>NC_054063.1:0-300000 GCF_017639655.2 Falco naumanni
CTTGTTCCATGTCAGTAATACATCTATATAACTTTTCATAGTGACTTTTTTTTTCTTTTCTACAAGATCACTTCTACAGGATCCGTATCGCTATGTCTGGAAGTAAAATTCAGTTTCCAGCAACATCAGTGGGTCTTCTGCTCAGGCATCTATTGTCAGGGCAGCAGTTTGACTGACATACTCTGTCTAGATCCATGTCTAGAGACACATTTGTGTCGTGCAAGGGATAAAGCTGGGGTCTTCAAGATTTCAAGACTGTGACTTTTTTGTTTGTGATTTTCTGTGCACAACACATAGGGAAACTGAAATTGCTGGAGGAATATTGTGTGGCGCACAGTGTGTCAGAGATACAGAGGTGTATATCTACGTATGAGAGAGAGAGGTTGTGCATGTTTAAGAAATAGGAATGGCCTATTTGTGACCATATATAGTGATTTTCAGCAAATTTCCCATGTACATTAAAAAGTATAATGCCCTGGAAGAAAGGAATTCACACAGATTCATCTTAAATCTGTATTATGATAATTTTCTCTCTAGGAGTGCACAAATTTGAGGGGATGTTTTATTTT
Organism: Falco naumanni; assembly: GCF_017639655.2. Classification (NCBI taxonomy): domain Eukaryota; kingdom Metazoa; phylum Chordata; class Aves; order Falconiformes; family Falconidae; genus Falco; species Falco naumanni. Next base: position 570 of record NC_054063.1, read on the forward strand.
GTGTTAAGATTTTTGTCACAAGTAGGATGATTCAAGATGCACTCTAGGTGTAAATAAGTAGTATTAAGTCATGATGGTTATAAAAATGTGTGGTTTTTCACTGCACGTGAGAACTCAGGATCTACCTTTCATATGTCATCATCAGCTGAAAAAGAAGACATGAAGGATGCCATTGAATATTGTGGGGTGTGGGTATGTAAACCCAAATATTTTGGATTACAGTCTGGCTCAGTAAGTTGTACTATACACTAAGGTAAAGAAAACTTACCCGTCACTGAATAATGCTGAAGGGAGAGTCCTGTAGGTGAAGGCTGTATTACAGTCTGAAGTAAAGTTGGATACAGTCGTCTTATGGTGGGGTAAAATCCCTGTCACTATGTCGGATGCTTGCTGTTACACTGATTTGTTTTCAGTTCGTTTGCTTAAATTTTGAGCGGTGTTTTTCCTCTTGTGCACTGCTGAGAAACAGTGCAGCCAAATGTGGGGTTTTTTGCCTGTGCAAAACGCATGTTCAAGTGAAGAGGGAGATTTGTCTATAATACGCTGATCTGATTGATTAAACATGCCGGTCTTCCTCTTTGTAAGACAACGATCAAAGAGAATGCCTTGAAATGTGGTGATCTTTCTGATGCTGCCCCCAGCCTCTGCAAAATACGCTCTTGTTTGGCTATGTGAAGTGTTTGAAAAGGGTTTTCTCAGAGGGTATCCTAGAGGGGAACAAGGCAGGTGTCCTGCTTGTGGCGGGCGTGCGGGGCAGGGCTGCACAGCGGGGTCTGGCATCCTCTGGAACACCCGAAGGGACAGCATAGCAAATTATTTCCACCCCACAGCCAGGCATCACGAGAGAGGGACGTGCCTAATTCTACCAGGCAAAGCGCAGGACTTAAACCTGTTGCAAGGTGGTAGTAGTTGGCCAGTGAGCTTGGGAAGGGGGAGGGTGAGACAGTTGGTGTCTGGCTGAGGTGCTCCTTCCCTCTTGTCTTTGCCATGGGAGAACAGGGGCCTGGCTGACAAGAGAGGAGCGCGAGGAGCGTGACGGTCTCAGCCTGCTGGGACACCAGGGCTGCAGGCCCTGTTCAGAAGGCACCACGAGCTGAGGAGGCGTGTGGGGAGGGAGCGTGTGGGCAGGACTGTGACACGGGACAGAAGCAGTTGGAGCTGTTGAGAAAGAGCGTGGGGACAGGGGCTTGAGGGGGCTGGGTAAGATTAAGGCATGGTGCGGTTTTCCTGCGAGCTTGGGTTCCTGATTTCTGGGATGAGGGCAGGAGCAGACAGGTTTCCCTAATAAATCCTTTCCTTTGCACCTTGAAATTGAATTTATTATTTCTGAAGCTTGGGTGAAGAAATAAACCTCCCTTAGCCAGTTCTCTGTGTGGTGAACGGTAAAAAGCTTGCCATGTTCATTCCCGTTGGGTTAGCTTAGGTGGCCGGGGACTGTAAAATGCCAGACAGTAGAGTGCAATGGAGGGAGGAGGGTGGGTGAGAAAAGTGTTGGCAGTTTTAATGAAAAATGGTATTAAAGCAATAAAACATGAAAAATAAACATGCTCTGTGACAAATGCCGGCAGTTACAGAAAGCAAGCAGGCTAAAAGGTAAAAGCAACCCTAATGCCTAGGCAAACCTAACCCAAGAAACTGTTGTTTCCGAGTCCTTCTCTTGTTAAGAAGATGGTGATGCAGTGAACCTTTCATTTAGTATCCTTGATTTTTATTATAAAAATGGCTTTCAAATGCCTTATTTCTATTACAGGATGAGTTTGCAACATAAGTTGCATAGATTAACTGTAATGTTTTTTTCTTGATAATCTTTCTGTCTGTACCTGTTTACTTAAGGATTAATATATTTTAGAAACTACCAACTTGATAGAAAAAATCAGCACATGAAAATCACACTGATAAAGCAGAAATTTTACATCAGAAAATGAGGAATTGCACAGTGCTGACAAACAGTTCTACTTTTAAAACCTTGGGAAGAAAGATATGCAAGAATGTGGGTTGAAAATGAGAAAAGGGAATTGAAAACAAGTTTTCAAAACGTTACAGCAGAACTAAAGCAGCTGTTTGGTGAAATTAATGAAGCTGGGAAAACTACTTCCCATGTGGAAGAAACGTCAGAAGATGGCTTCAGCAACGAATTGAAGAGTTTTCATGTTGTTTCATCTCATGCAACAGAATCAAGTAACAACTTAGAAAGTAAAGGTGAATTTGGAGATATTAAACTTATGCTAGGTGGGAAAGTACCCAAAATGGAAACTATAATCGGAGTCTTGGTGTCCTTGCTGATCAAGATAACTGAAATGCAAACATGGAAGATACCTGGAGTACAGATGAAGAAGAGTGCACAAATAGTATCAATGATACAAAGGTGCCTCTAGCAAATGGAGAGAGAGAACAAAAAAGCCTCCTATGGAAATGGAAGAGAATGAAAATGGAAGTAGTAGAAATGCAGTGGGAGGTTGTGAATACTTCCTGAGATACAGCTTAAAACCCAAGTCTTTTGGATGAAGTTTCTAGTATTATTCTTAAAATAAGACCAGTTTCTACACATGATGAAAATGCACTTTTTGTAACAGAGAGGGAACTTGGAAAAGACTCTGGATTTAGTGATGATTTTCCCAGGGACTGCTTTATTGACAACAAAATAGGAGAAACAGAAATGGCAAGTCTTTTTGCAAATGCTCAGCGATCATGTGCCACGCTGAAAAGGAATCTTGATGAAGAATTAAAACAATATATGGGAAGATTTAAGGGTAAGGTAGGAATGCTGCAAATAGTATTCCTGGCTTTGGAGAAAGAGAAGGTACAGCTGCCAAAAGAGGTAGTTCACCTGCTACTCTTTATTCTTTAATCTCGCTCCGGATCAATGGTCCTGTTCACTTTAGCTATTTGTCATGAAGGGAAGATGCTTCCTACAAATTAGGTTTTCTTCTAATGGAAATAGGTGACTTGTGAATAAAGAGGGCAGTGGAGAGTTGTCTTTTTCCCCATTTTTGGAAAACGGAATGCATTATTGTTCCAGTTTAACAGCAGGTGGCACTCAGTTCCAGTGCAAGTAGTTATCACTTCATTGCCATAAAAAGAAATCCATATAAATATGTCGGTTCTGATTCTGAATCAAAGAATGAAAATAGCTTCTGAACAGGGTCTTGACTATTAATTCATGTGCTGTGATATCTGTATGGTGTGTCTTCATTGTCTTTCGTGAAAAATTCCTCTTTCCTGTGAAACCATTTGTGTTTGTGGGTTTGGGATCTTTTTTTTCTTTCCTCCCCTTGTTCAAGGAGCAGTAGCCCAGCACAGTTCCACTTGATTTTTTTCTGGTGGTGTTACAACTAACACTGCAGTCCTTCTAACTCTGTCCATCTGTAATGCTTTCACTTTTTTGTTGTTCATGTTTTAAGATACACTATTGTTTTCTTTCTAAGGGCTGTATTTTTGTTATGTCTTTCATGATGAGTGAATTTGAAGAACTGTCAATGACAAATAATACAATTTGTAGTGTAATTTTGTGAAAATGCTTCTCTGTGGATTAAAAAAAAGATATCATTTTATATTATTTGAGGTGTAAACCCTGAATTAATCCATCCTGGATGTGGTGTTTCTGTCTTCTAGAAATACTAAGAAATACATGAAGCTTAATTTTGTTTTTATAGGTTGAGAAGAAAAAAGCAAAGATGTTCAAGAGCACAGGCGCTGGCAAAACAGGAATGTCTGGATAAATTAAATACACCACCAGGCAACATCACTAATTGGCAAATGAAGCAAAAGATTACTCTAAGGAAGAATGACTGTTTGAAAATGGAGAATAAAAACACGATAGAAGAAAAAGACAAAAAGAGTTTTTCATCTGGGGAGAGCTCAAAATTGATTAAAATGCCAACGAAAGGGTAAGCTAAGGAAATAATCTCTAATTCTTATTTGTAATGCTATGTAAGTGTCTTAGGTTTTCTAATACTGTAGTAGTTGAAGTAGTTTCCCCAGTGGTGAAAGCCATAGTGAGTAGTCCACTGCTTCTCAAAAAGTGAAGAAAATTTCTTTTTAGAAAACACGAAGCTCACGATGGAGGTTCAATTTTATTGCCTGCTCTAAAAAAAAAAAAGGGAAAAAAAAAAAAGAAAACAAAAACCCACCCAAATTCCTGTGATTTACATGTCAATACTGAGGCAAAATGCATCTTCAAAACCAGAAAGATGCATAAGGAATGTTGAAAATAAAACTTACTGATAAAAATTGCCCTGAGAGCTGGAAGCAAGTTTGGATTTTTGTTGTATTTTGGGTTTTTTGGCAATCTGATGCATATGAAGATTCTTTTTCTTTTGTGTGACCACACTACCTGATGTGCTTTGTGTTGACAAACAGTTCTTTTTTGTTTAGAGTGCTTTAAACATGCTGGCCAAGTCAACAATAAGGTCACGTGCACAAATTCTGATTAATTACATGAGTGTGTGCACAGGCATAGAAGTATTATATGTGTTTAAAAAGGATGAGGAGAGACTTACAGAAAAGCAAAATTACTCTTTCACTGCAGGTATCTCAGGATTTTTTGCCCTGCTCCCCACTCCAACTTTTCTCTCGCAGCTGTGTACCCTCCTGACTTCTTGCCCACCCTGAACTTACTTGTGTGGGTTGTGGCAAAGTCAGAAAGAGAAGTTGTTGACACTGTTCAGCCTTAGCTAAAAATCTGGTGTGTTATCAACACTGTTTTGGGCAGAAATCTAACACACAGCGCTGTGTGGGCTGCTGTGAAGAAAATAAACTGCATCCCAGCCAGACGCAGGACACCAGAGAATCCAAAATTAGAGTTCTTTGACCTGTAGGAGAAGGATTCTCAGTATTGAAGAGAGCTAAACCCCTGGTATTAAACAGGGAATGCACGTAACCGTATAGCTACATGTCTGTAGCTGTAAGATTTCTGTCACTTTGTGTGAAGCTGAGAGAATAGTTATTTCAACTATTTGCTTAATATCTTGTGGAAAAAATAGCCTTCCAATAGACATAATGGTAGACAATAACTGTCCCAGTCTTCAACTACATCTAACAAAGTTGTTGTACTAGATTTTAGTTTAATTCATTTCTGCAATGAAGTTTTCAAAGCAACTGTAGTGTTATTCATAATCAATGTAAGCATTTCAGTACTGTTTTCTAGACCTGCAGCAACAACCGGGAGTGAAAAGAACAAGGTACTGTAGAACTGGTTTCTTGATAAACAGTTTCTATCAGCTTTTAATCACTTAGATGGGAACTGTGTTTATGTCATTGTGATAAATAACTTAGTCCCAAAATAAGATTACAATCAAAGTTTGCAATTTATTAAGCAAATAGAGGCAAGCAAACAGTGCTGGGTGCGCTGGGAGTCTCCGCTCCACCAAGACGCGCGCTGTACAAAGTTTATTTTTGGTTTATATTTCCTAAACTAATGCATATTCGTAGCTATTTCTAAGAAAGGGTCGGTTTATGCGGCGAATGAAGAGACGGGACGCAGCTTGATGCAAGCAAATGTCAATTTATTGTACAGAAGCACGAGGTTTTTATACACTTTCAGAAGCTGCGCGTTTTTAACAGATTGGTTCTTGAAGCTAAGCCTTGCATACTAGGCAATCCCTGATTGGTGGTTAACTACCAGCCATTAACAGCAAGGTGTTACCTTTCCTTGGCGCCATCCGTCTCCCACCCCCCTGTGCTCTGCAAACACGCCTCATCATGTTAATTGTTGTCCAGACAAGCTCGAGCACATTCCCCTCAGCTAACTGACCGCCACGCGTGGTCCTAGTTTCCAGCCCGCTCCTGCATCTCCCCCTTCCTGTTGCACAAAAAGAACCTTTGAAACCGAACGAGTAAAATCAAGGTATAAGTAATACAACAAATAAAAAAGCAACTGAGACATTATCAGTGTCAAAATAACCCACTGTCTCTGTTCCGTACAATTTTACAATTTCCCCTTTTTGTTTTTGAACAGCTAGTACCAGGTTTGCCATGTTCTGCAGGGCCCTTGCAAACATGACAGCAACCAAGGTAATAGCAGACAAACAATACTGCCAATTGAATGAATGGATGCCAAAAAAGGCTGACATTTTCTCAGATTTTGATAACATGTTGCTGCAATGGGGCGCCTGAAATCAACGCAGCACATACCATCAAATTCCTCACAGCCATGTCCCTGAACCAACAACAAAAAGCAGTAGCAATTTTGACTCACATTCTTAACTGCCTACCAAACAACGTGATTTAACTCTTTAATGCTTTCCCTGCTGTTACTCTGGATAAGAGAAGAACCACTGCAATACGTTCCCATCATAGCCTCCTACTACATTAGCATCTACAAAAAGACAATTATCGACACTCAAAGTGTAAACAATGTCATCTTCTTTTGGATTAACATTATACATAGGTGGAAAGGCACACCAAACAAGAACTGGTTCAGTCAAAAAGTTCGAAACATAGCATGCCTTCTCTGAACATACCTCTGGGGTCATTCCCTTCATTCCCTCTCTTTTTTATGCAAAGAGAAACACTTTTACCGTAACAAAGAAGCCCCTATTTACATCTCTGAGCCCGGACCAAACCACAGCTGTATGCTCCACCAGGCTCAGGGCAGAAATCATTCATGCAGTTACATAGCTATATATCTCTACAAGCATGCAGACACCTATTAAACACTAGATAACCATGTTTATCTTTCCTATTCTCCTTCACAATAACTAGTTGTTCTCTCATTATGAATCCTCCCTTCCCCCACTGCTTTGCTTAACTCTTTAACAGCCTCGTATTGCACAGGCTGCCACTCTCGAGGTTGATCTGTCTGATAAAATACTGAACATGCCATAGCGACTCCCAAAACCCATCACTTAAGTGTTTCCCACTTGCATTCCTGCCACCAATCCCTCAGACCCCCTTTCACCCTCCCCAAAAATACAATCAATGCATCAGGAGAGACCAGGTGGTGGGGGAAAGGTCTAGCTCCTTTTCCAGATCTATAGGACCTGGATCAAAAGGTTTATCAGTGTCAATGGAATCATTGTCCGAGTTGTCCTGTTCCCGTGCTTGGTCCTGTGTTGTGAGGGTCGCTGCAATCAGTGACAGAAGCTTTGGGGGCAGAGGAGGTGTGGACGGAATCGCCATCGCTGACGGTGTCTTGAGAAGAGTCGTGCTGTCGGTGGAATTTACAGCTTCCCCTGGTTTAGCACCGTTAGTAGAATTAGTCCACACTTGGCAAAGAGAAGTCAGAATTTGCCACCAAGATGCTAAATGCATTCCCGACACGGAGCTCCCCTCCGCGGCAGCATCATACAACTGGCTGCTGTATGTACACACTTTCATTCTTTCAAAGTCTCTGAAGTTTCTTGGCTGCTCACCTGTCTCGATGAATACAGGTGTTATCCTCGGGGTTTAGGTTGTCCTGCCTGGTCCAGACAGCAAGTTCAGCCAAGCCGTCTCCTCCGGAACGCAGCCCTCTTCCACGAGCTGTCTTTTTTCCGTCCTTATTCTTCCAAGGCTTCGGAACACCACCAGTAGGGGTCACCATTTGAGGAGACTGAGGCACGGACTCCCTGATCTGACTAGAAGACCCTTCAGTGAGTCCATATACGTCTCTTTCTGGGGACGAACCCTGGTTCCCCCATTACGGATTTCCCACAGCTCACCTCTCAACTCCGGAGGGATTTCTGGCCGGCTCCTGCTTCCTTTCAGCAGATCATTCAAAGTTCTGTGGGATTCGCTGCATGTCGCTCAGACAGGCGATTCGAGAGCCCTTCACGTCAGATCCTTAAACGCATCACGTCGGGGTCACCAATTTGCGGCGAATGAAGAGATGGGACGCAGCTTGATGCAAGCAAATGTCAATTTATTGTACAGAAGCACGAGGTTTTATACACTTTCAGAAGCTGCGCGTTTTAAACTAATTGGTTCTTGAAGCTAAGCCTTGCATACTAGGCAATCCCTGATTGGTGGTTAACTACCAGCCATTAACAGCAAGGTGTTACCTTTCCTTGGCGCCATCCGTCTCCCACCCCCCTGTGCTCTGCAAACACGCCTCATCATGTTAATTGTTGTCTAGACAAGCTCGAGCAAATTCCCCTCAGCTAACTGATTGCCGCGCATGGTCCCAGTTTGCAGACCGCTCCTGCAGGTTTATGTAAATGGATCCTTGGAATAGGCGTGTACTTCGTGGCGCATGCTCTTTCTATCTCCGAGGGTCTTCTTAACCCCTCTCTGGCGGTTGGTGGATGAAGTCAGCAGTCTTCCTCGGCTCACCCTTAGGATGACCCTAGATTTTAAGCATGCGCCCTGTAAACTTCTCTTACTTAACACTATGCTGTTAGCACCTCAGCCTGTGTATCAGGGTGTGTAACCAGATGTCCTTTTTAAGATACAGAAATTAGGTATGTAGCCAGATGTTCTTTGCAAGATACAGGAACTATATACATTGATCACTCTGTTTTTCTTAAGCGTGTGGTTATACAAGGGTATGTAAGACAGAAGGTTACATTTCATCATGTGGTCCAAGCATTGTTCTATATTGACACGAATCAAATGAACACATTTCACCATCCCCCATCTTCTTTTTTATGGTATTGATTCGTGTTTTCGTTTCCAGTCGAGTCAACACTTGTCGAATTGGTATCACTTTTAGATCTTTTTTTGGGTTTATTATCATCAGGGAATGGGTTTTCTCTTTCCCTGGTTCTGGGTGAACAGGTACCGCAGACATTTGTATCCCTTGTATAACCGAGTGTATTAATCTGGTAAAACAAGATATTAAACATGGAATGATTAGCAATCCTCCACATATCCCCAATACAATTATCCCAATTTTAGTAAGCCAACCACCGCCTATAAATTTTTCCCCTAATCCTTCTAGATTGATTACATTCCAAGTTTGAACTGGGACATGTGCAGTTTTCTTCATTTCTTTTATCAGCTGATTTACGGCTTTTCCTTCATCATCAATCTCTAAGCAACAACTACTAAGGTTAAATTTTCTGCAGACAACTCCTTCTTGTGCTAACAAATAATCCAGAGCTAAGTGATTTTGATACAAAGCTGTTCTCATCTTGGTATTTTGTTTTGCAATTAATCCAAGTACATCTCCGTTTTTATTTACAACTATTTCTACTACAGCTTGTAGCCTAATTACTCTATTAAGCATATATATTGGGGTCCTATAACCCCAGGATCCATCTTCTGCCCACCTAGTTGGATCATAATAGGCAATGATTCTTTCAGGAGGCCATTCATTATATTTCCAGTTTCCATTTATGGTGCCTTTTCCTTAGCTCATCGGCTTCAGCATATACTGGGACTCCTAACCACTCTCCCAGATCTATGGGTAACAGGAAAAAACTGGGTCTTATAGTTCCTAATACACAGGATCCTGTCCAATTCTTTGGTAAATATGCATAGGCTAGTTTGCCACAAATCCAGTAACGTCCTTCAGGAGTTGGCCCACCATTTGGTGTGTTTGTTCCATTGGTCCAGTTCTTAAATTGATGATTCATTTCCCGTGGGTATCCCCATTTATCCCAGCTATTCTGAGTTTCATTCCATAGGTAACCTCCTTCACACTCCAGGTTACCTACTTGTCTTCCTTTGGTTTTTTAGATTTTGCCAACAACTTCTTCCAGTTATACTCGTTTGGAGTACCCATTGTTGTTTTCTATTACCCTTTTTCGTTGTTTCCCATACTTGGGGATTGCTTATGTTGCTCTCCATAGCCTCCCATGGCCATCGTTCACCTTGATTTGTTCCACCACAAACATAACAATTAGTTATATTCAATGACTTAGCAATGTTTTCAGCAAGATTTATAAATAGATTTTTAGCAACTGTGGGAATTTCATATTTTACTCCTGTTTCTATTTCATGGTAAAATGAGTTGAATAACAGTCTATGTTGCACTGACTCTTTTATCCTTTCTTTGATTTTAATATTAATAACTACACCCGGGTCTTCTCCAGGTCCATATATCTTAAGTCCAATTTTGGTTACTTTCTTCTGTTTCCAAATCTCTAAATTTATAAGAGTTAAATTTACTAGATTGCAGGTACGGGTTGTACAATTACTGTCTGTACCCTTGTGATTGAAGCTTGTAAATTTCCACATTGATTATCATATCCCCAGCCTGCAGTATCCCAACATACACAGGACCATCCCCTTCTTCGGCATAGGTGTGCCGCTTGATACCTCGCGGTTTGACTAGGTACATAATCAGGGTTTATTTGACATTGATGTCCGCCGGGGCAGATGTGTTTTGGTTGATTACTATAGTACCGTCTCCACTCCAAACTCCCACAATTAGTGTCTAGATCATCATCTATAATATCACATGCATCAAAGATTACCAATACTGATGTGTTCAAATTGGTTATAACCCCACTTGTTCCAATTAATCTACCTATTTCCGAATTTCTCTTAATTTCCACCCAATATTGATAAGGGAGTTCTTTTGGATCATAGCATACGGTCCTGTTACCTTTTCTGCATAGAGCATACTGGGTTTGGTTATGAATGCAGTTTCCTGTTTTCTGGTCTTTACAGTCATAGACCATATGATACACCAAGGTTTGGGAACTTACCCATCCCCTTCTAGTAGTTACTATACATTGATTGCAGTTCGTCGTAGCCTGGGTTAAGGAACTCACCCCAAGTAGGACTAGAAGAGGTCCGGTAAGGGCCATAGTGATCGATGGTCACAGCCCGAAGGGGTTGCAGCCCTTGGCAGACCTTCCAAGCCACAGCACCAGTTCCCTATCCGGTGTTGCCCTCTTCTTTAATCTTAAGGGATCGTCTCTTTTAAACAGCCGATAAGATAATTTGTATGCTGTGTCCCAAAAATTTTGGTATATATTGTGGATAGCTTATTATTGTCTCTTATTTCCTAAAAACACTTCTTGATTAAATCAACAACAATAAAACCTTACCCAGGGTAGGTTATGGAAGGGGGTGGTGGCTTTGTATCGAATACACCGAAACTCTAAGCTGTTATTTAGATAGTGTTCCTGTCCTCCTCCTAGGGAAGTAATATACTTAAAACATTTAGAACACTTAGCCCTTAAAAATAAACAACACTGTTTACACGATGGACAGGCATTAGTACCAGCTCCTCTCCAGGGGCTTGAGAGGGTACGACTTTTTGTCAATCCTCCTATACATTAATACATTACTGGCTCTTAACTGTTCCCGGTTACTGCTTAATTCTACAGGAGTAATTACAACGAAATTCCCACAGCAACTTAGCTTATGCTCTTTGATGAAGGCTTCGTCAAGTTCTTCTGATGGTTAGTTTAGTTCTTCCTGGTTCAGATGTTATTTTCCACTCCTTCACCAGACCTTTTACTCGCGAAACATGTGGCCATCCTTTCTCAGCAGTTCTTACAGCTGTTTCTGTAGTTAATAAAACAAGAAAAGGTCCTTCCCAGTGAATAGTGAATGCTGTACCACTTATCTAAAGGATGGCACACCTATGTTTAGTTAAAAGTCGGGAAATGTCCAAGGACCCTTACTGCCACATGACGGATGCACAGACTGCTAAGTCCTTGGGTTGGTTATCTTAAGAAGGGACATTCTGTCTTAGATTCCTGTTGTACATGCAACGTGGCAAAGAAGGAGACTTTAAACATGACCGCTAAGGAACAGAGTCTGCGTAGAGACAACTCCTCAAGGACATTGTGCAGGCACGAGATATGTAAATGGATTCTCAGAATTGTAATGAATATATAAACAATTTCTTGGAAAACTAACGAATAGGTCTGAGTAGCTTGTATAAAGGGGGGACTGAAAAGTCCCCTCGGTGTGCATGACTTTGGTGGAGCGATCCCCCATGCACCCAGCACTGCCGAATAAAGATAACCTCCGCTCACCTGCATATTGCTGACTGATTCTTCAAATCACCAGAGGGGAGATAGGTTTTCTTCTTCCCATGTTGTTATCAAAACCTCATCTCCCGCTTTCAACTGATGTATTGCAAAACCTAAAGGTGGTGTTTGAGCCATCATCCCAATTTCTCTCAGCTCTTTTAATCTCTTTCCAATGGTAATGATATATTTTTAGATACTATGATCCTCAACTACGCTGTTCCCTAGAGGCATCCCTTGAGAATAAGGCATGCCATATAACATTTCATATGGCGATAATCCAGTCTCACTGTATGGTTTAGTTCTTATGTTTAAAAGTGCCAATGGTAAACATTTCATCCAGGGCATTTGTGTCTCTACCATTAACTTAGCTAATTGTTGTTTTATTGTTTGATTCATTCTTTCTACTTTCCCCGAGCTTTGTGGGTGCCACGGAATGTGGTATTCCCACTGAATACCTAATGATTGACATAATAATTTTATTATCTTGGGAGTAAAGTGTGTGCCCTGATCAGAATCAACGTACTGGATTATCACATATCTAGGTATCAAATGCTCTAATAAAATTTTTACCACTGTTTGTGCTGTAGCTTGTGCTACAGGATAAGCTTCTACCCATTGTGTTAAATGATCTACTATTACCAAAAAATATTTTATCCTTTTTACACTTTTTACCTCTGACACTTTTTACCCGTGAGATGTTTTTTACCCGTGACAATTTTTTTACCTGTGAGACTTTTTACCCATGAGACTTTTTTTAACTGTGAGACTTTTTTACCTGTGACACTTCTTACACGTGAGACGTTTCTTACCCATGGGACTTTTTTTACCTGTGAGACTTTTTACCCACGACTTTTTTTACCCGTGAGACTTTTTTGACCTGTGAGACTTTTTACCCATGAGAATTTTTCTACCCGTGAGACTTTTTTTACCTGTGAGACTTTTTAAACGTGAGACATTTTTTGCCCGTCAGACTTTTTTTACCCATGAGAATTTTTTTACCTGTAAGACTTTTTTTTACCTGTCAGACTTTTTTTACACGTCAGACATTTTTACCGTGAAAATTTTTACCCATGAGACTTTTTACCCATGAGACTTTTTACCCATGAGACTTCTTTTACCCGTCAGACTTTTTTTACCCATGAGACTTTTTTTACCCGTCAGACTTTTTACCCGTGAGACTATTTTAACCTGTGAGACTTTTTACCCGTGAGACTTTTAACCATGAGATTTCTTTTACCGGTCAGACATTTTACCCATGACACTACTTACCTCTGAGACTTTTTTTACCTGTGAGACTTTTTTTACCTGAGATTTCTTAAGCATGAGAATTTTTCTACCCCTGAGACTTTTTTTACCCGTGAGCCTTTTTACCCATGAGACATTTTTCCCCATGAGACTTTTTACTCTTGAGACTTTTTTTACCCATGAGACTTTTTTTACTTGTGATACTACTGTCCCGTGAACTTTTTTGACCCCTGAGACTTTTCTTACCGTGAGACTTTTTTTACCCGAGAGACTTTCTTTATCTGTGTGACTTTTTTACCCATGAGAATTTTTCCACCTCTGAGAGTTTTTTTACCCGTAAGACTTTTCTAACCATGAGACTTTTTTTACACGTGAGAATTTTTAAACGTGAGATTTATTTTACCCGTGAGACATTTTTTACCTGTGAGACTTTTTTACCCGTTAGAGTTTTTACCCATGAGATTTCTTTACCCATTAGATTTTTTTACTCATCAGGCTTTTTTTCCCGTGAGACATTTTTTACCTATGGGACTTTTTACCTCTGAGACTTTTTACCCGTGAGATGTTTTTTACCTGTGAGACTTTTTTTACCTCTGAGACTTTTTACCCATGAGATTTTTTGACCTGTGAGACTTTTCACCCATGAGAATTTTTCTACCCGTGAGACTTTTTTTTACCCATGAGACTTTTTTTACCTGTGAGACATTTTTTGCCCGTCAGACTTTTTTTACCCATGAGACTTTTTTTACCTGTGAGACTTTTTTTTACCTGTCAGGCTTTTTTTACACTTCAGACATTTTAGCCGTGAGACTTATTATCCATAATACTTTTTTTATCTGTTTCATTTTTTTGCTCGTCAGGCTTTTTTTCCCGTCAGACTTTTTACCCGTCAGACTTTTTTTACCTGTGAGACTTTTTTTACCTTGAGGCTCTTTACACAGGAGAATTTTTGCCCATGAGACTTTTTTTACCTATGAGAATTTTTACCTGTGAGTCATTTTTACCGTGACAATTTTTACCCTTGAGACTTTTTACCCATGAGGCTTTTTTTACCCATCAAACCTTTTTTACCCTTGAGACTTTTTTTACTTGTGAGACATTTTACCTGTGAAACTTATTACTCGTAAGACTTTTTTTACTCGTCAGACTTTTTTTCCCGTGAGACGTTTTTTCCCGTGAGAATTTTTACCCGTGAGACTTTGTACCTGTTAGACTTCTTTTACCCATCAGACTTTTTACTCTTGAGACTTTTTTTACCCATGAGAATATTTACACTTGAGGCTTTTTACACATGAGAATTTTTAACCATCAGACTTTTTTACCCATGAGACTTTTCTTAACCGTGAGATTTTTTTTATCATGGGAATTTCTACTTGTGAGAATTTTTACCCGTAAGACTTTTTTTACCCGTGAGACTATTTGCCTGTGAGACTTTTTTTACCCATGAGACTTTTATTACCCCTGAGACTTTTTATCTGCGGGACTTTTTTACCCATGAGACTTTTTTTACCTGTGAGACTTTTCTACTCGTGAGACTTTTTTACCTGTTAGACTTTTTTTACCCATCAGACTTTTCGCCCTTGAGACTTTTTTTACCTGTGAGACTTTTTTTACCTGTGAGACTTTTTACCCATGAGACTTCTTTTACCTGTGAGACTTTTTTTTCCCGTGAGATATTTTACCCATGAGAGTTTTTACCCTTGAGACTTTTTTTACCAGTCAGATTTTTTTACTCGTAAGGCATTTTTTCCCGTGAGACTTTTTTTACCCATGAGACTTTGTACCTATGAGATTTATTTTACCTGTCAGACTTTTTACCCGTGAGACTTTTTTTACCCATGAGACTTTTTACCCATGAGATTTGGTTTACCCGTCAGACATTTTACCCGTGACACTACTTACCTCTGAGACTTTTTTTACCTGTGAGACTTTTTTTACCTGAGACTTCTTACGCGTGAGAATTTTTCTACCCCTGAGACTTTTTTTACCTGTGAGACTTTTTACCCATGAGACTTCTTTTACTCGTCAGACTTTTTTTACCCATGAGACTTTTTTTACCCGTCAGACTTTTTACCCGTTAGACTATTTTTACCTGTAAGGCTTTTTACCCTTGAGGCTTTTCACACATGAGAATTTTTACCCGTGAGACTTTTTTTACCCATGAGACTTTTTTCACCCGTGAGACTTTTTTTACCCGTGAGACTTTTTACCCATGAGATTTCTTTTACCCGTCAGACATTTTACCCATGACATTACTTACCTCTGAGACTTTTTTTAACTGTGAGACTTTTTTTACCTGAGACTTCTTAAGCGTGAGAATTTTTCTACCCCTGAGACTTTTTTTACCCGAGACTTCTTAAGCGTGAGAATTTTTCTACCCCTGAGACTTTTTTTACCCATGAGATTTTTTACCCATGAGACATTTTTCCCCATGAGACTTTTTACTCTTGAGACTTTTTTTACACATGAGACTTTTTTTACTAGTGATGCTACTGTCCCGTGAACTTTTTTAACCCCTGAGACTTTTCTTATCGTGAGACATTTTTCCCCATGAGACTTTTTACTCTTGAGACTTTTTTTACCCATGAGAATTTTTCCACCTCTAAGAGTTTTTTTGCCTGTAAGACTTTTCTAACCATGAGACTTTTTTTACACATGAGAATTTTTAAAAGTGAGATTTATTTTACCCGTGAGACTTTTTTTACCCGTGAGACTTTTTTACCCGTTAGAGTTTTTACCCATGAGACTTCTTTACCTGTCAGACTTTTTTTACCCGTGGGACTTTTTACCCATGAGAATTTTTCCTGAGACTTTTTTTACCTGTCAGACTTTTTTTACACGTGAGACATTTTTACCATGACAATTTTTACCCTTGAGACTTTTTTCCCGTGCGACTTTTTTTACCCATCAAACCTTTTTTACCCGTGTGACATTTTATCCGTAAGACTTATTACCCATAAGACCTTTTTTATCCATCATATTTTTTTACTCATCAGGCTTTTTTTTCCCGTGAGACATTTTTTACCTATGGGACTTTTTACCTCTGAGACTTTTTACCCGTGAGATGTTTTTTACCTGTAAGACTTTTTACACATGAGACTTTTTTTACCTGTGAGACTTTTTTACCCGTGACACTTCTTACACATGAGACGTTTTTTACCCATGAGACTTTTTTTACCTGTGAGACTTTTGACCCTTGAGAATTTTTACCAGTGGGACTTTTTTTACCCGTGAGACTGTTTTCACCCGTGAGACTTTTTTTACCCACGGGACCTTTTAATATCTAGATGTTTTTTTACCCGTGAGACTTTTTTTACCCATGAGGCTTTTTTACCCATGAGGCTTTTTTACCCATTAGAGTTTTTACCCATGAGACTTCTTTACCCATCAGACTTTTTTTACGCGTGAGACTTTCTATCCATGAGACTTTTTCTCGAGACATTTTTACCCTTCAGACTTTTTTTACACGTGAGACATTTTTACGGTGATAATTTTTACCCTTGAGACTTTTTACACGTGAGACTTATTACCCATAAGACCTTTTTTATCCATCAGATTTTTTTACTCATCAGGCTTTTTTTTCCGTGAGACTTTTTACACGTCAGACTTTTTTTACCGGTCAGATTTTTTGCCCGTCAGACTTTTTACCCGTGAGACTTTTATTACCTGTGAGACTTTTTTCACCCGTGAAACTTTTCTTACCTGTGAGACTTGTTTTACCCGTGAGACTTTTTACCCGTGAGATTTCTTTTACCCATCTTTTTTTTTACCCGTGACACTACTTACCTCTGAGACTTTTTTAACTGTGAGACTTTTTTTACCTGTGAGATTTCTTACACGTGAGAATTTTTCTACCCCTGAGACTTTTTTTACCCGTGAGCCTTTTTACCCATGAGACATATTTCCCCATGAGACTTTCTACTCTTGAGACTTTTTTTACCCATGAGACTTTTTTTACTTGTGATACTACTGTCCCGTGAACTTTTTTGACCCCTGAAACTTTTCTTACCGTGGGACTTTTTTTACCCGAGAGACTTTTTTTACCTGTGTGACTTTTTTACTCGTTAGAGTTTTTACCCATGAGACTTCTTTACCTGTCAGACTTTTTTTACCCGTGAGACTTTTTACCCATGAGAATTTTTCCTGAGACTTTTTTTACCCGTCAGATTTTTTTTACCCGTGAGACATTTTTACCGTGACAATTTTTACCCTTGAGACTTTTTCCCCATGAGACTTTTTTTAGCCATCAAACCTTTTTCACTCATGTGACATTTTAGCCATGAGACTTATTACCCATAAGACCTTTTTTATCCATCAAATTTTTTTACTCATCAGGATTTTTTTCCCGTGAGACATTTTTTATCTATGGGACTTTTTACCTCTGAGACTTTTTACCCGTGAGATGTTTTTTACCCATGAGACTTTTTTTACCTGTGAGACTTTTTACTCGTGACACTTCTTACACATGAGACGTTTTTTACCCCTGAGACTTTTTTTACCCATGAGACTTTTTACCTGAGACTTTTTTACCCATGAGACTTTTTTTACCTGTGAGACTTTTCTACCCGTGAGACTTTTTTACCTGTTAGATTTTTTACCCATCAGAATTCTTTTCCCCATGAGAATTTTTACCCTTGCGAATCTTCCTACCCGTGAAAGTTGTTTTACCCATGAGAATTTTCTACCCATGAGCCTTCTTTTACCCATGAGACTTTTTAAACGTGAGACTTTTTTTACCCATGTGACCTTTTTACCCATGAGACTTTCCTACCCGTGAGACTTTTTTTCCCCATGAGACTTTTTCCCCATACTTTTTCTACCCCTCAGACTTTTTTTACACGTGAGACATTTTTACCCTTACAATTTTTACCCTTGACACTTTTTACACGTAAGACTTTTTTTACCCGTGAGACTTATTATCCATAATACTTTTTTTATCTGTTTGATTTTTTTACTCGTCAGGCGTTTTTTCCCATGAGACTTTTTTTACCTGTGAGACTTTTTTTGCCATGAGACTTTTTACATGTGAGGCGTTTTTTACCCGTGAGACTTTTTTTACCCATGAGACTTATTACCCATAGGACCTTTTTTATCTGTCAGATTTTTTTACTCACCAGGCTTTTTGTCTTGTCAGACTTTCTTTACCCATGAGAATTTTTACCCTTGAGGCTTTTTACACATGAGAATTTTTACCCGTGAGACTTTTTTTACCTGTGAGACGTTTTACCCATGAGACTTTTTTTACCTGTGAGACTTTTTTACCCGTGACTTTTTTTACCCATGAGACTTTGTTTACCTGTGAGACTTTTTACCCATGAGAATTTTTCAACCCGTGAGAGTTTTTTTACCCATGAGACTTTTTTTACCCATGAGACTTTTTAAACGTGAGATGTTTTTTTACCCGTGAGACTTTTTTTACCTTTGAGACTTTTTTGCCCGTCAGACTTTTTTTACCCTTGAGACTTTTTTTACCTGTCAGAATTTTTACACGTCAGACATTTTTACCATGAAAATTATTACCTGTGAGACTTCTTACCCATGAGACATTTTCACCGTGAGACTTATTACCCATAAGACCTTTTTTATCCATCAGATTTTTTTACTCGCCAGGCTTTTTTTCCAGTGAGACTTTTTACCCGTCAGACTTTTTTTACCCGTCAGACTTTTTACCCGTGAGACTTTTATTACCTGTGAGACTTTTTTCACCTGTGAGACTTTTTTTACCTGCGAGACTTTTTTACCCGTGAGACTTTTTACCCATGATACTTCTTTTACCCGTCAGTCTTTTTTTACATGTGAGCCTTTTTACCAATGAGAATTTTTCAACCCGTGAGAGTTTTTTTATGCATGAGACTTTTCTAACCATGAGACTTTTTAAACTTGAGGTGTTTTTTACCCGTGAGATTTTTTTACCTGTGAGACTTTTTACCCGTTATATTTTTTACCCATAAGACTTTTTTTACCCATAAGACTTTTTTTACCCATGATACTTTTTACCCTTCAGACTTTTTTTACCTGTGAGATTTTTTTTACCGATCAGACCTTTTTTACAGGAGACATTTTTACCTTGACAATTTTTACCCTTGAGACTTTTTACCTGTGAGACTTTTTTTAAAGCATCAAAACTTTTTTACCCATGAGACTTTCTTTACCCATGAGACATTTTTTCCGTAAGACCTTTTTACCCATGAGATTTTTTAACTCGTGATACTTTTTTTTTACTATGAGAATTTTTACTTGTGAGAATTTTTACCCTGAGACTTCTTTTACCCGTGAGTCTTTTTTTACCTGTGAGATATTTTACCCATAAGAGTTTTTACCCTTGTGACTTTTTTTACCCGTCAGATTTTTTTTCCTCTTCAGGCTTTATTTCCTGAGACTTTTTTTACCCATGAGACATTTTTTGCCGTGAGAATTTTTACCCATGAGACTTTGTGCCTGTGAGACTTTTTTTACCCGTGAGACTTTTTACACGTAAACTGTTTTTTTGCCCATTATAATTTTTTTACCCATGAGACTTTATTTTACAGCTGAACCTTTTTTTACCGTAACTATTTTTACCCTTGAGGCTTTTTACCCATGAGAATTTTTACCCGTGAGATTTTTTTTACCCGTCAGACTTTTTTACCCATGAGTCTTTTCTTAACCGTTAGATGTTTTTACCGATGACACTTTTTCTACCTGTGAGACATTTTTTACAGTTAATTTTTTTTTACTGCGAGAATTTTTGCCCGTGAGATTTGTTTTACCATTGGACTTTTCTTAGCCGTGAGACTTTTTACCCGTGAGACTTATTTTACCCATGAGACTTTTTACCCATGAGACATTTTTTACAGTGGAGACTATTTAAACGTGAGACCTTTTTTTACCCCGAGACTTTTTTTACCTGTGAAACATTTTACATGTGAGAGTTTTTTTACCTGTGAGACTTTTTTTACCTGTGAGATGTTTTACCCCTTTTTTTACCAGTGAGACTATTTACCCGTGAGACTTTTTTTACGTGTGAGACTTTTTTTATCCCTGAGACTTTTTTACCTGTGAGACTTTTTACAGCTGAGACTTTTTTTACTGTGACTATTTTTACCCTTGAGGCTTTTTACCTATTAGAATTTTTACCCGTGAGATCTTTTTTACCCGTCAGACTTTTTTACCCATGAGTCTTTTCTTAACCGTTAGATGTTTTTACTGGTGACACTTTCTCTACCCGTGAGACATTTTTTACAGCTAAAATTCTTTTACCATGAGAATTTTTACCTGTGAGACTTGTTTTACCCGTGAGACTTTTTACCCATGAGACTTCTTTTAGCCGTGAGACTTTTTTTACATTGGAGACTATTTAAATGTGAGACCTTTTTTTACCCCTGAGACTTTTTTTACCTGTGAAACATTTTACATGTGAGCCTTTTTTTACCTGTCAGACTTTTTTTACCCATGAGAATTTTTACCCCTATTTTTACCAATGAGACTTTTCTACTCGTGAGACTTTTTTTACGTATGAGTCTTTTTTTACCCGTGAGACTTTTTTACCTGTGAGACTTTTTACTCGTGAGACATTTTTTTACAGCTGAGACTTTTGTTACACGTGAGAATTTTTACACATGGGAGTTTTTACACAAGACATTTTTTCGTGACTACCAGGGCAGTGTGAGAACTACCAACAGAAATTCTTCATGGCACCTTCTCCAGTGGAGCTGTGCCTGGGGTGTGCCATGTACCATTTTGGCTCCAGCCAAGTGAAAACATCAGTGGTTCCACATCTCACCCCAGAAAGCAGGTAGCACAACTTCTGTGGTGTACTTCAAATGGCTACCAGGGCAATATGAGAACTACCAACAGAAATCCTTCATGGCACCTTCTCTGGTCGAGCTGTGCATGGCATGTACCTAATCCTAACCCTAACCCTAATCCTAACCTTAACCCTAACCCTAACTTAACCCTAACCCTAACCTTAACGCTAAGAGAGCCTTATCCTAATGATTTATCCCTAAGACTCAACCTTTAGACTTAACAATAAGACTTAACCTAAAGACTTAACCCTTAGTTTTAAGCCTAAAACATAACCCTAAGAATTAACCCTAAGACTTAAACATTAGACTTAACCCTAAGAGTCATTCTTAGGACTTAACTCTAAGACTCAACCCTAAGACTTAACAATAAGTCTTAACCCTAAGACTTATCCTTAAGACTTAACCCTAAGACTTAAGTCTAAAACATATCCTTAAGAGTTAACCATATGATTTAATCCTAAGACTTAACCCTAAGACTCTACCTTAAGACTTAACCCTAAGACTTAACCCTAAGACTCAACCTTAGTAATTAACCTTAAGACTTTACCTAAAGACTTAACCCTAAAACTTAACTATAAGACTTAACACTTAACTCAACCTTAACACTTAACGCTAAGACTTTACCGTAAGAATTATCCCTAAATTTAACCCTCAGACTTAACCCTCAGACTCAACCTTTAAGAATTAACCTTAAGACTTAACCATAAGACTCAACCTTAAGACTTAAGCTTAAGATTAAACCTAAAGACTTGACCCTAAGACTTAACATTGAGACTTAATCATTAGTCTTAACCTAAAGACCTATCCCAAAGACTTAACCCTAAGGTTTAACCCTAGGCCTTATCCATAAGACTCAACCTTTAGACTTAACCTTAAAACTTAACCTTAAAGACTTAACCCTAAGGTTTTCCCTAAGACTTAACAGTAAGACTCAACCTTAAGACTTAACCCTAAGACTGAACCTTAACACCTAACCTTAGGGCTTAACCTAAAGACTTAATCAGAAGACTTAACCCTAAGACTTAACTCTAATACTGAACCTTAACACTTAACCTTAGAACTTAACCTAAAGACTTAACCCTAACACTTAACACTAAGCCTCAATCTTAAGACCTACCCTTAAGACTTAAACTAAGAACTTAACCGTACGACTTAAAACTGAGACTTAACCCTAAGTCTTAACCTAAAGACCTAACCTTAATACTTAACCCTAATACTCAACTCTGAGACTTAACCTGAAGACTTAACTCTAAGACTTAAACTTAAGACTCAACCTTAAGACTTAAACTAACGACTTAACCCTGTCTTATCCCTAAGACTTATCCCTAAGACTTAACACTAACACTTAACCCTAAGACTCAACCGCAAGACTTAACCCTAAGACTCAACCTTAAGACTTAACCTAAAGACTTAACCTTAAGACTTAACTCTAAGACTTTAACCCTAAGGCTTAACCCTGTTTCAAACTTACAAATTAACCTTAAGACTTAACATAAAGACTTAATCCTAACACTTTACCCTAAGACTCAACCTTAAGATTTAACCCTAAAACTTAACCTTAAGACTTAACCTTAACAATTAACCTCAAGATTTAACTCTAAGCCTTAACCCTAAGACCTAACTCTAAGACTTTAACCTTAAGGCTCAAACTTAAGACATAACCTAAATAATTAACCCTAACACTTAACCTTAAGACTTTACCATAAGTTGCGGCGAATGAAGAGATGGGACCCAGCTTGATGCAAGCAAATGTCAATTTATTGTAAAGAAGCACGAGGTTTTATACACTTTCAGAAGCTGCGCATTTTAAACAGATTGGTTCTTGAAGCTAAGCATTGCATACTAGGCAATCCCTGATTGGTGGTTAACTACCAGCAATTAACAGCAAGGTGTTACCTTTCCTTGGCGCCATCCTTGGCGCCATCCGTCTCCCACCCCCCTGTGCTCTGCAAACATGTCTCGTCATGTTAATTGTTGTCTAGCAAGCTCGAGCAAACTCCCCTCAGCTAACTGATTGCCGCACATGGTCCCAGTTTCCAGCCCGCTCCTGCAATAAGTCATAACCTAAAGACCTAAACCTAAGACTTAACCCTAAAACTCAACCTTAAGACTTAACTCTAATATTTAACCCTAATACTTAACTCTAAGACTCAAACTTAAGACTTAACCTAAAGACTTAATCCTAAATCTTAACTGTAAAATTAATCCTAAAATTTAACCTTTAAAACTTTAACCTTGAGACTTAACCCTAAGTCTTAACTTAAAGACCTACCCCTAAGACTTAACCTTAAGACTTAACCCTAAAGACTCAACCTTAAGACTTAATCCTAAGACTCTACCTTAAGACTTAACCCTAAGACTCAACCTTAAGACTTAACTCTAAGACTCAAACTTAAGACTTAACCTAAAGACTTAACCGTAAAATTAATCCTAAAACTTAACCTTAAGACTTAACTCTAAGTCTTAACCTAAAGACCTATCCCCAGACTTAACCTTAAGACTTAACCCAAAAGACTCTATCTTAAGATTTAACCCTAAGACTTAACCTTAAGACTTAACCCTAAGACTGGACCCTAAGACTTAACCTTAAGACTTAAGTTTAAGACTTAATGCTAAGACTCATCCTTAAGACTTAACACTGAGACTTAACCTTGAGACTTAACCCTTAGACTTAAACCTAAGACTTATCCCTAAGACTGAACCCCAAGACTTAACTCAAATACTTGCCCTTAATATTTAACCCTAAGACTCAACTTTAAGACCAAACCCTAAGATTTAACCCTGAGACCTAACCTTGAGACTTAACCCTGAGACTTATCCCTAACACTTAATCCTAAGACTTAAACCTTAGACTGAAACTTAAGATTTAACCCTAAGACTTAACCTTAAGACTTAACCCAAAGCTTAATGCTAAGACTTAGCCCTGAGACTTAACCCAAGACTTAACCTTAAGACTCTAACCTTAAGACTTAACCCTAAGACTTATCGCTAAGTCTTAACCTTAGGACTTAACCTAAAGGCTTAACCCTAAGACTCAACCTTGAGACTCAACCTTAAGGCTTAACCTTGAGACTTAGCCCTGAGACTAAACCCTAAGACTTAACCTAGCAAGAGGGCAGAAGTGGCACTGGAATTCAGGAGGGGACATGGCCAGGCTAGCCAGCCTGAACTGGCCAAAGGGATGTTCCATGGCATGGGACATCACGCTGAGTATATATAAGCTGGGGGAAGAAGAAGGAAGTGGGGACATTCAGCATTACAGCGTTTGCCTTCCCAAGTCCCCGTTACGTGTGATGAAGCCCTGCTGTCCTGGGGATGGCTTAGCACCTGCCTGCCTATGGGAAGCAGTGAATGAATTCCTTGTTTTGCTTTACCTATTAACCTGCCTTTATCTCAACCCAGGAGTCTTCTCACTTTGCTCTTCCGTTCCTCTCCCCCATCCCACTGTGGGGGGAGAAAGCAAGCGAGCAGCTGTGTGAGGCTTAGTCACTGGCAGAGGTTAAACCACAACACAATCTTATCTCCCATTTCCAGCACGGGGCTCCACACACATCTCTCTAAGGGTCTCCAAAACCACAACGGTTGAAAACCCATCCAAGAAGAGACCAATTTCAGCTCTTAACAGAGGATGAATGACTTCTCTTGGCTGGCCATGGAAGGAGCCCCAGTGGAAGTGCCACTGCTACACACGGATGGCAACCTTTCTGAGCATCCTCCCAGAATATCCTTCAGGCTCGTTAGGCATATACAGTCCACAGAAGAACTGCAAAAGTAAAGATTTTTTTAACCCGGAAATATTTTTTGCACATTTGCAGCCACTGTATCAAGCAGTCCAGAGTCCAATGGTTGACCTTACTTTTGGGCATGTTGTTTTTTACTCCCCTTTATTTATTTGCATGTAATAGCAAGTTACATAGAATCAGGAAATGGTGTCAGCCCAAAGTTCAAATTAATTTCCCTATTAAAGGTCTTGCACAACCATTTTTACAGCAGGTCTTTAATGAAGTCTTTAGTCCAGTTAGAAGGCTGAGATTACAGGTAACTTCAGCAGGTCATGAATACTTTCTAGAAAACAAGTTTTCTTTTTCACATTTCTTTACCAAAGTTGATAACAGTGATTATGCTTGTTTCAGAGAAACTACAAGATGCTTTATCCTCAAAAGGATACAAATCATATGAAAAGTTATTCTTCTCCACTTGGCACATAATTTCTCAACCTTCTTTATCACAAGCAAGCCACTTGCATCCTAAGTACTAGAAATGCAATGATCTATCTAATGTATCAGCCAATATTAAACATCTACCAACTTTATCACACATCTCCATCCAAGATTTCATAAGAAATAAACATTTTATTGCTCTTCTCAAGGTTTCCAGACAGACTAAGTCTCTCTGTGGACAACAAACTTCAAAGAAACACTGTGCAACAGCTTTAAAAGGCTGTATTTAGAGGGAGTACTCCCATCCAGACAAGTATCCAACTTCCAAAAATCTGATCTCTGTAGGATACCTCAAACCGCATGTAAGAACTGAGACATTAATATATGTTACATTTTTAAATCCTAACACTTTATACCTCAATCCACAAATTCCAAGTCACATGTTCAGCAGACCAGCATGAGAAAGGATAACAGATTATAGATTAGACTTATCCTATTTCTATTAGTCAGGGAGCTCCAGTCCTATGGCTCTTGTGCAGAACTCTGTGGGCCAAATTAATCCCATGCTGTCATATCAATGTTTCTAAAGATTTTTTTAATGCCCTGACTTTAATGGGTGTTTTGTACCAGCACTTTCAGCAGGATCAGACCTTCAAGGCATTAGATGCCTGAAGTCTTAAATGGTTAAAAAGTTAGCTGTTTGGGCGCAGAAGTCAGTATAGCCACTGCCCCATCAAGATCATTATCAGCAATTAAAACTGAAGCAGATATTGTCAAGATTCTTCATCTATAAACTTCCTATTTCTTTCTCATCTAAAATGAAGAGATAGGAGCAGAGTACCAAACTGTAGTGTGTTGGTTTATGGGTTTTTTAATTATTTAACAACCTATACTGCTTGCACACCTCTCCCACTGGTCCAGTTATTGCCGTGTGATTTGATTGCTGTGCACACCAAGAGCCGTGTATTTGTAACATGCAGTTCCCTGGGGCATGCAGCCATACCCACCAGCTATCACAGAAGTCAAACAATGGAGCCAGATTCAGCCTTGCTCCTGGCCCACCTTCTCCACTAAGGTTTTTGCCTCTCAGCTTCCTTTCAGTGCTACTAGATCTGAGCAAATGCTGCAGTTTTCCTTAAAACTACACTTTTGGGAATCCCAGGACTTTGTTAGCAAAAGCCAAACCAAACCAAACCACCTCACCCCACTAGTTCCTGGCTTATAAAAAAAGAAGCTGGACAACAGGAATTAAGGTTTTGGAAGGCAGAAAGGCAATAAGAAGTACACCAGATGGTAAATTCATGATTTTTAAGCTAGTCACATAACTCTGAGCACCTGTCTAGTTTGGGGGAGGTTGGGGAGATTTATGTATGTATTTGTGCAACTGACAGCCTTTTACCTGGCAGTATCAGAGAGGCATAGAAAAAGCCTCCTGTTAGTTGACCTGCAAACAATTTACGAGACCTGCTCTTTAGATCATGCTGTTGCTCAGCCTTCAAGTCAGATGTAGGCTCTGTGTGGGGGTGAGCCTCTAGGCTGCCACATAGCACACCCTCCTCCTCCTCCTCCCTGCACAGAGCGGGCAGCTCCCAGCGAGCCAGCCAGCCCTGCAGTGACAGGGCTCCAGCAGCACTCGCACCCACGGGCTGGCAAGACAGGTTCCCGCCTAGCGCAGACTTGAACCAAAACCGCTCGTTGCAGTGCTCAGCTTTCTCCCCTCACACACACACTACTGACTGCCGCTCTGGTGGGGCAGGGGGATGAAGCAAACATCCCTTACTGCAGTTAAAGGGCTCTGTGGAGCATCTCAGCCTTCTTGCCCTTCACTGCATTGCACAGGGGAGGGCCAAGCACAGCAAAACTATCATAACATACAGCGCCAGCCAGTGTCTGACAGCGACAAGCAACCAGGCCATAGCAGCACACTATATTGGGGTATTGGCACATTCCAGGCATGCATCACAACATGTGCTTGCCAGCGAGCACTGCGAGGTGGGAACAAGGCACCTGGGATCCCCAAGGGGCTTGCAGGCACCTGCAAGATCTGGCTCTGCAACAGCACAGTCCTTGCTACACCTTGCTTCTTCCACAGCTCTCTCCTGCCAAGGAACAGTTTCTAATGGTTCATTTCCTGCCTGTCTTCATTCTTGCAGGAGCAGGAGTCTGTGGCCACACAATTAGCTCTGCTCTGTGCTGGGGAACATGTAAAATCAAGACACGGCTTCGGGACTTACTAGCGCAGGTCTGCCTTTACCAATGCTTATGCTTTTGGAAGAATGCCTTAGCGTTCACCTGGCTTTGAGCAACAAAAGTGTTTCTGATCCATGCTGTTAACAAAGAGGGGTGCTAAAAATCTCTTCTAATACATGTGTCTCAAAGGAACAATGCACCACAATCCAAGCAAAGAATGAATTTCAGGCAAGACTGAATTAGGCAATGCTTGTGTGACTTGGCACTCCCCAGCAATAATGAAATGCAAGCATAGGCTGACATTCAATTGATCCTGAGCCAGGATGAGAGCATTAGAGAAGCAGGGTTACACATAATCTCCCTGAAGCTTCATGATTTGGTCTGGAAAGCTTTGCTTTCGAGCTTTTGGATAAATTCATTCCCAAAACAGAGAATGCAGATGCAGACCTACAGATCTACATCCTTCTCAATTATTTGCCACGCTCCCAAAATCACCCAAGTCGTTGCACTTAATTCTCCTGTCAAGACTTACCATATTCTCCTAAGCTTGCCCAGATGCAGACCTCAAAACAAGCAATTTTTCACACTTCAGAAATGGTTTCAGCTGCAAGCTTTGGGTTTAGGCACTGATCACAAAAGAGCTTTGGACCTCAGTCTCTCAGTCTCCCAGTCTGATATTGCCCATTATAACTGAACAGAAGCACATTTCCAAGGCCTGCACCCATATGAAGAACACTCCAAATCTTACCACTCTCAGACTTAAAGGAAACGGATTGACCAGCATACAGGTCAGTGATGCTGTCTGTGCATGTGCTGGCTCCCTGCTTCTCATAGCTGCATTTGACTTTGGTGGGTCTATCTGTGCCATTTTTATGTGGCTTGCAGTCACATGTCCAAGAGGATGAGTGCAGCATGAATTAAAGGCTGTCTAACTGCACAAAAGCATGCAGCACATACAACTGTGTACGAGCACATGTATGTACATGTGGGCAACCCCTGCACTTCAGGCAAGTGTCAGGCAGAATGTGCTCCCCTCGGTGTTACTCCCTCCTAGGGACCCTTAGCTGAAACAAGCTGTTGAGTGGGTGTCTGGGGAGGGAGCTGTTGGCCACAGAGACCACCAGTACCTCCAGGCTGAGTGCAGACAGGCAAGCTCCCTTCACTGTCCTTTGGCACATGGCCTGAAATGTGAGATCATGCACTTCAGCAAGCATGACAGGCCATAGAAACATCCCACAGCCCAAAGGCATCCTGCTGTCATCTTGGGAATCCTACTAAAGTGAAGCTTTCATTTCTGGAGCATCCTGTCGTGGTTTAACCCCGGCTGGCAACCAAGCACCACGCAGCTGCTTGCTCACCCAGAGGGATGGGGAGGAGAATCAGAAGGTAAAACTCAAGGGTTGAGATAAGAACAATTTAATAGGTAAAGCAAAAGCCACGCACACAAGCAAAGCAAAGCAGGGAATTCATTCACCACTTCCCACGGGCAGGCAGGTGTTCGGCCATCCCCAGGGCAGCAGGGCTCCATCATGTGTAACGGTTACTTGGGAAGACAAACATCATAATGCCAAATGTCCCCCCCTTCCTTCTTCTTCCCCCAGTTTATATACTCAGCAAGACATCATATGGTATGGAATACTTCTTTGGCTAGTTTGGGTCACCTGTCCTGGCTATGTCTCCTCCCAGTTTCCCGTGACCCTTCAACCCTTCAGCACTGGCAGGGCCCAAGAAACTGAAAAGTCCTTGATTTATTATAAACATCACCCAGCAACAACTAAAAACATCAGTGTGCTATCAACATTGCTCTCACACCAAACCCAAAACACAGCAATGCACCAGCTACTAAGAAGAAAATTAATTCCATCACAGTCAAAACCAGGACACATTCTCAATCCACTCTTGCTTTCAGCATGCCCTTCTCCTCTTCCCCCTTACCCTTCTAGCAACACTGCATTCTGCTTGCTCCCTGAGAGAAACAGAGCAAACATAACCTGATTAACCAAGGGGATTTGGGCAGGAAGGGGCGGGGAGGAGATTAATATGCAGAGAAACACAGAGCCTTTCCCTCTCACATTAGCTCTTGCCTATTCAATAATTAAAGTGTTCTGTTGTGACCTCTGACTTTGGGATTTGCTATAAAAGCTTCTTGTAAACTCTGTCTCAACACACAGGTATCAAAAGAAAGAGAACATTTGGTCTGACAAGCTGAAATTTCTTTCCAACTCCAGGGTCAGTCAGAAGTTTAACATCACTTGCGTACAAGCCTATGGCTCCATTGTAAAACATAAGGGTCCCTCCTGCTGATGTTCATCTACTGGCAGTTGGAATCCAGCATTTATTTGGCTAGACTGTCTTTGAAGCATGATTTAGAAGTTAACGCAGGCTTTCTCCATTTCATGTACGGAAAAATCGCCAAGGCTGACAGCATTTTGTACAGGCTCGTACGAATATGGAACAGGTTCTGGCTGCCCTCCAAGTTCATTTTGTATTCTGTTTTCTTTCCGTCTGTTCTTGCTTGCTTACCATAAGACATATAGATGTTTCAGGTCAGAAATGCAAAGCTATCCACATGCAGAAAAGATGCCTTCCCTGACCTTCCATGGAGCTATTTTTGGCTGCTCCTATTTACAGAGGTCATGCACTGAACTAACTGGCTCTCAGTAACCTTTGCCTAAGAGATGTGAAATGTTACAGAGATTTTTTTTTATTATTATTACTATTTTAATTCTCTCCATAACTGAACACCCTATTGACTCCAAATCTCCAGATGTTGTTGCAAAGGAGCGTATTTTTAAAGGGGATGCAAGACTGAGATTATACCCAAGGAATTTATGTTTAGCCATAATGTTGAACACACATAGTAAGGACATAGCCTTAATCCAGAACTTTACAAAACATATTGAGTACCCTCAGCCTTCAACTGCCTTCACTTCTCAAGACCAAATGTGGAGATTGAAACTTCTAGAGCCAGGTAGTATTTCTAAGTGAAACAAGATTTCTTGTCCTTATTGTGCCACTCTGGGGGAACAAACAGTTGATGAGATTAAAAATGAAGGAACACGAGGTTAGCAGCCAAACACACACACAGAATGATTACTCCATAAAGAAAGCAACAGACCTAGCTCCTTCTATCTGAACACGTAAATACACCACATCACATCCTGGCATTCAGACACCTGGGCTCTGTCCATTCTGTGTCTCACAAATTTTAATACTGACATTCTTCCACCAAACTGGCACTGCCCTGTCTGCAAGCATTCCAGTCCAGAGACCAAGAGTGATAGGTGAGCCCCATTGCCCCAGCAGCCAGTCCAAAGGCTTGTCATGTGGCAAGGAGTTAACACAAACCACGGGGACTGCGCATCCCTGTTTGCCACTCCAAAAACCACCCACCCGCACACAAGTGAGCAAGAGATAAAGCATGCTGGTATCTTTTCCCTTCTGACATCACAGCATTAAATAGCAAAATCTTCCACAAATGCACAATGAATCCTACATAGACTATAGAACGTATAAAGCAGAAATTATGTACAACTAGAAAAGGATATGGAGAATATATTGGGGGTGAAGCATCCAGGAGACCCAGCATCCAGAAACCCAGCTCTTGTGCAGACATGCATACACACACACACAGAATCCATAAGACTATCTCCCAGCACCTCACATTTTCATCCTATTGGCATCTTTCAAAAGGGTGCCTGCACTGAGATACTGCCTCTTAAGGCCAGAACCATATAGGGTCTAGGGGTACGACTGAATCTGGATACAATTATGAGAAAGAC
The DNA here is from genome assembly GCF_017639655.2 of Falco naumanni. NCBI lineage: Eukaryota > Metazoa > Chordata > Aves > Falconiformes > Falconidae > Falco > Falco naumanni. The sequence continues at coordinate 31,586 of NC_054063.1, forward strand.
AACACACGATTGAAGATAGCAAGTGAGAAATGGCATGCTTTGCATTTACCACCCAGAACAGAGGTGTGCTGTTCCTTTAATTACAAGGCCCAAGTTGGAGAATAAAGAGATTCTGCAAGTATCACGATTCCCTCCATAGGAGCTAAAAGTTAGGTGTTTGTTCTCAGTGGTAGCATCCGCCTCCTTAAACAAGACTCACCATAGTTTGTAAGACAACAAAGCCCTGCCTGCAAATGCTTGCTGACATTTGTGCAATTTCATCCAAATACAGGAGCAGAGGGTCCACAAACCAGAAACTCCACACTTAGCATAGCACCATGAAAATGCTTCATTGGCAGTCCGTAGGCGAGCAGCAACCATTCATTTTCTGTTTAAAATTTGAGTGTAACTAAGAAAAGTGAATTGATAGAGCTAAGGGTCAGTGTAATGTTTGTGTAATGTTCTTGAAAAACACAGCACACCAAGAAAAGCATCATATTTGGCAATTACTCTGCCTTACTCTGCTTCCAATTTCACTTCCCTGTCTTGTTCTGCCTCTTTAGTGAGCTCTTTGCTGAGGAGAACTGTGGCATGTGTATGTATCATGCCTGCACTGTGAAGCTGTGCTCCCAATACAGATGTTCAACTTGGTACCTGCTTGAAGTATGTTGATGATTTCACTTACAGCTGCATAACAAAGCCGAGTCAAAAGCTCACACTTGTGTTGGCACCCAGGCTCTAAATGGAGACTGCAAAACCAGAATGTGATTATCTCTTGAGCTCTGGCTTTCCCACTCCACTCCAGGCAGTGAACTGGCTTGGTTTTTATTCACCAGGAACCACAAAGAGCTGCAGAAACTAACCCATACATTGCAAGCCAGAAAATCTCAGAGGCTGTAAAAGTTACACTTTATAGTGCTGATGTCGTCAGTGAAAGCTTGGAAGAGAAGTATCCTGCATGCTGAGGTGGATCCTTCATGAAAACACAGACTAAACCATTTCCAATGTCTAGGACTTCCTTGACTCTGTAACTTCATGCTGCCCAAGTGAGACCTTCCTTTCGCAGAGCTTCAGCTGTGATGCTCTCATCTCTTAAATGGACGAAAGAGATAAAGGCATGAATTCACATCTTTCTTGTGGTTCTGTAGAGCAGGCAGGACGTGAAGTTCCTCCACCAAGTCTGTGCATCTGTAACGTTGAGATGTACTCTCAGCTTTCTACAGTGGTGGTATGGCCCAGCAACTTCTCAACCACAAGATGCTGAGCTTCCAGCAACACAACCTGGAATTCTGATTCACAAAAACAGAAGTTTGGCGACAGTGATTTTTGGATGGGAGAGAATACATAACGTGCTACTGTTTTGCACATGCAGAGGGTCAACCGGATATGTAAGGTCTGAAATGCTGGAAAATTATTTCCCTCCACAGCGGAGGCAAGACTCTGTTGTTAAATATACTGTGTCCCAACTAAATCAGTAAAAACATCTTTGCAGGACTCTAGCTCTTTAACCTGAGCTAACCAACTTGTTGGCATGTGATGTGCTGAGGAAGGATCCTGGAGAAAACCAAAACTGACAGCTGCAGAATTAATATGAATATTAAAATAAGAGCAAGGGGGTCTCTGCTCTAGATGGAGTGCAGGGACATGCCTCTGACCTTTTGCTGCTGAACCTGCCTGCCCTCTTGCATTGGCAAGTGGCAAAAGCAGCAGCCCACAGCCCTCCTCTCATATCACTCCAGCTCCTTAGAGTAATTTATAGAAAGTCTCCACCTACTGCAACCTGCCAGGCACTCAAAAACACGTTAGGTAACAGTAACAGTTCTGCTCGTGCCAGTTCAGAGGGCAGCAGCAAGGCTGCATTACCTATTACACGCCTCCTGACAGTCAACAGAAGGAAGGTGCTGAGCTGGCTGAGATATTTTTGTGACTTTGTTAGGCGAAGACTGAACAGTGGCCCCTGCCCACGGGTGTGCTTTTCCATCTCTCTCTGACCATGTGATTTATCCAAGCATCCCATTTCCTGCAGTTCCTCAGTAAGTAAGTATTCAGACTTGCATCAAGGGAATGGGTTTGGCTTAGAGAATCCTGCACAGTGACTCATGTTTCCATGAGTAAATTAATTTCCTTAGAGAAGCAAGACAAAATCATACATTCTGCTTAGTCCAGCTACCTAGAGTGATGACTGGGGAAGCTTCTGCAAGAAATACAGTTTTCTTTAGCTTTGCATTGACAAAATCACTGCAAGAAATAGTTTTATATAGCTTTATACTGAATGCATAATCTCTTGCTGTTGTACTTGCAGACATAACCAACCTTTTAAGGGGGAAAGAAAAATCAGTGTAACTTGGAAGTTCTGCATACTGAAACATGTCAGCTAGAAAACAGTTTGCAATCAAAAACATACCTCTGACAAAAAGGCATTGTGGAAGCCTAGGATCTTCAGAACTTGAACACTATTTAACTGGTCTCTATATATACATTCCCCTGGTGTGCATTTTAAAATAGGTTGTAGAAACACACACTTATAAATACCTGGACATGAGAATTGCATAAACTAGCCCCTCCCCTTCCCCACAATGACAGTGCAAAGAAAAAGAGGGTGTAAGGCAGCAAAAGCACAGGATCTTTATAATCCCAGCATCCTTACCATAACATGCATGCATGGAAGCAGCCAAGGAGAGGGACCTAGAAGTGTATGGACCATGGCTAGTCAGTTATGTGCAAAGATACCTGCTAATGCAAGCCGAGGCAAAACTCATCTTTTAGCTTTTAATTTTCTTAGGAGATCAGTTCAAACTGTTTGATGTGGCTATACTGTCCAGATTTGAAGAACACAAAACATGGATTTTTGCAGAGTATGAACAAACTTCCTGCATCTTACCCTGTTTAAGTATTTTGAAATTGGAATAATTCTGGCTCTGGCAACTTTTCTGATGTTGTCAATTTAGCAGAGCATTACCAGGTGCCAAGTTCCATTTTGGGGTCCAAGCCTGTCTAGTTTAGGTAAAGAACCTCCATAATCTTCATTTTGCTTTATGAAGCTGAAGCATTTCAAAATTAACTAATCCCTACAGTACAATCATCAGAAAGACCCTTCCCATTTTACAAAAAGAAATGAAGCCATTAAAGCTGTTTAGGAAGTTGTTCAGGCCTCAGTATAAATCAAAGAGAAAGAGAAGACTGGAACATGATGTGGCTATGTCTAGTGCCAGGTCCTTCTCTCACACACTGACATCATATGAAAGCAAAGCCCTTGACAACGTCACAGCAAAAGCAGGATTGATCATGCTGAGAACAACACAATTTTTAGGGGCAAGTCATACTTCACATCTCAGGTAGAGCGGAGAAATTCCGCTGACCTTTCCAGGGTTGGTCAGCATCAACACTGGCTTTGGGTTACAGCTAACCTCCTGGCTGAGCTGTAGCTCATACAACAGATACATGCTGGTCACGGTTTGGTGTCATTACTCACCTCAGCAGCAGCATCAGATTTAACTTAATCTGTCATAAGTCAGGACCTGAGCAAATGACAAGTGTAGAAGTTAAGCATCACCGTGTAAAACCTGTGGCATATTAGCAAAATGGAGAGAAATCTACTAATAATTTGTGTTCCATTGAAAATAGCGAGATGCACACATTGAGCTCACCTTGTGTAACTGTCTTGGGACTTGATTTTTGGAATAAAGGTTTCATCAGTATTTCATAGTTTAAAGACAAGCACATTGTTTCATAAGAACGTGGCAATGTTTCCTTCTGTTGTCAACCAAAGCCTGATCAAATGCCTCCTGAGGCCAGTGGAAAGGCTCCACTTGTAACTCCTAGAATAAAAATATAAATGTTTCCACATTCAACAACTTTCAGACAACAGACAGCTAAGGACAACCTGATGCTTTATGTTATAAATAACAATTTGTCTTGGTTCTGTTTTCAGTAACAGGGAACACAACCACAAGCAAGGGAAGATTTTATTGAAACTTACACCCTGAAAACAATGTTCAATTTTACTCTGCCTGAGCCACAGGATAAGAGCAACCTTGTAACACCAACATTCTTCTCCAAGGAGCCTTTGTCTCACTGTGGCAGTAGTAAAATACCATTTGCTCGACATTGGCTACATATTTTTTAAATGGTCATTGATCTATCCAGCCAGTCTTGTCTTAGAAGCCTCTTATCTCACATTTAAACTCTTCAGAAGTAAACATTTTTATAAGCAGAAAATATTTCTTCTTCATCTTCGATCCTGTCAAATGTTCATTTTCTGTCCTGCCAGATGTCTGGAACCCAAACTCTGGTTTAGTCCATTCATATAAAGCCACTGTAAATACAGATTCCTGGGATGCAGAACTCCCTAATCCATTTTTGAGACTTCTGATAAAACAAGATGCTCAGCAAACCCAGCATAACACAGAACAACAGAACTATTGTTATACGGTTTCCTTTTATTCTGCATTCATGCAGCATTGTCTACTCAACACCTACCCACACTTTCCCTTCCTTAGCTACCAGTCTCCTCTGCACATCTCACAAGCATCATTCATTACTCAAGCAGCAGCAAGGAACAAAGCACACCTAGTTTCGCAACTGATATGTCATTATATTTAGTTTCCTCTGATAAAAGTGTTAGCCTGTATGATAAGAACCAAATAGTTTTATTTTTCTAGCTTATTTCACACAGATCTCCACATTTCAAGTATTTTTTAGATGTTTTCTCACCTGTGTTTTTTGTTTCTTTTGTTTTGCCAATGGACTGCAGAAGAAATGATGAGGCTTTAGGCTACTGTTCCTGTCAGATCATCACAGCGAAAGGGAATTGTCACTAGGATGGTCTGTGACAAGGCGCTAGCATGCCTTGAACAGCAGCAGAAAATTCCTTCAGTTGTAAAGCACAGTTTGTTAGATGAGTGCAAGTCTTAGGTGTGTTGAGATATACCCATCTTCACACCATCTGCTCTGCTCTAGCATGGCCGAAGGCCATGTTTTATACTTGCACGCACAGTGAGGTCGTGGGAAGATGAGGACCTCCATGCAATCTCCTTTGTAAATTGGCTAACTCTAGTGACTAAGAGGTAAACTATATAAAGTGACTTTAGAAGAGGGAAAAGACATCCCAGACAAAAAAGAGATGGAAAGGTTGTTACGGGTTGAGGAAGACAAAGGCATTAATTAGTAAGGAAGGACTTCTGCCATTGCAAGATAAGCACCTCAGAAAGGAAGTCAAGCATGTCCTAGAAGCCCTGAACAGATACTGCCAAAAATCAGCTAGACTTAGAAACCCAAAAGGAAACTAAGACATCACAAAGCTACCATAGCTACAAGAAATTAAAAAAAAAAAGGGGTGGTGGGGGATGGGGAGTGGTGAAAAAAGTATCACTGTAAGGCAAGAATGGGAAAATAAAGGTAACAGCTACTCACACAAGATCAAATTAACGCTTCTCTTATTTTCATTAAGGATGAACACATTAATCCATGGCATAAAGCCAGAATGCTTAAGAAGGGGGGTAGAAGGGAGAAACGGGCACAAGATAATAAATGAACACAGCCAGCTGGTGAGCAAAACTCAGAGTCTGCTGTACTCCAGCTACAGGAACCAGACATTCTCCATCCCAGAATCCCAATGCACAGTAAACCACAAATCCAGGTGCAGGGATTTTAAGTACATTTACTGACTTGGAGGCATTACCACAGGACCAGAGAACAGCAAGGATTTAAGAAGCGAGCCATGGTGGAAGCCATTTGGGCCTGTGCTTCTCACATCTGTGCAGTTCTTCAGGAAAACTTGCAAAGAAAAGTTTAACTACAAACATGAAATTCAATGGAGAAAGAGATAAAAGGTAGCATGGGTTTACCAAAAGTAGTTTTGGTAAAGGACAACCTTGTAGCACAGTATAAAATTGAAACTTCAGGCATCTAGGAAACAATAAAAATGTGTAGGGATTTGCTCTTTGTTAGTATCCTAGCAGGATATAAGTGAACAGGGGAAGGACTTTGGTTTACTAACCAACCACAGGGTGAATAGAGCTGGCTGATGGTGTGGTGTGACTGTGAAAAGACAGGGCGACTCCAGTCATCACATATCCAGGAAGGACAGGAAAACATGAGTGTTCCTGTTCCAGGTGCCACCAAGAAGGCTGTCTGAAACACTCCACACAGCAGCCTCTCTAAAAGAAAAGGGGTAACCGAGAGCCCGTGGAAAGGCCATTCCAATGACCAGAGCACACCCCCCAACCTGCTAGACTGAAAGGGCTTAGCTTACGTAGTTAAAAAGGCAAATGAATGGCAGTTGGGTACGCACACAGACGGAAAGGGGAAGTAAACGCCAGAGGATAACGTCTGTATGAAAACCCCCAACATTTGCAGATTTAGATGGAAATCAGAAGCAGGTTTCTAGCCAGTGGACAACAGGCTCCACCCGGAGCTACGGCCATACACCGGGGCGGCTGGGGCCGGCGGCGGGGCTGGCCCGGCTCCGCGGAGCGGGCACCGAGCGGCGCGGCCGGCGAACGGGGACCAGAACGCCCTGAGCTCCGCTGCCCTTGTCCCCGAGGGCGCCGCCCGCCGGCTGTGCGCGCGCTGCGCGTCCTCCTCGCCCTCGGCCCCGAACGCCCCACACCGCCGGCACCCGCCCGCGCAGTACCGCCATGAGGGGAACCTTCCCCGCCGGCGCAGCGCGGAGCCGCAGCCCGGCCGGGCCGTCTCGGGCTTGAGGCGGGCCCGCCCGAGGGCCCCCAGGGGGGCTGCGGGGCGCCGGCAGGGCTGAGCCGCTCCTCGCCCGCTTCAGCTTCCCGCATAGGGCCGCCCGCTGCGGCCGCCACCGGACCGAGCACTACTGACCCCCGCCCCTCACCCCCCGCCGCGCCGGTACAACGCGCGCGCGCTGCGCCCACACTCCCCTCCCCCCCCCCCCCCCCCTCCGACCCGACGTGCCAACGGGCACGTCTCCACCGCCACGGCCCGCCCGCCGCACGTCAGCCGCCCGGCCCCTACTTAAGACGGCGGCCGGCACCTCCCCGCCCTGCTGCCACAGCACGTAGCTGAGGATACTCGGTAGGTGCGATCGCCTCCGCGGGACGGGTGCGGGGGGGATGGGGTGCGGGGGGGATGGGGTGCGGGGGGCTGGCTGCTGCGGGGCGGGATAGGCGGCGGCCCCCCGACGTGGAGCTGCTCGGACTGAGGTTCGCTCGGCGCCGCCTGCTCGACCGAGTCCCTTTCGCCGGGGAGCGGCCGGCTACGGCCCCGGTGTGCGGCCCGGTATGGGGGGTGGCGGCGCCCCGCCCTGCTCGGCCGCCCGCCCCTCCCTCGAGCGGCTGCCCCCCGGGGACGGCAGTAGCCCGCGACCCCGGGGCTCTGCGGGGGGCCCGGGGCTCGCTGGAGCAGCCCCGGCCCGCAGCTCTCGGGGCGGCAGCGCTCCCTCCCCGGCACTTCTGGGGACTGGGTGCGGCCGAGGGTGCCAGAGCGAGGGCCGCTCGCCGGCACAGCGCGGCACAGCGCCCGGGGCGGGGGGCGGCCGCTGCAGCGTCCCCGGAGCGTGAGCGCAGAGGGCCCCGCCCGCCCCCGCCTGTGTAGCGACGTCTGCGCGCGCAGCGCCTGCGGGGCGGCCCCAGCCGCGGGCTCCCGGGCTGGGCGGGGCTGCGCCAGGGCCGGGACGGCGCCGCCGGCAGCGGGTGCGGGCAGGACTGCCAGCGCCGTGCCGCTCCGGCACAGCCCGCGCTGCCAGGCTGCCGTGCAGCTGGCAACTGAAACTGGCGGGGAGAGAAATGGGGACGCCAGGCTCTAGACATCTTAATTCGAAACTGTGCGGTCTCACTTTAAAATAAACCCACGGAGTTGACTTTGAGGATCGCACCGTGCTTAAGAAGGGCTTGCTGAAGCATTCCGTAACTTCAGCTCTGGAAAGGCTCTCAGGGCACAGAGTAGTAGTTTTTTCAGGGCAGTAGAATGGAGATTGTTAGACCATGCTGTGCTTAGAAGTACTAAAATGGCTCCCTGTACCGAAATGTAATACAGCCATTTAGAACAACGTACCAACGCCGGAGTGCCACCCAGCTATGTCTTCAGTGGTTCTCAGGCTGTATTTGAGGGAAAGCTATGGCGAGCTTAAGCAGTGTGTTGTTATCAATACTTAAGGTTTTTTCAGTCATTTTGTTGCATACAGGCACATAACTGCCAGATTTTTTAGGCATGTGAACTGTATTCATTTTCTTAACATCCTCAAATAAAGTCTATCTTGCTTGACACAAACATTCTGGTGTCAGTAAAAGCTCCAAAGCTTGAGGGAATAATCTGCTGCTTTCCTTTCAGAAGTGCACCATGTCTCTCAAGGATCAGCTCATCCACAATGTCCACAAACAGGAGCAGAGTCATGCCCACAATAAGATCAGTGTGGTTGGTGTGGGTGCAGTTGGAATGGCCTGTGCTATCAGCATCCTGATGAAGGTGAGACTTGGGAGGAAGCACAGTTGTGGCTACCTGAGGCCTAAAGAAGGGACAAATAGTAATCCCCCTTATGAGACTGACTGGGCTAGCACACAAGATGAACTTTTGGTTGTACCTTCTGTTGTTTGGGCCTGAAGTGCAGCAGCAATCTTCAAGCTATTGACAAGAGAACAAAAAGCTGTAGTTATTGTAAAAGAAGTTTACTCTGGTATTGACAGAACATGTTTTATATATCATCTTGACTTAACAGCTGCATTTACCTTTGAAGGACTTTCAGACTCCCTTCTAACTGGGAGTCCTCTAACACTCCTAAACATACAAAAAGATTAAGAACTGAGGGTTCATTTTGTCTGAAGCAGATTGTGCAGTGGAAAAGTTCTTTGCAGTGTGGACTAGAAAAAAACACTCCTGAGCACTCTGAATGACTTGTCCTCTGCATTGCATTGTTATATTGAAAATGCTGTGGTTAACAAAAAGCAAGCCTGGTGTTAACTAGAAAATAGGTTGTTTATGAACAGCTATTAAATTATTCTTTATCATTGCCTTGCTGAATTGTACAACTATTCCACACAGAATGTAGAACATGAAAAGTACAAAACTGATTCAAAGTGACATCCCAGGAAACTGATCCAAGTACTTTTGGGGAACAAGTGTTACAGATAAGCAAAATTGCTTAAGTAGATCACTGCTTTTAAAATAATTGTAACTTCACAGTTTACAAATAGGATACTTTGCTCAAAGGGGCAATAAACTCACTATTTAATCTTGGTGTCTTGTAGGACTTGGCTGATGAACTTGCCCTTGTTGATGTTGTGGAGGACAAGCTCAGAGGAGAGATGCTAGATCTCCAGCATGGGAGCCTTTTCCTTAGAACACCAAAAATCATCTCTGGCAAAGGCAAGTAGTCTGCTCTAATGTGCTCATTGTTTCTGAATGGTGATAGCCAGTTTGGATCTCAATCTGGTCATACGAGTCTAGTGCTTAGCCTGGCATCATAATTATTAAGAGGAAAGCTTGCTTAATTTCTGTTCCTACAGAAATATTACTCAGCTGACATTGTTTCGTATACCTTGTTAAGCCCAGTCCAAGTAGGAACCCTCCCGTTCAGTCATAAGAACCCAAGTAGTTCACCAGTCCATTCAGAAAGATTAATTTCTGAAGTACTTTTATTTCACAGTCAGTCAGCCCCTGAATGCATTACTGTTTACTTCTTGGCTATACATGTCTGATAGCTTTAAGTTTAGTGGCAACCTGACCTGGGCAAATGCTAGCCATCTCATACCTTTAGCTACCCCTATACCCACCTGTGCCTGAAATGTGTGGAATATCACTGCCCATGTTTGGCATGTTAAGATTTTGACATGCCCTTAAGGCTGCCACTTGTGGCAACAAGGCACAGTCTTAAAAGAAAACTTAACTTTCTGTAGAAACAAAGACTAGGGTAACAACCACCAGGACAATTTTTGCACCCTCACCAATCCTAAAAGGAACTGAGAACTTCTGAAGTGTGTGTAGAAAGAGGTCATGTCTGACACAGCCTTTTGTCTGCAGATTACAGTGTGACTGCACACTCCAAGCTGGTCATTGTCACTGCTGGTGCCCGTCAGCAAGAAGGAGAAAGCCGCCTGAACTTGGTCCAGCGCAACGTCAATATCTTCAAATTCATCATTCCTAATGTTGTTAAATACAGTCCTGATTGCAAGCTGCTTATTGTTTCAAACCCAGGTTTGTCTTGTGTTGCCTTAAAAGGGTTTGGCTTAGAGAGCAGTGTTTTCTTCAGTAATGTGGCATTAGTTTACTAGTATAACCAAGCACAGGCAAGAAGTGTTATCTTCCCTATCAGCACTCGGCAAGCTGGTCCTCTGAGAAATAAACAAAGTTCCCTTCAACATGGGTCTTCAGTTGCCTTTTAAGTGATCTTCTGCATAGCAGTACCCCTGACTGTGTCCTAAGTGCATGTGTAGCATAAACAGCCTCTCAATTCCACCTTTAGAACAGTCACTATGTTCTAAAGAGGTGTGGTGATAGGCATTGGTGTTCTATTCTACATAACTAGGATGCAAATAAAACCCTTACAGATGAACAGAAGATACCATCCTAGTTATCAAACCGCTCATGAGTGGCACTTGTTATCCTCCCTGTTCTACTTACAGTGGATATTTTGACCTATGTGGCGTGGAAGATCAGTGGCTTTCCTAAACATCGTGTTATTGGTAGTGGCTGCAATCTGGACTCTGCCCGTTTCCGCCACCTCATGGGAGAAAGACTGGGCATCCATCCTCTGAGCTGCCATGGATGGATTGTTGGAGAGCATGGAGATTCCAGTGGTAAGTGCCTGGCTGCTACACAGAACTTTTTCCTGAAACTTTGTTTGCAAGTATCTCGAAAAGCTACAGCAAAATGTTGCTCAAAAACCTTTGCACTGCAGCACCCAAGAATGCAAGTCCTGCTTTAAGGTTTTGCTGCACAGAGTAACCCTAGATGATCTACATTTGACCTGAGTTACTCTGCTTTGAAAAGGTCATTACTGTAACCTGAGGAGGCTAAAAATTTCTAGGCTAAGTTGTTCCCATAACTCTAAAAAAAAAAAAAAAAACACACACACCTCACAACTGAAAAAGCAAAAGGGTAACATTCTCTGCAAAGGACTCACAAAGACCTGCACTAGACCTACTGATAGTCACTCAGTTGTCTTCACTGGCATCTCTTAATTACTCTAAGAACTCCATATAGGAATTTAAGTGCAGAGGGCAAGTCTAGAGAACAGGAGAAAGAGCAGTTTTCTCTTAACCTGTACTCTAGCAGCACTAGAGCTGCTTCCTGACAGCAGGAACTGCTGCAGTTACCTTCCAGCAGCACTGCTTCTTGACACTCGGGACTCGTTTGGAATCAATTCTTTCTCTGAGAAAACTTTGCAAAGTACTTAAGTTTCCTTGTGAGATAATTAATCTGTGTGCAAATCTCAGTACCTGTCTGGAGTGGAGTAAATGTTGCTGGCGTCTCCCTGAAGGCTCTTCATCCAGACTTGGGAACTGATGCAGACAAGGAGCACTGGAAGGAGGTCCATAAGCAGGTGGTGGACAGGTAAATACTGATTATTTTTTTTTCAATACAATAACAAATTATGAAGAGCTATAGTATCTCTGAACTGCAGTGTCTGTATCTGGTTTCATAAATACCATAGTAGCCCAAAACTAATTATCAAGATGCAGACATAACAGGACTTGAAATAATACTTTAAAGAGTAATGTAGATTTGGCAGAGTTAATTTTTCGCCGTTAGTGAACTTTGAATTAGGGAAGTGCTTTAACTTCCGACTTCCCAGTATAACTACAGGCAGTAGCGTAAACTGCAAATATAATTCTTCACTGCTGAGTTCATTTCAGTCCTATCAGCAAATCAGTCAAGCTTCTGATGTCTCCACAGTAGTAAGGCACCTCCAAAAGCCCTTCTTACAAACTTCAAATATTTCGGTTGATGATACTTGTTTTTTAATGAGTAACTTTGTCTTTGTAGTGCCTATGAGGTCATCAAACTGAAGGGGTACACATCATGGGCTATTGGCCTTTCTGTGGCAGACCTAGCTGAAACTATTATGAAGAATTTAAGAAGAGTGCACCCGATCTCTACAATTGTTAAGGTGAGCAGCCCCTTTTTGCTAACTCAGTTGAGTTTTTCCTGACGGGATATTCTATAAAATACACAGACAGACACAAATTCTAGCCTAACTATCCTTACCTACTTTTCAGGGCCTGCATGGAATAAAAGATGATGTCTTTCTAAGTGTTCCTTGTGTACTGGGCAATAGTGGCATCACTGATGTAGTGAAGATGATCCTTAAACCTGAGGAAGAAGACAAATTAAGGAAGAGTGCAGATACACTCTGGGGAATCCAGAAGGAATTACAGTTTTAAATCTGCCCAACCAGTTCACTCTGCAGTTTAATGGGTTTAGTGGTTTGTCTTAACATGGCACTTTCCAGGTTAAGTCTTTCAACATACGTATCTTAACTAGAACACACAAAAAGCTTGAATCTGAACAAGTGATGTTCTTCAAGACACCATTAGGAAACTATGCTAGGGTTTTCCCTGTTCAGACACCCCTGTTCTTTGCCAGAGCTAGATAACCTAGTCAGTCTTGTACAGTGCAGTAGCGTAACAGAAATCCAACACCCAAAGCAGCACTGCCTAGAAAACCCTTTGCCTTTTCCTTATCTTGTTTAATGTTGGTTCAGAACAATAAGTAACTAATTATTACACAATGTCAAACCAAAGGCTATTATCTTGCAGTTAAAGGATTGTCAACCTTCTCTGCCACCTGATTAAGTATTTCACTATGGGTAGGTCCAAATCTATTTTCCTAACACTGCTCTAAAATTTTTGTGTATTTTTTTTTTTTTTAGAGAACCTTATTTTTGTGTACTGTATCAGCCTAGTTGTAAGTTTGTCTCCTAAGCATGTTTAAAAAATGTTAAGGTTTCTGCAGAAGACAGTGACTGTCCAACTGTAGTACCAGCTCCAACACCAAATAAACCATGAACTGTTGTTTCTGTCTCCCTTGTTTTAAGTTGTAGGGCTTTGTCTCCAAAATGCAGCTCCACTTGTACCTATCTAATTCAAACAACAGGTAGGAATGAAAAACAATAATGGAAGTATTTAAATACTTGGAACTTAAAACTTGATTCCCATCTTAATGCAAAGAAACAAGCTTTATCAACATGTTTGGAGAGTGGAGAGACAATGCAACAAAGGAAGATCTTCCTTGCCTGTACACACAAATGCATGTCAGAAGAACCTCTACATCAAGTACTTGACATCCATAAAAAGTAAACTTGCTGCCAAGCACAAAAAAGCGTCTCCTCTGGAACAGCCATGCATAGAAACCAACAACAACATTATGCCTTGTATTGGGTCTGGCTGAGCCCCGTAGCAGCCCTCAACAGTGCTGTGCTTTTGTCTTAGTAGCTAGAAAGGCAGTGATAACACACCAGCCTTCAGCTACTGCTGGGCAGTGCTCAGACAGCATCAAGACTGTCTCTCCAACCTTCTCCCCACCTCACCAGTAGGCTGGGCAAGATCCTGGGAGGGGATATGGTCAGTTTGGGTCAGCTGTCCTAGGCATACCACATGACATTTGCTCAGATATAAAAGCTAAGAGAAAGGAGAAGGGAGGGCATTTATTATTTATGACATTTGTCTTCCAGAGCAACCACTACCCACACTGAAGCTATGCTTCCTAGGAAGTGGCCAACCATTGCCTCCAGAGGGGAAGCAGAGAATAACATCTTTGGTTTTCCTTTGCTCTTCACACAAGTGCAACTGTTGCTATTGCTTTCATTAAACTGCCTTTACCTTGACCCGCAAGTTTGGGTTTTTTAAATCTTATTCCCTGTCTGCCATACACACACACGCCCCACTCCCTTCTGCAGAGGAGGTATGTGATGGAGAAGCTTGGTGGGCACCCAACATCCGGCCAAGGTCAACACACCACACTCTTCAAAGGCCATAATAAGGTAAAGAATTAATCACCTCAATTGTCATTAATATTTTAAAACAATATACTTCATTGCAATGAAGATAGAAAGGCATTATTCTTAGCTTTTTGTAACACTAGGACACAGCATGTAGCTTAAGAATGGAAACAGAGTGCCTGATTAAGTCCAGGGTAGATTTCTAATATGGACTGCATATAGTATTTTTGAATAAGCTGAAAGTGCTTGTGAAGCAATTTCAGTAACAAAGGAAAAGCTGTAGCTACTGTACTGTGCTGCTTTCTCTTATATCCACATGACCAAAATAGCACCTGGAATGAGAGCACAGAGCAACAGTGACTATGAATAGTCATGTTTTATGCAGATGATAGGAAGATGGTATGAAGTAATTTTCAAAGCTTTAAGAAGATCCACAGGACTTACAATTTTTACTGCACGAGGTCTCACCCAGCTTTTTAACATGAACTCCAGCTTCTTCAGATCCAATAGTGCAGGAGCGGGCTGGAAACTAGGACCATGCGCGGCAATCAGTTAGCTGAGGGGAATGTGCTCGAGCTTGTCTAGACAACAATTAACATGATGAGGCATGTTTGCAGAGCACAGGGGAGTGGGAGACGGATGGCGCCAAGGAAAGGTAACACCTTGCTGTTAATTGATGGCAGTTAACCACCCATCAGGGATTGCCTAGTATGCAAGGCTTAGCTTCAAGAACCAATCTGTTAAAAACGCGCAGCTTCTGAAAGTGTATAAAACCTCGTGCTTCTGTACAATAAATTGACATTTGCTTGCATCAAGCTGCGTCCCGTCTCTTCATTCGCTGCAAATTGGTGACCCCGACGTGATGCGTTTAAGGATCTGACGTGAAGGGCTCTCGAATCGCCTGTCTGAGCGACATGCAGCGAATCCCACAGAACTTTGAATGATCTGCTGAAAGGAAGCAGGAGAGTTGAGAGGTGAGCTGTGGGAAATCTGTAACGGGGAATCAGGCTTCGTCCCCAGAAAGAGACGTATATGGACTCACGAAGGGTCTTCTAGTCAGATCAGGGAGTCCGTGCCTCAGTCTCCTCAAATGGTGACCCCTACGGTGGTGTTCCGAAGCCTTGGAAGAATAAGGACGGAAAAAAGACAGCTCGTGGAAGAGGGCTGCGTTCCGGAGGAGACGGCTTGGCTGAACTTGCTGTCTGGACCAGGCGGACAACCTAAACCCCGAGGATAACACCTGTATTCATCGAGACAGGTGAGCAGCCAAGAAACTTTAGAGACTTTGAAAGAATGAGAGTGTGTACATACAGCAGCCAGTTGTATGATGCTGCTGTGGGGGGGAACTCCGTGTCGGGAATGCATTTAGCATCTTGGTGGCAAATTCTGACTTCTCTTTGCCAAGTGTGGACTAATTCTGCTAACGGTGCTAAACCAGGGGAAGCTGTAAATTCCACCGACAGCGCGACTCTTCTCAAGACACAGTCAGCGATGGCGATTCCGTCCACACCTCCTCTGCCCCCAAAGCTTCTGTCACTGATTGCAGCGACCCTCACAACACAGGACCAAGCACGGGAACAGGACAACTCGGACAATGATTCCATTGACACTGATAAACCTTTTGATCCAGGTCCTATAGATCTGGAAAAGGAGCTAGACCTTTCGCCCACCACCTGGTCTCTCCTGATGCATTGATTGTATTTTTGGGGAGGGTGAAAGGGAGTCTGAGGGATTGGTGGCAGGAATGCAAGTGGGAAACACTTAAGTGATGGGTTTTGGGAGTCGCTGTGGCATGTTCAGTATTTTATCAGACAGATCAACCTCGAGAGTGGCAGCCTGTGCAATACGAGGCTGTTAAAGAGTTAAGCAAAGCAGTGGGGGAAGGGAGGATTCATAATACATTTGCTATGTCCCTTCTTGAAGTGATGGCAGAGCCTTATACACTCACACTGCATGATCGGAAGTCATTGCTTTGTATGGTACTATCTGATACAGTCTATGATGTGGTTATCTGATTTTTGTGAGCTATGTGTAGTGGCCTTGATTGAAAACCTTAATCGGGGAATTGCTGTTAACTATGAGCAGTTGGCTGGAGCAATTAACTGTGCCGATTCTGTGACTCAGGCAAGGTATCCCAGGGACAACTGTTTGCAAATGAATGAGATGGCTATTAAGGCAGTCCGGATGCGGGAGTCTTGCCACAGTCTTGCAGGGTCCTAGAGAGTCACTAACTTTAATACTAACTTGATTGATTGGCTTCAGAATATTTTGCAACAAGTCAAACATAAGGAAGCTCAAGGGTTGCTTTTAAAACAACTAGCTGTGATAATGCCAATGAAAATTGTAAATGGGCAACTTTCACAATCGCAACCCCAACATGTGTCAAATGATTGTAACGCAGAACTCACAGCAGACTGTAATTCTCAGGCTGAGTTCTGGAATGCAGCATAACAGATTTTTGCTTCTCTAATCTCTTCTTTAAGAATAGTACACGCTCTTAACTTGCTTAGTAAATTAGGCTGCTAGCTTGCTAAACAAAGTAATACTACAAACACTATTTTTTTTTTTTCTGGCTTATTAACAGATGTTGATTCTGTCCATCATATGTTGCTACAGAACCGAGGTGCTATTGATTTTTATTATTGTCACAGGGACACAAGTGTGAAGACTTTGATAGGATGTGTTATGTGAATCTGAGTGACCACTGTGAATTAATTTACAAAAGTATACAAAACTCAAAAGCCTTAAAACAAAGATCTGCAACAGAGCCAGGGGCGGGATGCCTTTGGTCTCTTCTCACGGCTGGGAAACTTTGGGCCATGACTCAAAAGTATTACAGGATTTATTATAATTACCTTTAACCACCTTATTGATGTTTGCCTTATGTCTCCCATGCTTTTTTTTTTTCCTGTATTCAGTGTTTATTTGATTGTAACATAAAGCAGGTCATGGTCACCCAGCTACACACCCCCTTTGCCTCCTCGCAATTAACAAGCAAAAAAAGAGGATAGAGAATGTCTGAAGAGAGAGATAGGAGAGGAAACTGGAGAATATTTGACCTAACAAGAGATGAGAGAACAGCTGGGTATTGTGAAGGAGAATAGGAAAGATAAACATGGTTATCTAGTGTTTCATAGGTGTCTGCATGCTTGTAGAGATATATAGCTGTGCAATGGCATGAATGATTCCTGCCCTGAGCCTGGTGGAGCATACAGCTGCGGTTTGTGTCCGGGCTCAGAGATGTAAATAGGGGCTTCTCTGTTATGGTAAAAGTGTTTCTCTTTGCATAAAAAAAAAAGAGGGAATGAAGGGAACGACCCCAGAGGTATGTTCAGAGAAGGCATGCTATGTTTCGAACTTTTTGACTGAAGCAGTTCTTGTTTGGTGTGCCCTTCCACCTATGTATAATGTTAATCCAAAAGAAGATGATACTGTTTACACTTTGAATGTCGATAATTGTCTTTCTGTAGATGCTAATGTAGTAGGAGGCTATGATGGGAACGTGTCGCAGCGGTTCTTCTCTTACCCGGAGTAACAGCAGGGAAAGCATTAGAGTTAAATCACCTTGTTTGGTAGGCAGTTCAGAATGTGAGTCAAAATTGCCACTGCTTTTTGTTGTTGGTTCAAGGACATGGCTGTGAGGATTTTGATGGTATGTGCTGCGTGGATTTTAGGCGCCCCATTGCAGCAACATGTTATCAAAATCTGAGAAAATTTCAGCCTTTTTGGCATCCATTCACTCAGTTGGCAGTATTGTTTGTTTGCTATTACCTTGGTTGCTGTCATGTTTGCAAGGGCCCTGCAGAACATGGCAAACCTGGGACTAGCCGTTCAAAAACAAAAAAGGGAAATTGTAAAATTGTACGGAACAGAGACAGTGGGTTGTTTTGGCATTGATAATATGTCTTAGTTGCTTTTTTTATTTGTTCTATTACTTATACCTTGTTTTTACTCGTTTGGTTTCAAAGGTTCTTTTTGTGCAACAGGAAGGGGGAGATGCAGGAGCGGGCTGGAAACTAGGACCATGCATGGCAATCAGTTAGCTGAGGGGAATGTGCTCGAGCTTGTCAGGACAACAATTAACATGATGAGGCATGTTTGCAGAGCACAGGGGAGTGGGAGACGGATGGAGCCAAGGATGGCGCCAAGGAAAGGTAACACCTTGCTGTTAATTGATGGCAGTTAACCACCAATCAGGGATTGCCTAGTATGCAATGCTTAGCTTCAAGAACCAATCTGTTTAAAACGCGCAGCTTCTGAAAGTGTATAAAACCTCGTGCTTCTGTACAATAAATTGACATTTGCTTGCATCAAGCTGCGTCCCGTCTCTTCATTCGCCGCACAATAGTAACATGAAAAGCCGTAAGACAAACCCTCAGTTTTTAGCCACACTGATTACTTCGCTGAGACCAAGAAACTTTGGTTTTTCAAGCTAGCTTTGCTGAGGTAGCCTACAAAATCAAACAGAGAAGGAGAGCAATATGCTGCTGAGAGGTGACAAGAGCAGCACCACGAATCTCTACAGCACTGCAAGTGTACAACATACTCTCTTTTCTGCAGAGAGTGCAGTGTTTAACTACCAGGCTTGTCACTACAAGCACTGTCCCTGCTAACTTCTTAAGGCACCATAAGGTATACCCCACTAAGACCACGATCTGATGGTAGAACAAGCAAGTCAATATAACGGTTATTAAGCTCACTTCAAGAGAACAATCCTTGTATGTCAACAGCTAGGTCAAACAGCAGTGTCTTGAAATTCTGAGTTTTCAGCTTTCACTGATCATTACAAAGGTCAGTTACAGTGAAACAGTTTCAGTTCAGGACACTGAATTGTCTTCCAAATCACAGAAGTAAAGTGAAAGTGGTTATGACGTGCAGAATTAGACTCTATAATTTGAAAGTTAAAAAGTAGGTATGTTGTCCCCATTTCACACTATTTCTCCATATCAGTTAAGCTGACACTGCATAAACCAGGCCCTGTTTGTAAAGAAATCGCATCACACACAGTTCTGTAGAGGAAGAAAACAAGTTTTATTCTGCGTAAGTCCACCAGCACAAAGACTACAGGAGATAGAAAGTGCATTAATAAAAGCTAGTCTTTACCAAAAAGAAAATATATTATCGATTCAAAATATCTTCCACCTGAATGATCTAATAACTTACTCTGGGCACCTACTGATTAAAAGAAGTATCAAGAGAATGGCTGCTTCATAAGGAAATCTAACTTCCCAGTCAAAGTCCGAGAGTTTAGTAGAGATCACTGAGTCCAGCAGTCTTCCTTGCTTTCTGCATTAATGCCCTCAGCTGGAACTGCTTGCGAGACAGAAGCCGTACATGCTGCAAAAAGAACAAGAACAGGTGGCTATTGGGAAAGTTTTGATATAATCTTAATTATATTACAATACGCGTTTTCAAAGCACAACACATTCCATGACCCAAACAGGATGTTATTTTTTTGGAAACACTAAATACATTAGTATACTAAATGACATTCTCTTGGCTCGAGATTACTTGTAGATAGCTACCAAATGCAATCACTATAGTGTATTTTTTGTTATTTTAATTATTAACTCTACCACTTTTCTATTTGATAAGAATATGTGCAATGTACTTCAATGCGAAATCAGACCGATGCCCTTCCCATGGGGCAGAGAACAGGTCTTTTAACAGTGAAGAAACAGAACTAGCAAGCTACGCAAGAAGGAAATACTACGTCTCTATGTAGTGCACTGTACACTGGATGTTTAAAAGCAAAGCTGAAGTGGTAACTCGGGGGGATCCTCAGCTGTTAGAAAAAGGTAGGACTGGTAACTCTCGTTACCCAGTAGCCCCAGTACAGACTATTAACACTTCTGCACTGCACACTAATCTTTCCAGATCCAATGGCAACATTAATTACTCTGACATACACATTTTGTGTAGTTTTACTTCATGTTAAGAAGTATTCTTAATCCTTCAAAAGCAACAACTGGTTTTATTTCAAATGCCACCATCATGCACAAAAGTTCAAAATAAAGGAATGTTATTAAATCAGATGTTATGAAAACTTTCAGCATTAAGGACAGCAACCAAAGGGAACAAATTG
This sequence comes from Falco naumanni, assembly GCF_017639655.2. Taxonomy (NCBI): domain Eukaryota; kingdom Metazoa; phylum Chordata; class Aves; order Falconiformes; family Falconidae; genus Falco; species Falco naumanni. Next base: position 51,553 of record NC_054063.1, read on the forward strand.
TCCAGGTTTGGTTTGGTGTGGTTTTTTCACTACGATTCTAACACTCCACTGGCTGCCTCAGCAGAGGTATCCACAGACTGCAAGTGAAAAGCAGCCTGAACACTCCAAGAACCCTTAAAGTTGGTTTCTCTAGAACTGGGAATGCAAGCCCAACGGAAAGCTTATGTCAACACATTCTTAACTAGAATACTTTTAAAAATTGGTCATTTATCTTAATTCTGAAATTCCTCTTTTAAAACTTATGTTTTGACACAGAAGTATTCATGTTCTTGCAAGATCCTCCTCTGTGCAGGAATCACTAACGTTAACAAGCTGAACAAAAAATTTTAAAGTATTTAAACACATTTAAAATGCACATCTTGAAAACATCCCAAGAAACCTACCTTTAAAAAAACATCTAGATCTATCACTCCACGTCTCAATGCTTCCCCAAGATAGAAGATGGTGTCTTCAATTGCATTTTCCTCTGCATATAAGTTCAGGATCTGCTTGTAAAGTGGTGCTGTAGGAATAATAACTTCATCTATGTCATTATTTTCTGACTGACTTTCCATTTTCTCTAAGGCAGAACTGAGCTCATCATCCTTCTTCTTGAGAAGTTCAATGTTCTTGTCAACTTCAGCCTAAAAACAATTGCATGTTTATTTCTTAGGTCTTGAGAACTGAATTTCTTCTTGTGATACAACTGTCAAGATGAAAGATTTTTAGACACGCCAGTTGATTCTTTACTTCTCTACTCATCTCTATGATGATTTTTCCAAAAGAAAGAGCTACCAAACTATAGATATTGGATTCTTTCATTTTAAAGAAAATAAAGGCTATTTTAGATAATGTCAATTCATTACTAATTTATAACTACAGAGAAGGCATGCATGCTAACAGTCTTTAAGTATTTTGAAGATGCCACATAAGGAAAAATAACCATTTAAAATAGCTAAAGATAATGCAAGCAAAGTAAAAAAAAATTTCTTTAGAAATGTGTCTTTTGGAGTAAGTTGCTATACAAGTTTGCTGAGCATGGATCAAACAAACAATTAACTGCATTGACAGGAAACAAAATACGCTGGCTTCACCCACTAATGGTAACTCTAATTTCACTGCATCTGTATGAGGTGAACCTCCTTTTGTTACTTTTGAATTTGCCTCCTGATATTTTTGATGTCCCACAGCTAATGCACTGGAAGAGACTGTACACCACTGTGTTCTTCTTCGTATCACTCAACGCCATATAGACTATTACCACATTCCACACTCTGTCCCCAGTGTCTTTTTCCCAGACTGAAGTCCTAGCTTACTTAGTCATGTTTTATATGGAAGCTGTCTAGATATGCTGGATCATCAAATTGCATCAAGTATCTGCAGTTCTATTATGCCCTTTCTTTCAAAGGTAAGGCTAGAATGACACACTACATTTAAAGTGGGCATATCACAGATTTATACAGTGACATAATGGTTTCCCCTGTTCTCTAGTCCTGGTAAATAATTTCTAATTATTTTTTTAAACCACACCTGAGCACTGAGCTGGTTTCAGAAACTGCTCATCAATCCCAAAATCTTACTCCCAAGCAGTAACACAAGGAGTAGATGAACTAAGCAGAAGATGTCAGGCCTTAACGAAAAACTGCAGGGATTTCTGAGCATACTGAGTAGGAGAGACTCTTGTCTGGGAAAAGTCTGCAGGTTATACAAGGAGACTGTGACTAAAATCTGTGTGCCTGCCGTAGGACACTGAAATGTTTTCCAGCTGTTTCACATTAATACCCAGAAATTGAGACACAATTATGAAATAATCTCACACCACTGACATCTTTCGCAGGAAGGATGGGGCAAAATAATACTGTTCCTCTATACTGAACGATGACATTCCTAAGATATGTGCAGGACAATCCATCTTACAGTCACTGCTATTTCTGACTTGCTTCAGTCTGAACACATGCTCCTCAACTGGGAAAGAGAATATATATTCAAAAGGCAACACACTGGAAGCTTTTTCTATCATGCTCAATAATGAATTAATGACATGCTTCTGTTCACTACTAGGAATAGTCAGATACAGAGCAGTGTTTCGTCCCAGCTTACCACTTCTTGATCCAGGCGAGTTACCATCTCTTCCAGTTTCTGGTGTCCTTTCTTCAGGTCCTCTTCTGTCCGTTTCAAGGCATTGAGTTCAGCCTGTGCACGATCCATTTCTTCTTTCATTCGCCATCTCAGTTTATCACTAACTGCTGAAATAAGGGAAGCTCGAATGGTATCCTCACTGATAGTTCCATCTCTGCTGGGTCCTGCACAAGAAAATTCACAAGTGTATCATTAACTCCATTCTGCACTGGCTTCAGTATAAAGCCAGTTTGAAAAAACAAGTGGCTAGCCAGCTCTATGTACTTTAGCAATGTAAGACAGTAAACTGTTTTCCATAATAATTTTCAGAAACAATGGGACCACAGTGAGATAAACCACACTAAGATGTGCACAAGTAAATTTAAGAATATGCATCCATTCATTCACTTTACTATTCCCATATCCACAATCTTCCTTTTATCTAAAAATGGGCTGGCCATTTCCCCAAAAGTCTATGAATGTTATTAGTCTGAGTCCTTTTAAAGAAGAATAAATTTCTGGTAAACTCTATAGGATTTAATGAATATATGTATTTAACCACAATTTATGTATAACAGTTGGCTTGAGCCAGTGAATTTTTCTGTAGGTACTCTATCTTGAGGCTTGCCAATCACTGAGTTTTTCTTTAAGATTAATAAAAATAGATGCCCACTAAGCTAACCAAAATAATTTCAATGAAAAAGCTCTTAACTGCTTCCCTTTATATTTATGAAGATCTAATAGCAGAGTCTGTTTAAGTGACAGATTACTGGACAGTATCAAGTGATTGAAAAGCTACAATATGAACTAGTCTTTCCAACTGGTTTCACAATTATTATCATTCAGCCATCCTAGGGCATGTATAGGAGAGAAGTAAAACAATCAGCATCAATACAGAACATTTGTTATGGAGGTAATTTTACTTTAACAAGCAACATTTATTAAAAGATTGTAAGACAGAAAGAGAGAAATCTTACCAATCATATTAGCATATGGTTTCTAGATATAGTCTAGCAGACTTAAAATCAGATGGCAGTCTTTTAGGTACATGTTCAGTGTTATACTTTTTTTTTAAACTTCTGCAGGATGTTATTGTAATTGGAACAGGATGTGAGGAGCATAGTTTATAAAATTAGGTAATGGCACCCATGAAGAACACTTAAAAATTCTCTCTGAATAAAATAGTTCTTTAATATTAGTAGAATAAAGAGTGTTAGTCAAGCATACAGGAATTCTGTAGAATTAGTTACACAATTTGATCCTAACAAAGTAAGCATAGCTATTTTACGTAAGACAAAGATAATGACACAATTTGATTGCAGATACACTAATTTGCCAGTTTCACTTGGTCCACTGTGCCCAGAAACTCAGGCTAGTGAGTTTAGCACTAGTAAACCTAGTACTACTAACCTGCTAGTAGCTACTAGCCAATATTGTTCTAGTATTATATAACTAGCTTCTACAAATGATCAGTGTTACAGTTAAACAGCAACATAGGTTGCTACGTAACTGAGTTACAACAACAACCACCTTTTTTGGTTGTTTTGATTGCTAGATACAACTTGCAATTCCAATTTATTAAACACATTTAAATGCAGCAATATTAGAAAACAATAGAAGAAAATAAATCCTCTAATATATTTCATTAGCCCCTCTCCCTCTGAAGCACTAGAGGCTTTTACATTTAAACCTGATTATTACTATTGCTTTTACAAATCAGTCTTTCAATAGGATTACCTAATCTCAAGAGTCTATCACGAACACCTTTTCAATTAGAAAGGTAAATCCTTTCTGTCTGTCACAGGAAGTGCTGTGTATCTGCAGACCAGGAAACCTGGATGGCTTTAGAGAATGTAAAGTGGCTATTGGTTGCAAAATTGTATCTGTATTTATCAGGTTGTATTTATCAACCATTCTTTTATGGGAAAAACTGGAGTGTCACAGTTTTCCCATGCTTATGCCTCACACCTCTTAGATCTGTGAAATTTCACCTGAATTGTAACAACTATTAATAAAGCAAGAATTATAGCAAGTTTTGGGCCTAAACTTTCCAACTTTTATGGATGAAGTGTAGAGTGATTTGAAGTTCTGTAACTGGAAAGAAAATTTGCAAAAAGAAATTCTACCAGTGTCCTTTCATCCAGAGACATAGTTCTCAAAACCCTTAAGTTGCTATGGCATTACATACACCATACTTCCCAGTACCCTAGATCTCAAAAAAATTAAAGTGAAAAAGCATTCATCAAGGTTCCTGTGAATCTTACATAGCTAAAGACAAAACCATTAGAATATCTTCTGTTTTTCCTGCCCAAACGCTAAGAGAAGTGTCTCAAGTCAGCAGAAATCCAGTCCACTTCTTCACTGTTCTTAACAATCACAGGCCCTCATAAGAAGCAAATGCAGACAAGTCAAACAATTTTGCCATGTAAACACTGCAGTTCAAAGACTGGTATTTGTAGACTAAATTACACTGAGATAAACAGTGATAAACATATTTTTGCTATGCTAGTTATTAATAGTACTCAATAACTAAACTACTATTAGCTAGAAATAAGATTACAATAATTTTACCACAGTTACTCAGGAAAAGGGTAGGCTGTCTAGTGAAATTTCAGCACTAAAGTGTTCTTGGGGTAGGTTGGGTATCTTCCTGATAATCAGCAACAATCCAGAACAGGTTTTAAAACCTAAACTCTGCCTTAAGAAACAAGCATCTGAATGGAAAATTATTTTTTTGTTGGGGTAGCCTCATAACCTAAAAAACAAAACAAAAAAAACCCACAACAAAACACACTATTTGGAGCGTCTGTTGGTATTTTTATACTAACAAATGCAAACTGTTGCTGACAGGACTGCACACCTCAGAATCTTTAAAACATCCAGAAGATTTTTTTTGATTTCTTGCTGCTAACAGAACAAGACTGCATAAATTCGTATCTCTTTCCTATGCCTTTTATTTCTGCCCACAAAACCTGCACCAAGCCAGATACATGGCAAAATAAAACTATGCAGATGACAGGAAAGGAACTATGGGAAGATGCACATCATGCTTACTAAACCACCAAATTCTTCCAAAATTAAGAAAATATCAGATTTTGGTAATTACTAATGTAAGCACTTTACATACAAACTGCACCAAAACATACATAATTTTAAATAAATGAGCTAACTACTATTGCAAAAGAGAGACTAAATTATTAATCAACTGGTGCAAAGAGTCTTATGAAAATATAAACATCCCAACATTTTATCTGAGTTACAGTTCTGGCTTAAGCAATTTGCCCTGTTTCCAGTCAACAAGGTAATTCTTAGTATTTGGTTAACTGTCTATTAGAATCAGCAACAGAAGCTGTCAAATGGCACCATACACACAAAGCCAGGAATTCATCATTGCTGCTTCTTACGAAAAGGAGAAAAGAACAGTACTTTCTACAGTGAGAAGTAAAACAAATCCAGTAAAACTATCTGGGACAAAGAATTTATTCACTTTTTAGGACTTGCTGTTTAAGGCAGAAAATTGTAAACATACATGTTCCAAATCAACACAAAAAGGTCTTGATTTCACTTCAAGAACAGCATTAGCATGATTTCAGTTACTGTTTACTTTATATAATGAATTATTCTTGAGCACAGTGTCAGAACCAGCTATCAGTTCTACTTTTTCTTTTGTCTGATATCCTTCACTCTGGGAGATTTTCTACAAGGCTCCCTTTAACAGTAAAGTAAGACACAGGAAAAAAAATACAATCACAAGACACCTAAGACAATAAAAGTCCACACAGAAATGCCAACAAATAGGAAAGTGGTCTTTGAACATATGAAGGATCGTTTTAATACAGCTCAATTAGTTTTTACGTATCTTCTTAAAGAGCATGAACCCTTTGTATTTTCTGTCACTTCCATAATTAGCCCAGCTTGGGGGAAACTTTATGGCACGCAGCCACTAAATCCACAGGGCACTGAAACCTCTAACCTTTACCAGGCAGAGTCTGGTTTCAGAAATGACCTTACAGAATCATCAGACCAGTAACTGCATGGTTACTAGGTAATTAATGGCAGATGATTGAACAGAAAGAAAAAGCCTGATTGACTATTTGAGAAAACAGTTATTAGTGAAAACTTAAGCTACTCTGAGTTAGTATTTTCATCCAATTCAAACTACGCTCACCATAGGAAACACCCCACCACCATGCATACAAAACTCTGAAGTTACAGCACCTGATATGCTCCCAAATAAACTATCAAAATAAACCAGCCAAACAACATGTAGAGGAAATAAACATTTTCAGTTGAAAGAAAAACCATTACTGCACCGTAAAAAAACCAAACAGTATTGTAAGTAGTGAATGATTAGAGACATGTTTGCATTTCATTTGGCACAAGATAAACCATGTATAACAGGTGTATGACTTTTACCTAGCTGCATCAAATTAATCAGTTAAATTGCCACTACAAAATCTGGCATTACAACATGGGACCAGATGATCTCACTCGGGACTTGAAAAGACTTCTATAATACTTGGCAGATATTCCACCACTGTTCATCTTCACTGGGCATGAAAATGAGGGAAAGAAGTGAAATAAGACCATATCTGTATTTTAAATTAACTCTCTACTACATAAAAGCAAAACTGCATCTGAGAAAGATGCTGCAGAAAGCCAATGTTCCCTAGAATGGTTCTTACCACCTCCCTACAAGAGAGCCAGTAGAGACCATTAATTCTCAAACACCCAACTACAGCCTCCCAACTGTATACTGTTTGAGTACTGTGCTGAAGTGGGACAGCAGCTTTCCTGCAGTGGGCATGACAGACACGTGTCACCTCAGAGTGGAGATGGCCACTGAAACAGCCGATGGCCTTCAGGGAAGACTCTTCTAATTCAGAAGGCTGAACAAACTTTGACACAAAGGATGCGATCAGGCACAAGTATGCAACATACAACTTACTGTTGTTTCCAAATTCTGTAACAGAACAACTCTCAGATATTTTAAGAGTAAAGCAGAAACATCTATCTTCCCTTGCCAAGCTGTGAACTTGCTTTGCCCCCATGTGTGTGAACGAAAATTTCAAAGTACACAGAGTTATGGAGAAAAATGCGTGTATAAATAACTGGGAGTTTACAAATTAAATGAAGAACCTATGGACGCACTTTTAAATTATGGTGCAAGACACTACAAACAACTGATACTCGAACAAGGTGACAAAAGAGTCTACGTCCTTTACCATATATCTGCTCCTAAAGGACTATCATCCAGTTGTGAAGTTACTGCACCAACTTCCTACTTAACTAGAAGACCTTTATTACTCGTTCCCAATCTGTTACACAAACACTAGAAGTGAGGTGCTGGGTGAAAACCAAGCTTAGTTATTTTGCTAGCAAAGGGCAAGGGAGCAGCAGACTGGGAAAAGATCCATGTTAATACCCTAGATCCTGCTGCTGAAGAAAGAAGGAAGTCACAAGTAGGGACCATTAAGAAGCAACAGTTTAGAGGCTGGAGAAGAAATTTAGTAAAAATGAAACTCATTCCAACACATTGGAAAACTCTGCTTCAGATAGCTATGACTTGGAATAAAAAAACCACACATAAGGTCTAAATAAAGCAAGTCCAGTAGATGATTAAGTAAGGACAAAACCATTTTTATAAACCACTGCAGTGGGTTTGTGTGGCAAGGTTTTGGAAGCCAGTAGGCTACAGGGGTGGCTTCTGTGAGAAGATGCCAGAAAGCTGCCCCCATGTCCGATGGAGCCAGTGCCAGCCAGCTCCAAGATGGACCCACTGCTGGCCAAGGCCAAGTCCATCAGCAATGGTGGTAGCGCCTCTAAGAGAACATCTTTAAGAAGGTGGGGGAAAAAAAAATATCTGTGCAACAACTGCAGCAGGAGAGAGGAGTGAGAATATGTGAGAGCAACAGCCCTGCAGAGACCCAGGCCCGTGCAGGAGGGCAGGAGGAGCTCCAGGCACCCGAGCAGAGATTCCCCAGCAGCCCACGCTGAAGACCACGGTGAGGCAGGCTGTCCCACCAGCACAGGGAGGTTCACAGTGGAGCAGATCTCCACCTGCAGCCCGTGGAGGACCCCACACCGGAGCAGGTGGGTACCCAAAGGAGGCTGTGACCCATGGGCAGCCCACACTGGAGCAGATTTGCTGGCAGGGCTTGTGACCCCACAGGGGACCCACGCTGGAGCAGTCCGTTCCTGAAGGACTGCATCCCATGGGAGAGACCCACAATGGAGCAGTTCACGAAGAACTGCAGCCTGTGGGAAGGACTCACATTGGAGAAGCTCATGCAGAATTATCTCCCACGGGAGGGACCCCACACTGGAGCAGTGAAAGAGTGTGAGGAGGAATGAGCAACAGAGATAACGTGATAAACTGACTGTAACCCCCGTTCCCCATTCCCCTGCACCACTTTGTGGAAGCAGGGAGAGAAATGAGGAGTGAAGTTGAGTCTGGGAAGAACTGAGGGGTGGGGAGAGGGTGTTTTTAAGTTTTGATTTTTAGTTCTCATTATCCTACTCTGATTTGAATGGTAATAAATTAAACTAATTTCCCCAAGTCAAGCCTGTTTTCCCCGTGATGGTAATTGCTGAGTGATCTCCTGGTTCCTATCTCTGCCCACAAGCCTTTTTTGTTTTATTTTGTCTCCCCTGTCCAGCTGAGGAGGTGAGTGACAGAGCAGCTTTAGTGGGCACACTGTGTTCACAAACCACTGCAACCATGACCACAAACAGAGCAACACAGACAATCACAAATCACCTACAGTTAAAGAGTGAGAAAAAAACCCCAACTTAAGGTAGTTACAGTCTTCAAAACATTCATAGAACACACACAATGCATTGCACAAAACCATGAATATATCAAGTTCCCAACGGAATAAAATACAAGGTAAAGGACATAAAACGTATTTTATTCTTCCCTCGAATAACTTTTACATTGAAAAGCAATACTTTGGAAGGTCAGATTAATAACAGTACGTTCCTTTTTCCATTTTCTTTATGTATCAGTCATAGAGGGAAGCTTCACTTCAGAGAAATTCTTTCAAAGCTACTCACCAACAGTAGTCACGGGAGGCTGAGAAGTGTAGTACTGAACACTAGTGGTTGCTGGAAATGGAACACCACCCGGGTAAGAATAGTTTGGGTAGCTGCTTCGACAAAGAAAGATATGCTAATGTTATGTAACTATGTGTAAAATATCATCTGTGTATATTATCTTTATGTCACAGTGTTCAACATCTGTTTACGTAATAAAATGTTCTAATTGCAGGCCAAGTCATACTTTTTCTCTTTTCCTGTTCACATTAACATCCTTCACAATTTATATTTCTGGTATGATTTAAGAAGGTATCACTTTATCTGAAACCTTATCTAGTTATTGCCTGGTCAAACATTTGGATAATTCTAAATTCTCTTTAATCTCTTAATCTTGCCATGCCATTTCTAACTTGCCATACAAAACCCCAAAAGTATCCAAAATAAATTATTCCAGCTACAAACTCACAAACAGCAATTTCAATTTAATGATTTTTAATATGATAATAGTTATCAAGATGACTTCTGAACTGCTTTATGTAAACATAAAAATGTGCAAAATACGGTTGCAAGATGAAACTCCTACAGAAATTCCCAGCCTTGCTTTGAAGGAGGAAGGAGAGCAAAACTATTCATTTGTTCACCAAAACAATCGCGCGATGACATACACCATGACAATCTACAATACTTTCCTATAATATGTTTATTATCAACTGAAACAAGGACTCAAATTAGTCAGCACTAGACTGACAAATACCTGCATACAGGAGAATATTAACCATGGCTACAAGTAAACAAAATGGTCCAAGAACATATGTAAAATATAAAAAAACATATTCCGTGCCTCTCCAAATAACTACAAATTCAGTAGTTTTAAAAACATTTCTGTTCATTCATAAATGATACTATTTCAAAAACAGTTCTTCTATTATTCATTAAGAGCACTTTAAATAAACATACTTAGGAGGAAAAAACTAGCCGTAAGAACTTAGCAAAATCCCCATTTTTCACTTCTTAAAACATACTAGCCCACATTCTTAATGCTTACAGGGTTTTAAGTTTATATTATAGCAACTCCTCACATGCTCCGAACACAAAACCAGGACATCAGGATATTAATAATAAAAATAATTAATTATGATGGATTATCATGATAGATTATAATAGCAGCGATCAGCATCTTACTATTTGCTAAGAAAGAACTGCAAGTTTTCTGGAAAAGCTTTATTCCAAACTATTATTTATCATACTTAAAGAAGAAGTCTTGGTTTATATTAATTGAAAAGCTTTTAAAATAATTTCGTGCCCTTGAAATTCTCTTAAGAGTGCTCTGAATTAAGTCTGCATTTATATTGGAGTCAAGGTTTGTATTAATCCGACAATTGCGTTTTGGTCAATGCCTTGAGTTGCCAATTTGCCAAACAATACTAACAACGCTGATAAACAAAACAGCTTGTAGGCATACATTTCTTTCTGTATCATGTAAACATATCAAACTTATGAAAACTAATCCAATATATGAATGAAGCAAGACAGCACCTGGGAGTTAGGTAATAATTTTCAAAATACATATCTCACTCAAGTATATTGTATTTGAAGCAAGCCACAATGAAAGCTAAACCTCTCTCAAACTTCCTTTTGGCTACTGACAAGAATTCAGTCCTCACTTTTCAAAAAAGAACTGCTAACACAATTATACAACAAATATACCATAAGATAATACAACTGAGACTAGATACTATTTAGTGAAAACTGTCAGGTAAATGATGATAGTTTAAAGGGGTTCTAACCTTGGGTTTGGAGTGCTTCCTGCTGGAAAGGTAGATATTCCACCTGGAATGCCCGGCACATAGGAAGCTAAATAAAATAATGATGTTGTATATTTTTTACTTTTCAATAGCTTTATATATATATAAAAAAAAAGATTACATATACATTAAGCTGTAGTAAGATGCTTCTCAAAATTATTATCAAACAATGAATACAGTATAACATAACAAAACAATAAGAGTAAGAGAAGTCATTCCTTGGCCAAAACCCCGCAGAAATGCATACCCTGCAACCCCTCACTTCCCCGTCCACATCATCACATCTCACAACGCTCCCAGGTATGTCCCATGCTGCTCTGGTGCAGCTTGGCAAGAGGAATGCATACAGATATTTGTTGTGAGCTATCCCTGTGCCAACTGATCAAGGCAGCTGCTACCCCTCAAAACATGTAAGGACTAAACTGCAGCAGACCTTCCTTCCATGTATTGACCAATTAGGATTTCCTTTCTGTATCCAAAGGCAAACAAAATGCAGGCAAATTTTGCATTTCTGAAGACTGCACCTCTACCTATCAACTGTGGTTAAAATATTTTCAAGAGTGTTTTATTTGGAGGAAGAGCATGAGAACTATAATTGAAGTCAATCACACATCCTTAGAACTAGCTAGGGCACCTTTCATTGCATTTTTTTTTCCCTTAATCATTACTTTAACCTAACCACTGCATGAATAAAAATGGTTATTGATTTAAAAATACACAAGTAGTTGTGTTTAGGGGAAGAGAGAAAAGAAAGGCATGTTATTAAAGATGACACACTTGGAGAACTGTCTTCTTAGATAGATAGATAAACAATCTGAAGAAAGAAAATAACCTTTGCAACGTAACCATTGTTCTCCACTCACTAAATAACAAGTGTATCATTTAAGTACCTTCAGAGTAGACTTCACAGTTGATTAGCTGTTTAACAATCCAACCATGTTCTTATCCAGTAATTTCTGCTACTTAGAAGTTACACTTCAAAAAATTATTATCAACACATACAAATGCCTAAGTCTTTAACAGCCTTAGCAACGTATCTCTATATTTATTTTGCATGTTTACTCCCCATTTCTAGTAATTTTAGGATTACAAATAGATTTTTTTAAAAAAAAGCTGAGCTATTTTCATCTTTGAATGCTTTTAAACAATTCTATTTTTTAAAAAAAGGGCTTAATTTCTTTCTTAAACAGTTTATCTAGCACTTAAACCCCCAAAACCTAAATGTCTGTAAAATAAGGAAAAAACAATTACAGTAGCAAAACTAAGTAGCTATTAACATTGTGAAAATCCTGAAACATTTCCAGTAAAATTATGTCAGCTATGCTAGCACTGAATGACTACAAGAGTAACTAAGTTTGTTTCAATTGACAGGCCTTCCTTAAAGCACAATACAGGTCACAGTCTCTAATAAAACTGTACCAGTCCTGACACCTGCTGTTCTTGGAAAATCCAAACAGCAGAATCACCTAGTGCTCTTACAGGTAGGGTAGCACTTGACAAGCTAAGAAGTCCCAAACACTTTTATCCAACTATCCCTAGTGGTCCCATTTATGTTTGCCATGCCTTCTCTCGCATGTTAAGAACTTAAGACCTTGTCAAAAAATGGTTTCCACTGGAAATTGTAGTTAACTTGTACTTCAGCTTTTCAGATGGAACCCTATGATCTGACAAAAGTCACATTTCAACAGAAAACAGACACAGCCTTAAAAATACAGCAAAAATATATAACCACAAATACAGATACTCTATCGTTAAATGAATGTGGAACTGTTATAATATCATTAAACTATCTGCACCTAATCTTCTCCTCCTCCCCTCCCGCCCCAGTCTTTGCCTTGAGCAGGTCTACTCTACCGGGGTTTTTTCCCACCCAATGCAGAATTTCTAGGGTTTTCTGTTTCCTACTTCCCTTTTTACCTCACACACCTATCCCCAGTCTTTAAAATAAGATGCCTCCAAGCCTCCAGAACAGGGGTCCTCAAACTGCAGCCCATGGGTCGGATACGGCCCCCCAGGGTCCTCAATCTGGCCCCCGGTATTTACAAACACACACACACCCCGCCGGGGGTTGCGGGGGGAAACCAAGCAGCCGCGGATGACTCCCTGCCCCTTCATCCGCGCTGGCCCCCTGTTAAAAAAGTTTGAGGACCCCTGCTCCAGAAGTTTAAATAAACAAAAGATTTTAAGTGTCTTGAGAATTTTTGCAAGAAAATAAGAATGGATACCAAGTCAGAGTACCAAATCAACAGAGGAGAATGAAAAACCACAAGGCAGTTTGTTGAGTTTTTTTATATTCAGCTAGTAATTATTAAAAAATTTAAAAGTCCAAAACAAACAGGAGCATGGACATAGGAAACAGAAGCAGTTATGCTTTTATTTATGGAATCAATGGTTGCAGGAAACTTAACAGATGGACTTGTATTATCAGAATTAAAAAAATTAAGATACAGTTATCTGAATAATCTCTTTCTAATAATACCTCTGAATGCTGACAGGTTACTTGTTGTTTCAAGGGGCTTGGAGGCATGTTTGTGCATGTTTTGTTGTGTGGTTTTTTTTAAAATACAAAATTAATTATTCTCTTCCTTCTAAAAGCTGGAAAACGACATGCATTCTTCCAACATATTTCAAAAAGGTCAAGTACAGTACAAGTGAATTCATTAGCCAGCAATACAGAAATTCATTCTAAAAGGGAATACATAATTTGTTGACAAACTATGCAAAGCAACATTCACTTCAGAATATTAACGTGTTTGTAGAAATTAGTAGTCATGATTACTCACCAGTTGGTGGGCCTGTTGCCTGGTATGGTGGGTAGCTTGATGAAGCAGTAGGTCGAGAAAAGACTGGAGGTTCCTCACCAAACACAACAATCATGACCTGAATCAGTTCTAGCAAGTCTGACTGGGGCTGTGAGGGTAAGCAAATCACAAACAGCTGATTTTTCTAACAGACAGTTTAACTGACTATATTAACAAAATTATACCATTACATCATCTCTCAAAAGCCATCCTTTTATTTGTGGGTTTTAGACAGATGATAGATAATACACACAGAGACATGTACGTTGTGTTTGGGCAAATATAACTACCTTTCTGGATTCCTTTACAGATACCAAACCCAGCCACCAGCTGGTATTCAAAATGCTATAGCACAACACACCTGCAGTAGCATCTACACTTAGAATAAACTGTGCAATACGTGGTTCCATATCAACTGCAGGGCAATAAACAACTGAAGATGACTGTGCCATGATGGATTATAATATTTCTTAAAAAACTTAGATCCACGCTCCTACATGAAAAAAGTACAGATAAATAAGTTTTCAGACATTTCCATTTCATACAGCACATAGCTTTTGCTGAGGTTGCATCTTGTACCATTCTTCTGACCTTGTCAGCACAGTTTATCTTCTTTACAAAATCCATGTTTTGGTGACAATTCTCTAAGGCCTGCACTGCTCAATGCCTGCCTTTATTGATAAAGCAAATACATCCATATACTTGAAGCTCCAGCAACGTCTGCATAAAGAAGTCCAATTGCTCATACAAGTCCATTTCAGTCAGAGATTAATTTCAGCCCAGAGATGTTTTAACAGAATTTATAATTTCCATTCCATAAATATTCTCATCTCACAGATCTTCACATCAGTGTGCTGCCAGGGAAGGACACCTATGCTGCACTGTTTAATTAGACAAGCTATAACTAAAGATGCGATTAACCAGGCAACAGAATGCAAAATCCTGAACTTTAAGACATTACAAATAATAAGCAGTTGTTTTCATTTTTTAAAATGGTTTAACATCTCAAAGAGGACCACTCTATTTGGGCTTTTTTTTTATTTTTGTATTATTTGTTAAAAATTATAAAACTATCTGAAGGAATTCAGAACTGAGCAATTTCAAGTTCCCTGTACTTACATATTTCCACTCATGCAGGTAAGGGAGGTATATCTTTCCATTTGCATCAACATGTTTCCCCGTTTTTATTGTCATAGAGCTGGTGGGTTTAACAAAACAAATTGGGGGGTTGAAAGGGTAGGTGTCCAGCAGCCACAAGCAAATTGGGATATTATAAGTGTTACCTAGAAAAGATATTTTGAAAGATTTAAGAACTTATTCGAACATTTCAACTGTCCTCTTGTATCCAAGATTTATAAAAAACCTCCTAAATCCAGTAAATTCAACCGCACAGAATCAGAAGACAAAATCTACTAATAACATTCCACAAAGAGCTCACACTATGGCCATGAACTCAACATTTTTCAGAACAATTTAACTTTGATTTACAATTATATTTTACCACTAATACATTATCTCATTTGTTCTACAATGCAACATTACTAGACCCTAATCTGAATTATTAGTTGCAGCAATAAATGGTTTGCAACCCTCATTCAATCGAGAAGCTTGAGAAACATGCAGTACTGAAAGATAAGAGAAGTTACAGAGCTGTACAAGACTGAAGAAGCAATGCTCAACATCAAAATTTTATTCTGCAGGAAAGATAGGGAAAAATTTCTTTAAAACATTATACTTTGGACAAATAAAGGATTCCAAGAAAACAGTGATTGCTGCAGTAGTTAAGTTGAACCTGAACAAATCTAAATAGCTTTTCATGTAATTTGGGAAAACAATGGTAGTGATGATGATGATAAAAACCACATACCTCTGTAAGGCACAGGAATGGTTCCACTGAGGCTCATCAACTCCCTTGATGAACCGTCGTTAAAAACTGCAAGGGAACATACAGTATTTTCAAAACAAACTTATTTGCTACATTAATCTCTGTTCAGGTTATACCCCATCTATTTATCAGCATAGGTCTTCAGAAGTTACAGATCTATAAACTCAGCTTGAAAGGCTCTGCTCTTGCACAGATTGGATTGCATGGACTAGCAAACAATTAACTACAGTCGGGTAACTTCTGATGAATAATTTCTGCTAAATGAATACCTAATAATTGTTAAACTACATTCACTATAAATAAAAATTCAGAGACCACACAAAACATGTTGGAATCATACAAACTGCAAATCATACAAATTGCTGCAAAGATAATCTGAACTCAAACTTAACTTAAAAAGCAACTGTCATTTTAGGATTAGAAAGAATTACTTATAATTTCTCCAAACAAACAGGTCAGCAAGAATACTGAAAATTACTGGGCCACAGCCATTTATTACATAATCTGTGAAGGTAATTTAACCAAACAATAATACACTGAAGAGGAAGAAATGCATAGCACTTGATTTGCTGTCAAACCTTAGTCCTAGTTCACAAGCTGCACAGGAACCCTGACCTCAGTTTACTGAGTTGCTGTATTTAAGTTTTCCCATATTTTCGATCCAATACAGTAGGAAGATAAAAGCTTTATTACCAAAATTTTGTTTATTCAGCCGAAACTAATTTTACCTGAAAGTTTCTAGTCATACTTCAAATGTAACTTATTATGTACAATTCTTCTGGTGCTAGTGTTCTGCAACTGCAGGTAGAACATGTTGGGACTTAATCAGGGGTATATATTTCATTATTAATATAAACTTGAAAACTATCTCAACAGCAATGTAACCATCTTCTTGTTGCTCATTTCATGGCTTCAAATAGCATCAATTATCTGTACATGGTTCTGTGCTCAGCCTTAGCCAGGCAGCTTAGAATTAGGTAACACAAACGGGCTTCTTGCTACAGCTTCAAATCTGTCTGGAATTCTGGTCACTATCATTATGCAAACTTGTGTATGGCTTTCCAACCGCAGTCCTTCTACAACTGTTTTTGATTGTCCAGTCACTGCATGAGTTTTTATTTCCATGACAGCTGCTGGCTTGCAGCTATTCAAGTTAAAACTAATTTATCTTTAGCTACCCATGTCCCTTCTTAATACTTCTCAATCCAGATTTAGAATTTAGAAAGCAGGAGACCATAAAATCTCTGATGACACACTAGTAGTATAAATTAGCTCACAGAGGAAACCCACAGGTGACAGTTAAAATAAACTGATTAGAAGGAGGATGACCTCAGCAGCTATGCTGGCTCACTGTATCTTGTGAAACCATGCCCTCAGCCTCTGGAGCTGACTCCAGACACCACCTTCATTCAATGCACCCAAATTTACTCAGAGCCTTTAAAATAGCTAACAAACAGTGATTGTCATCATTAATTTACATTGCAAAACCCTACATACCAATCCTCTATACAGATGACTGTTTTCTTCATACTATTAAGAACTGCCACAATGACATGTAATGAAGTATTTGTTCATTGATTTACAGTTCTTTCTAAACAGAACTCTAAAAGTATCTTCACATGACAGCAAAGTCAAATTTGTAAAATACCAACAATCTCAGAACAACAACTGATATGACATCACTGAGCAACTGACTAAAAGTTAAGCTGTGAAAAATGCAATGCTTCTTGGCATGTTAGACAGACTCAGTAATATAGAAAGGTTATTTTAGAAAATAACTGTGTTTCTAAGGAAGTATTGATGTCAAAGATCAAGAAGAGAAACTCAAATTATGTTTTCTAATTTTAATCTCCTTTTTCCCCACAAAAACTACCCAATATATCTAAACAAATCAATAAGAAAAATTTTCTCACGCACACACTAACCATATGAATCCATGACAGGTTTGAGGTCCTTGTACTGAGTAATAACACTGGTTGTCTCCTGTACAGTTAGGTCTCTATATTTATACTGGAAAACAAAAGAGAAAGAATGACTTTAGAAACTAAATTTTCATTACAATTTAATTTTCTTTTGTTTTATCCAATGGATTGCATTTATGAGTTTCCATCGCTATACGGACATTCTTCTCCACTCTTACTTTAGAATTATTTATTTCTCCATATTACTTAACCGAACACTGCCTATATAACTTACCAAATGTTAACAGGGTGTTAAGATGCTTTTAATCTTAAACAAAGGGTCCATACATCAAGTGATTTGGGGAAAGCTATTGCATTTTCATTCATGTTCCACCACTACCAAAAGTATCTGAGAGATATATGTGGATCTTAAAAACAACTCCCATCTCTGTACAAATACAGTGATGTTTTGAACATTTCTGACACACAGCTATCTAGGATCTGAACTTCACAGATACCTTTCACAGCGCTTTTCAAAGCATAACAGTATTTGTCATTTATTTTATCAGCTAGAAAGCAGACATTTCAAGGCATGATATTATCAGTAATAATACCGGTTTCACCCCCTTCCTTTTATCAGGAGGCAGGGAGAAACTCACAGCACAGAAGATCTGTAAACCACAGATACACTACTACAGAATTTAAGTCTCAGAACCACAATCCACAGACAACAAAGGAGATGCTTCTGGGCAACAGAGAGCTGGTTCACCACTTGGCATAGCTCTTTAACCTTGTGGCCATTCCTCCTGGTAACTACTATTAAAAAGAAAAGTTAACGATGTAGCCTCTTGGCAATAATATATTAATTGTAATTTTTTTTTTTAGTTACAATCTTCAGATGTCTTCAGGAACATAAACAGACAGCATCCTTTCATTCAACCATGGCAGGAAGCCAAAGGACCCAACACAATGAAATGTCTGATACCCAAAGCATGCAGGTGCTAGCAACATGTGAAAAAAATTAATTCAGACATTATCTAAGAGCAAAGTGTGGTGCCAAGCTAAGGTCACCTTTGCTCTGACAAACACTCATGAGTCGTGAAGCTTAGAAACTAACTCTGCTTCCTGTTATCTACAGAGACTGACAAGGATGTTACTCCTGGGCATGATAATTCTTATTTAATGAGCAGAGATGAACATACCATGTCATTTCCTTTAATACTACCTTAGTCTGCAAAAAGCACCTGTGCTTTGTGGGATGCTGTAACTTACTTTCCTGAAATGACCAAAGGCAAAACAGCCATAAGGTCAGCCTGTGGGAAATCAAGCAACCCCTCCCATAGGGACGCTTGGCACCAGCACAGAAGTCAATCAGACAGAGGGTCAGGGGGTCAGGACAGCCCCTGGGTGCTATTTGGACAGGAAGGCTCCAGCAAAGAACACAGCCTCCTCTGGCAAGTGGGTGCAGTATCAGAAGCACACAGGAGGAGCTTGACAGAGGAGACACAACTTGCTAGCAACTGAGTACATTCCTCCCTCCTTCCCTAATGCCTAGCACAGTCGAGAAATAGGTTAACAGGCATTGCTAGTACATGGAGACAGCAGTCTGTGAAATTTCAGGTAGGCCAGACAGAGACTGGCAGTACATACCCACATCACTGCACATGTTACTACAGTATGAATGAATGCATGTCACCAGACAAAGAGGCGGTCTTTTTAGAGGAACGTGCCTTACGATGCGGGATATAGGCTCAAGAAGACTGCATAATCACTATTAAAAAAAGAATTGGCTTCCACTAACAGAAGCTCCCAACAAGCACAAGGGTTCAGAGTCAGGATTTAACTCCACTTTTGGCCTAACTTTAGTCAAGGAACAGATAAAACGGCACCTGCCTACTCAGCAGGTGTACCGGGAATCTGGTACACAGTAGGTGATAGGGTTGATAACACCGAGGTCTGCTTACCTGGGGTGATTTTAGAAATTAGGCCAAACACCTGAAAATTAAAAAATATTTTCATATGTCTCTTAAAACTAAGACTATTGTTTTTCCAATACTCAAGTTTTTACACTGAGTAATGAATAATTACTTAGAGAGAAGCTTGTAAAATTCCAGCAGTTGCCACAAGCAAATTTAAGGGCTATGTGAGCTAGTAATTTCAATACTTAGATCCAGGTAACTATAGAAGATCAAAGTTTTGTATATTAAAAAGACATATGAAGAAGTTTTTTCCAATGAGAATGACAATTTCTATAGAATTTTTTATTACTTAAAGCACAACGTATACTCTTTAGTGCTTATTTCTCTTTTCCACTCTAAGGAGTACTAGAATATAACAAGACAATCTTTTTCTGTGTTCATACAGAAAGTAGCTGTGCATTTCCAAGAAATACCAGAATCTCTTTGAAAAATGTAAGATTCTAGTGATTTCTACAAAGGTAACTAGAACTGATTAATTTGAATTCTTCACTTCTAAACTTCATTTTTTCCCCTCCTCTGTTCTCAGATGGCAAATGCATCCTCGTTTCATGTATCAGGAAACAGATCATAGAGATGAAACTTTCCTACATAAAACCAGCAGGCAAATACCTGAAGTCAAGCGCTTATGTTCACCTAAACTAGGACTTAAGTCTTTTGTTATCTCACACACTGAACTATTCAATATGGTAAATATCACTAAACTTCCCTCTACAGAACAGAAAGCGTAACTATTTTAAAAAAATAAATTAGTGGAATAGAACTTCATTTTTCATCAGCAATTAATTACACTGCACTTTGAACTTACCTACAGAAAGTCAGATGGCAGTATAAAATGGGCAAGTGTTGGGGAAAGATGCCACAGGTCTACCTTAAATTCTGTTTCTTCTTGTAGCACATCAATTTTAATTTAGGGAAGACAGGTGTACACAAATATATAATCTCATTTACTGTCATGGAGTTAGTATTCAGCACTCATTTTCAAGCTGATAAAGATGTGCTTATGAGTCCATGCAGGTGAAAGACCCCTTAATAAGGTTTTTCCAGTTTTGATCAGATCCTCACCTGTTGTATTTAATTTTAAAATTCTGCAAATATGATGATTAAATGTCATTTAAAAAATTACACCAACAACAACAACTCCCCAGAATTATTCAGCCTGAGAGGGTTTCATTTCAAGCTGCTGGACAAAGCCCAGTTGTCACCTGAAAAGTGGCACAACTAGACATAGCTCTAGATGATTCAGTGATTAACGATTTACCTTCCAATAGATTTTTGTTTCCTTAAACAAAGGTAATAAACCCCCACCCTTATCCTAGTCAATGAAGTTGAACTCGCATTCCACCTTCATTTAACCAGCGAATGTGAACGACGCTGTTACAACCCCAACACCACACATCGCAGCTCCAACCCGCTTCGCTGCACGGCAGGTTCAGCTCGGCAAATGGCTCCTGTTCAGCTGCCACCGGCACCATCCCAACCCAGAACTAAAGCTTCACAGAACTACAAATAACGGCATCCGTCAGGCTGCGGCACCCCGCGCCCCTCCCAGGCTCCAGGCCGCCGGACACGCTCCCACCGCTGCCGGCCCGGGACAAAGCCGCAAGCTGGCGCCTGCCCGTGCGGCGAGAAGCGGGGACGGGGAGCCGGCCCCTGCCGAGGGCCCGCGCCCTGTCCCGGGCGCACACCAGGCGCCCAGGGGCCCACGCGCCGCTCCCCCCGCCCGGCCCTGGCCGAGGAGGACGGGCCGCCCGACGGGCCGCGGTAGGTGGAGGGCGGAGACGGCTCGCAGCCGCCGGGCTGGGCCGGTAGGGAGCGGAAGGGGCTCTCCGCGCCCCGGCTGCGCCGTTACCTTGGCGAGCATTTTCTTGAGCTGGCTCTCGGAGACTGCCATGGCGGCCCGCCCCTCCCGCGCCCAGCTGCCGCTCCCGGTGCCGCCGCCGCCGCCACACACCGGCCCGGCCCAGGCCGCCGCTCCCCACCCCTACATAAAAACAGGAAGCGGCGGCACGCGCCCACTTCCGGCAGCGACAGCCGCTTCCGCCCGGCGGTGACACCACTTCCGGGAGGTGAGCTGCGTGTGTCACGTGCCGCAGGACGAGGGGGGCGGGGGGGCTGCCGGGGCGCGGTGCGGGGGGCAGGGCTGTCGCCGGGGGCCCGCTCGGTCCCGGCCGCCCTCCCCTGCCCGCAGGCGTCCCTCGGAGTCGCCGCGCTGCAGCAGCGCGCTGTGGATCAAAAATACTGCAGAGACCGTCCCAGAAATCCTTTGCGGTGCCGTGTATGGTTCGGTATTTCTGGGAAATGGTGTTTCGGGAGAACGTGCAGTGCCTCTCCCCACCACACCGATCGATCTGCGACCCCGTCCGATTCCTTTTCGGGGGATACAACACAAACGCGAGGGTGGCAAGCCGAGATGAGAAGCATCACTCTAAAAAACAAGTCCCTGGAAGAGTTGCAACTTTTTATGCTTAAAATTACTAATAAACAACCCCAAATAAACAAAACACCTCAACTGTTCACGTGAGAATAAATGCTCAATAGATTAAACACCTTGAAGAGCAATGTAAAGCCCTAATTATATGCTGTAAGGGGGGGGGGGAACAAACCTCAAAGTCGAACCATTGTGGTGGTGGTTTTTTTTTTTTTAATACAGCAACAAAGTAGGTCACCTGCAGCCATTGCTAATTTTGTCCTATTAATGATCACCACAAAGAAGGAAATATGAGCACTCCACGAAAAAAAAAAATGCTGAATTTTCTATTTTTATCTTAATTCTAAGATAAACTCAGAATTCCTTGTGAGTCTGCCTCTTTGTGAGATATATCCAGAAGTCACAAAGGAACAGATCTTTTGCTCTGACAGAGACTCAGCTTTTGCTTAGAAAGCTTTATCAATATTTACCCAATCACTCCTCAAAACATAAACATGGAATGTAATCTCTAAGCTGCAGCTGCACACAGCAGATGTAGAGCCCCCATCTCCGTCTCCAATGTGACGCCAAGGTATAATCAGGATGAATATAATCTTCTACCTGTACAATGAATCAAGAGATTACAACCCTAAAACCTTCATCTTAAGAACAGCTGCTTTCTGATTTACCTAAAAACCCACACCCTGCTTTTTCATCACGTGCTAGGCCTCCTCTTGAGGGCTGCAGCTTCTGTTGCCTTCTGAACTAGCTGTATCAGGCTGAAGTAAAGCTTACTGACATCAGCTGGCTTTGGATCAAGGCCTGAACTTGCAGATATTTCTGCATTACTTAACTGTTACATTTTGTTCTTTATTGGAAACCCACCTCCTGCTCCCCCCTTTCAGGAAGAGCACCTGTTCAATACTGCACAGGGTAAGACGTGTGTACTGAGAACTGCAGATGCTTTAGCACTCTGAACATCCTTATGAATAAGAGCAAACAAGTCATGACCAGAAAGTCTCAGACATCATTAAACATACAACAGAAATTAATCTCCAGTACTCAGGTTTGAAGGATATGGCTAATATCATGCTTTTCACTTTTTCCCCCCCTTAGTAATAAGCAGGAGTTCACTGATGTAAGAGCACCTAGGGCAGGCACGAAAGATCAAGCTATCAAAACTCCAGCCCCCAGTGCCCTGAAGAGCTGGAGTGTGACCACACTCTAGACAAGCCCCTGATGCAACACTTAAAAACCAGGAGGAAGAGTTCTAGCAGGCTCTGCACACTGGAGTTTCTACAGAGCTGGGTAAGATGCTCTCCTAGACTGTGTCCTAAGCAGGTGCAAAAAGCTAAGAATAACCCAAGAATCAGGCTATAAGTGGCAACAAAAAGCCAGAGGCAAAAGTCATCTGAGTTTACATAAAACATTCTTGCACATTACCCTCCTCATTTTGGCCACTGGAAGTGCATCTCTCAAATAAGAAAGTACTGTGTAGTGCAGTATTAAGTAATTTAGACCAAAACCAAGAAAGCACTTTTTGAAAGGAAAGTAAAACAACTTCTTGTTTTATATAGAAATCCAGATATACCAAGCAACCCTTTCTGCCCAGCAAATCTCCAACTTGTGAGCAGACACTGGGGCTTCCCTTGTGGGTGCTTACAGTTTCAGTTGCTGCTGAAGGTCATGAATTAATCCCGCACTGCTTTGCAGTTTCTCTTGCACTAGTGGATCTTCTTCTAGTTTGACCATTTCAATCACTCCACTGGTTCCAAGAATACACGGTAGACTTAAGAATACTTCACTGTTTATATTGCAACATCCCTGAAAACACACAAAGGATGCTGTCAGTTACTTACTTCTGGCTCTGTCTAAAGCATGGAATTACACAAAATAACTTGATTATTTTAATTAACCAAGGATACTCCATCATATAGCATGTTTTGTATAGGTCAAATTCCAGTTATTTTAGATCCCGTGCAATGGGTTACTGTATAGAAACTGTACAATATTACTGTACAGGTAAAAAAAAAAAGTCTTGAGCCATGCCACTCAGAGGAGTTTCCCAATATATCAGACCTTTATAATGCAGGCAAAGTTTATACTACAAAGCACCGTAACACTGTTTAACCTGTTTCTTACGTAGAACAAGCAGGGACACTCAATAGTACACCATCATTAGTTCTTTTAGGACTGAACAAAAGAAATATAAAAAATGCAGGCAAAGAGAACTATCTGGGGAATATTTTTCAAGTATTGATCCCACATTCATTCTGTGAGGGACTTGATTAAACATGTCACTATAATTCAAGTTTACACTGTAAATTTTGTTTATTTTTAGGATCTGTATGGGAAATTTTACATTCTCTAGTTACTCTGAAACTTAAGACTTGTCACACCTCTATATCTGCATTTAGTTCACAATCAATTAAAAACTTTATGTGAGAATATAACGATCAAATTAGGTATGTGTTTGTACTTGGTAGAATAAGCAGCCTCCTCAAATTCCCTGTACTGGGACATGCAAATCACCCTTCTGAAGCCTGTAAACATAAGCGACAAGTAAATGTACCTTCATGAGCTTTTTTCCTCATACAAAATGACTTAATGCTCTAATGAGGCCTCTCAGGATAAACTAAATGAAGTTCAGTCTACAATTTTATGTTAAATGTAGCTTCATAATCTTTTCCTCAATGTAAAATATCAAGGAGTAAGAAAGCTACTGTTTCAAAGCTGGTCAAATAAAATACTGGCAGAAAATGCATTTTATACTTCCACGAAAGATACCAAACTCTTTTGGCCCCTGGGGAAAAGAAAAAAAAAATCTACATTAAATACTGAGCACTTGGAAACTGCAACATGCGCATTTCCCTTCATTTGCAAACTCCAGCTCTTCTGGGGGAGCTGGTCAGTAACCTTGAACATATTTTCCCTCTGGACTCTTGTACTTTTGTGAGAATAATCCACTTTTAATATTGGTTTCAGATTAAGACAGTAATTGATTTTTGCTTATTTCTGGACCAGAATTGAAAGCTGTTATTGGAAGAAAGTAATGGAGGTAGTGCTACTTCAGAATAGTTGCTTTAAGTGAGATGTCTGTGCTGCTAAAATTAATTGTCATATCCAGTATAAATAATATAATTCCAGTGCCAACCAAAAGATAATATAACACATTTACCTTTGCCAGAGTGGATACTGAATGAACCTTTCTTTTATCTTTCAGTATACTGTCCGTCAGATCAGCCACTGAGAGCCCAACAGACCAAGACCTCTGACCTTTTCCCTTCAGAACTTCCATAGCTCTGTATAAACCAGAAAAAGGAGAAAAATGTTAAGGTTTAGAGTTTAATTATTCACACTTTAGTTTATATGTAAAACCCAGAAAACCAATTAAGTGTATCGTATCAGGTAAAGTGTGCTAGAAATACATGAGTATCTGTTTCAGAAAACAACAGAAGGGAATTAAGAATTGCTGTAAAGAATTTATTTCTGTACATTTTACCCATACCAATAACAATTCTATTTTCTGTCAAGAGGTGTAACTGATATGTGGCTAATGAAATGACGTAAATGGATCCAAACTTGTACTGTGCTTTGAAGTAAACTGCTTCTACACAAGCTCTGCGAAGTGTGCCAGAAGACTTGTCTTTTTTTTTTTTTTTTAAACCACACAATCAAAATGAGAACTCTAATATTCTAGTGTATATTCTGCAAAGCTTTTCTTGCCCTTATATCATCACAGGCACAACATTATTAAGAATTTCAGAGAAACAGTCAGAATATAAACATATATAAAAGTGAGTGACTCCCAGACCTATAAACTCTATGTGTGAACATTTTAGAGCAAACTTCCTCTTCATAAAGAGCTGAGGGAAGAAACTCTGCAAACATCAAGTGCTCAACATGAAGAAAAAAAAAATTAAGATTATAATGCTGTTACCTGCTAGCCACCTTTTCTCTTGAGTTACGAGCAGCCACTGCTTCCATTTGATTTGCAACTAAATTACAACTGGTCCACAATGGTACTAAATAGAAACAATCAATGTTTAAATGCACATCTAAACAGCAACTAAAACAGGTATCAGGTAAGGCAAAGAGAAGAAAAAAAATTTTAATAATAAAAAACTCTCAA
This sequence comes from Falco naumanni, assembly GCF_017639655.2. NCBI lineage: Eukaryota > Metazoa > Chordata > Aves > Falconiformes > Falconidae > Falco > Falco naumanni. Next base: position 77,598 of record NC_054063.1, read on the forward strand.
GCTTCCTAAACTTTCCTTCTCCCACAACCACCCAAACATAATTGATGACCTTCAAAGTCTCCCTGCACTGCTGAAATAAACTCTGCACCTGGCCAGAGAGACTTGCTGAAAAATGAAGTAATATGTAGGAACTCTTACATTACCAGTAATCTACCACATGTTATACCACATTTCTCTCTTCCTTCAATATCTTTAACCTATATTGTTATACTAAATAAAAAGCACTTGAGGTTGTACTTTATACATATATATATATATTTTTTTTTTTACTGTGACAGATGTTGATTTCTTTTGCTACTACTCCAGGTCTACAGTCCTGGACACACAGCAAATTTTCATAACAGTTCTAAATAATACAATCTACCACCCTACTTATGACTACCTTATCTTCATTACTTTTCTCAATTATTCTTTCATAACTGAATTACTTAAGCACTACAAGGTTGTTAAATACTCAGTTGTAATGAAGTATTGCTTTACCTTTGTCTTCCCCTTGTTCGCCAATAATCCAAGCATCTTTTGCCAGCACCTGAGCTTTCAAAATATTTGCCAGTATATACTGAAACCTCTCAGTATCTAGGTTGGCACCTACTCCAATAACTCTGCTTTTCGGAAACGCACTCAGCTTCCATGACACATACGTCATTACTTCAACTGTGTGTGAAAGAGAAGTATGTGAACTCGAAATTCAATACAACTGCAAACCACGAATCACAACTACACAACACTCAGGACCAAGTGGTTTACTGTAGAAAAAGTATAAGCATGTAAGAACCTACCAGTAGTTTATCTCAACCTAAAACACCAAGTCAGGTGGGGACCAGGTGAAGAACATTCACAGCTCAAGTAAAGTTTTAAAAAAAGTCAAGTGAAACTTCAGAATGCGTCATCATGCTTCCCTCTACCAAAAATCTCACGTGCTTCTAAATTTAACTCAGCCAGTATTTAATTTCTTTCAATTTGGCAAGCACTCTCTTCTCCATCTCCACAGCTCTGAATGATAGGAAGGGTAAAAGGTGCTTGAGAAATAGGGAAAGGCTGTCTTCAGTGCATCTACAAGACAGAGAGGCTCAACCTTACTTCTTTCCCCTCTAAGTAGTGTTTTTACTTTGTCTTAGTTCACAGTATCACTGACCCAACAGATTTAAACTTTCCACCAAAACGCAGCTACAATATTTAATATGAACACTATTGTCCTGGTTCTGCTTCCTCCCAGCTTCTTGTGCACCTCATGGTTAGCACAGCACAGAAAACTGGGAAGCTCTTGATTTAGAGTAAGCACCACATAGCAACCCAAACATCACTGTGTTGTCAACATTATTCTTGTACTAAATCCAAAAGCACAGCACTGTACCTGCTACTACAAAGAAAATTAACTCTATCCCAGCCAAAACCAGGACAATATCCACCCTTTATTCTATACCACTTACATCACGTCTAGGTCTCACACTTCCAATACATCCCAGTTAACCACCATCACCTTTCCTGTATTTTGATACATACACACAGATATGATTCCCATAGTCTGTGGGCCGTCCCTGTAAAAGTCTGTTGAGTTCATTTAGTCCATGACTTTGGGCTCCATCTGTCATAACAATCTTCCAGGGCAGGAAAGATGGTGTTGGATTGCTGTATGCTGAAGCCAGTTCTGATTCCACCACTGCTGCATTTGTCCTGTTTCACTGAAGTTCATTCTTCATTAATCTGGGCGATTTTTACTGTAATACCCTTGATACGGCATATAGCCACCACAGTAGTAACGACATGCAATTAACATCATACAGTGTAACTCACTGGCTATTCTCACCCAGAATCAAATCCCCCTGAGATACACATCAGACTTCCCCACACGCCCACACTACCCACCATGTGCACCCAGGTCCTTGAGCAAAAGCAGTCTCACAGATGGGTTCACCTTTGCCTGAAGCAGGAATAACCCAGACTGCCTTCCCCAGCGTATTTTTATGTGCACTGCAGGGACTTTATCCCCTTCCACAGCATGTATGTTGGGCAGGGCCAGCCCAGCTGGCACATCCTCTAGCGCTGAATAACCAGGTGGCTTTTGCTAAATGTGCAGCCCAATGTTTGAAGGTCCCACCACCCACCGCTCTCAGTGTGGTCTTTAACAGTCCGTCATATCATTCAACTTCCCCAGAGGCTGGTGCGTGATAGGGGATGCGATACACCCACTCAGTGTGGTCATTGGCCCAAGTGTCTATGAGGTTGATTTCAGAAATAAGTCCCGTTATCTGACTCGGTTGTTCCTGGGGTACCATGTCACTGTAAGACTTGTTTTTCCAAGGACAGTGTTCCAGGCAGTAGCATGGGGCACAGGATATATTCCCAGCCACGGTGATTGCTTCCACCCTCGTAAGCGCACGGCGCTTGCCTTGGCGGGTTTGTGGGAGGGCGATAAAACCAACCTGCCAGCCCTCCCCAGTTTGTATTTCCCCAGTACCAGAGGGGCTTTAACCGCTTGGCTTGCCTGGCTGCAGCACGTTTCACATTCACGAATAACCTGTGTGATAGTGTCCATGGTCAAGTCCACCCCTCAGTCACGAGCCCATCTATACATTGCATCTCTTCCTTGATGGCCTGAGGTGTCACGGGCCTATCGCCCTATAAATAACTCACCCCATGTTGCCAGTCCAGATCCACCTGAGCCGCTTCAGTCTTGCAGCCTGATCCACCTGATGGTTGTTTAGATGTTCTTCAGTGGCCCAGCTCTTGGGTACGTGAGCATCTACATGACGCACCTTCACAACCAGGTTCTCCACGTGGGGAGCAGCATCTTGCCACAATGCGGCAGCCCAGATGGGTTTACCTCTGTGCTGCCAACTACTCTGCTTCCATTGCTGTAGCCACCCCCACAGGGCATTTGCCACCATCCCTGAGTCAGGACAGAGATACAGTATTGGCCGTTTTGCTCGTTCAGCAATGTCTAAAGCCATCTGGATAGCTCTCACCTCTGCAGACTGATTCCGTTCACTTTGGCCTTCAGCAGTTTCCGTGACTTGTCGTGTGGGACTTCACACAGCTGCCTTCCACCACGCTTCCCTACAACACGGCAGGGCCCACCAGTGGACAGGGCGGTATGGCTTCTCCTGTTCTGGTAGCGCATCCTATGGTGGGGCCTCTTCAGCACGGTTTGCCTCCTCCTCTGGTGACATCCCGAAATCTTTGCCTTCTGGCCAGCTCATGCTCGCTTCCAGCACTCCTGGACGACTGGGGTTTCCTATTGGAGCTCGCTGTTACCAGCGTCACCCACCCGCTCACGTAGCATCAGCTGCATGGTGTGTAGAGGGGACCCTCCCTTTGCACATCCAGCCCAGCACCGGCAGCTGGGGTGCCATGAGGAGCTGCGCTTCGGTGCCCATCACTTCCGAAACAGCCCAACCCCCTCCATAAGCCGCCAATATCTCCTTTTCAGCCGGAGCATAGCAGGCCTCAGATCCGCCGTATCCCTGGCTCCAAAACCCTTGGGGTCGACCTCGAGTCTTCCCTGGTGCTTTCTACCAGAGGCTCCAGGTAGGGCCGCTCTCCCTGGCCGCGGTGTAGGGCGCACTCTTTACGTCTTGCCCTGCCCAGACTGGCCCAAGGGCTACTGCACAAACTATCTCCTGTTTGATTTGTTCAAAGGCTTGTCACTGCTCGGGGCCCCCTTTGAAATCATTCTTCTCCCAGGTCACTCGATAGACAGGGCTCGCAATCGGACTGTGCTTTGGAACGTGCATTCCCCAAAGCCCAACAGCACCCAAGAAAGCTTGTGTTTGTTTCTTGCTGGCTGGTGGAGACACAGCTGTCATCTAGTTGACCACTTCCACTGGGATCTGATGGTGCCAGTCTTGCCATTTTATTCCTAAAAACCGGATTCTCCCGCGCAGGTCCCTTGACCTTACTTTGTTTTATGGCAAAACCAGCTTTCAGAAGGATGTGGAGTGTTTTCTCCCCTTTCTCACAAACTACTTCTGCTGTATTCCAGCGCAGCCTGGATCAGTCCATGGCAGATGGCAGGGCTGTGTGTCCACCCCTGGGGCAGTTGATTCCAGGTGTCCTGGGTGCCCCCTCCAAGTGAAAAGGAGCGGCGGCCTGCACCCTGCTGCCAAAGGGATGGAGAAAATCACATCAGCGACACCAGCTGCGGCATACCCCGTGGCTGCCTTTGACTCCAGTTCGTACTGAAATTCCAGCACGTCCAGCACAGCGGCACTCAGCGGCACGACTTCATTCAGGCCACGGTAGTCCACTGTCAGCCTCCACTCTCCATTAGACTTTCACACTGGCCATATGAGGCTGTTAATGGGTGAGGGTCCTGCTGATCACTTCTTGGCTCTCTAGTCAACAAATCAGCTTATGGATTGGAATTCAGGGAGTCTCAGTTGGTGTGATGTTGCCACCAGTGCACCATTACGGCAGCGATCACCACCTGTTACTCTTCGGCCCGCAGCAGCCCCACAACAGAAGGGTCCTCTGAGAGACCCGGTGAGGCAGACAGCCGTTTCATTTCCTCCAGCTCCAAGGCAGCCATACCAAAAGCCCACCGGTACCCTTTTGGGTGCTTGAAATACCCTCTCCTGAGATAATCTGCGCCAAGGATGGATGGATGGAGCCTCTAGGCCAGTCACAATGGGGTGCTTTTGCCAGACATTCCCAGTTAGGCTCACTTCATCCCCCAGTACAGCTAGCTGTTGGGTTCCCCCTGGCACGCCAGAAATACAGATGGGTTCTGCCCCCTTGCAGCCTGATGGCATTGGGGTACCCTGTGCACTGTATCCATCAGAGCCGTACGCTCCGGTGGGTCTGACATACTGAATCCACAGCATCCAGTAAACCCAGTTGTTCCTCTCCTCCACCTGGCTGGAGGCAGGGCTGCTCTAGGCCTGGTTACAGGATTCCCCACTTACTTCTTGTAAAAACGGATAAGCACTTCTTTCTATAGGATCAGGAGTAAGATCAGCCCTTCCACTCTGCCTGGGGAACTGCCCACTGGAGCAGCAATCTTCCTGGAAGAACCCTTGTTTGTGATCATTCTTCCCTGCAGTTCATGTACCCGTGCCTCTAGGGTCGAGGCAGATTTTCCATCCCACTTCCTCATGTCCTCTCTGTGGTGCCACAGGTAAAACCACAAGGTACACCATCATGTACACCCTCTATATCCTCTCTTGAGCAAAAGAACACTTACTGTTAACAGCTGAGACACTAGCCTGTACAGGTGGGGAGTAGGACCTATCCTCTTTGTTGCTGGAACCCCTGGAACAGTTTTTCCCAATTTTCAGACATTCTTCCACAGTTGAGATGCAAGTCCATAGAGAGGAAGAGTTTCTTGTGTTGCTGGAGTCTGCAAGCCCCCTCATCCACTGCTGGTGCCTCTTCAGGTCACTACTGCCAATGAGCTGGCATCCGACAATGGTGTGTTCTGTACGAATTTCCACCACATGGGTCATATGCATTGGACTTTGGATCCATAGTGGACTGTGCATTTTTTGGGTCATAATAAATGATTTCTAGCACTGCTCATTCCCTCAGGTACTGGGTACCTTTCTCCACAGTGCTCCACTTGCCTGGGTGACATGTAACATCTTCCTTGAAGGGACACCTTTCTTTCAAGCTTGACAGGAGTCTCCTCTGGAGGCTGAGGGCTTTGTCCCTTTTCCAATCACCTCGTCAGTGCCTCCTTCCCTAGAAAGTGAACCCAGCTGCCTGGCTTTCCTACCCTCTTAATTCCAGGCTACTAGCCCTGTTAATCCAGCATCAGAGCACCCAAGATGACAGCTGAAATCTTTTCACACATCCTGCAGCTCACTCAGGGATAGGGATTGAGAACCTCTTGTTCTGCCTCTTCTTGTGATGTCCCTACTTCGTCCTCCTTTACTAGACGAGCTGTCTTTTGTGTCCATTTCTTCTTGTGTATAGGTGCGATTGACACCAGCACAAGTTGGTCCTCTGGTCCAGCTGCATCACCCATCACCAGGGTCTGAGTGGCTGTAGTGCCTGTCACTGGGGTGCAAGTAGCAATTAGTTGCCTAACTCTGAATAAAACCTGAACCATATTCATGGCTCCTAGCAACAGAATCATGCTGGTTTCAACATCCCAAGGATATTCAAAATTTTCAGCATTCTCAAACGCTATCATAATTAGCCTGGAGGAGAAGGGGGAGATGTGGAAAGAAGTCTGCTCCACAGATTGGCTCTCCAAGGAGAAACTGTAAAAGGTGTAATTATTAATGGTTTCCAATAGATGGCTCCTGAAGTACAGAGTGATGGTAATTCTGAGTACATATACCAGATTAGTTTCACAACCAGCAATTCTATCATATCATAAGCCAGTCTTACAAAGTAGAATGAAATGATAGCCTTAGCCCAGCCCCCAGAGATGACAAACACCACAACAGGGAACACATTATAGCAAATAAGGCATTTAATAACTCTAAGAACAACTGCAACAAACTCTGAGAGCAAATAAATCAACACTGTGACCAGCAACTATTAAAATAATACAATGCATGCTTATAACAGATCGGTTTTAATACACTCCAGTCAAATCTGTCATCATCTCAACGCTTTGGGACTCACATCGGGCGCCAAAAAGGACTGTCATGGTTTAACGCTAGCCAACTACTAAGTACTGCACAGCTGCTCGCTCACCTCCCCTCTCCCCCTGCCCCAGTAGGATGAGGAGAAGAATCAGGAAAAAGGTAAAGCCTGTGGGTTAAGAACAGTTTAGTAACTGAAATAAAATAGTAACAGTAACAAAAAGGGAAACAACAAAAAAAAGAGAGAAATAAAACCCAAGGAAAACAGTTGCTTACCCTGTCCCTGAGCAATGCCCAGCCAGTCTCTGCGCAGCAATCAGCCCCCCTAGCCAAGTTCCCCCAGTTTATATACTGAGCATGGTGTTCTATGGTATGGAATATCCCTCTGGCTAGTTCAGGTCAGCTGCCCTGGTTAGGTTCCTACCTGGCTTCTTATGCATCTTCTCAGAGCATGGGAAAATGAAGTCCTTGATTTGGGCTAAGCACTACTTAGCAATAACTAAAACTTCAGTGGTGTTATCAACATTATTCTCATCCTAAATCCAAGACACAGCACTATACCAGCTTTTAGGAGGAAAATCAAATCTATCCCAGCTGAAACCAGGACACCTCTACTATGTACATTAGTAATCTGTGAGTCTGTTCATATGGCACACAGCACACTTGCATATATCTTCACTGCACAGGAGAAATGTACACATAAAACTCACAACTGACAAGACAACAGCCAATGGATGTTAATCTTGTAGATACAGCCAGGTTGAAAATAAGTACAGAAACATACAGAAATACATACCTTTTATATAAAACAAAAGTATACTTTTTTCTTTGTCTTGGTAACAGTAAAGAAAAAACTCTCAAAGACAGTGTCCTGCTCAAAGCTGGAAAGGAAAACATCTTTCAGAGTAGCAAGAGTTTATGACTAAGTGGGTATATTCAGCAGCAATGTATTTTTAAAACAGGCCTAAGAGAAAGCCAGCTGAGGGACAGAACATTAGGCAAAGTACCAGCATACCTGGATGAGAAGCAACAAGGAGAACAGTGTTCTGACTGTAGTGCGATATTGCTGGGATAATTCCTCTGAACAAATCCACGTTGCTTTGTATTACATCAAGGTAAGTCTGAGCATTACCCAGAGAATTAACTGTAAGTACCACAACTTTTGAATCAGCTGAAGCAGAAAAATCTAAAAACATAAAGAAAACACATTTTTAAAATGTACACCATTCTATTGAGTTTTGGATGCAAAACAAAGAGCCATCCAAAAGGCTGAATTGCAGCAGCCAGCTTAGGGATTCTTTACCTCCTGTCTCCCTCCGTATCCCCCATGTGGAATTTGGGGCACTTCTACAGCACATGTAAAAGACAGCTCTCCCATACAACTACTTTCCCATTTCATAACTGGCAAACACAGAAGGCAGACTGCGATTTGTCCAAGGTTAACAGAGCAGAGACCAGAAAACATCTAGACGGGGTTGACAGATAAGCATTTCCAAGTTTCCTTGGCAAGACAGAAATATTAAAGAGGAGGAAAGACTTTTACTCCTTTATCCAAGGCTTCTTTTTGATCTCAATCTCAAATTTTGTCCTCGATCAAGGACGTGTAGACAACCATAAAAACTGTTCCAAAAGTCTATTTATTAAGTATGTATATATTAAGTCAAGGATAATTTATTTATTAGCCCAAGAAAACAGACAACCCCATTTGCTGCAGAAATTAGTATGTCAAAGCTGCCTTTGAGCAAGTAAATCTGAATATTTGAGTACCATAAAGATGATCAGCTTGGACACAGAAACAAGGTAATCTGACTGTCACACAATTCTGCGATGAGCTGAAGCCAAAGCAGAGGCCTAGTGCACTGACAAACTGGAAGCATACTATGTAGGATATAATTAACACCAACTTGCCCCAAATCTAGATATAACCATACTAAAATAACTGATGACAGTGTGTAAGCATTTTGTACTATTGTAACACTACTAATAGCATAACAAGCAACAATATGCAAGGTTTTTATACCACAGCTAAATGTAAATATATAGTAGGTAACTACTAAGGCACAAACAGAGATTTGTGGTACAGTTGCACAACGTGGGTTCAGGAAAAAACGTGTGCTGGCAATAAAACCTGCAAGATAAGATCAAAGGATATACAGCAGGCAATGTCAGGTGCAGAATAAGCAGATAATATTCTGGACCAGAACAAGTCTCTGTTTGCCTCCCACTTCACCTTGCAGAGGGCAAAATATTTTTTTGTTTTATGTTCAAACCGTGACACAGAAGCAAGGAAGAATGGCAAAGCTGCTCAATTCAGTTCAAGCTTCCCCTTTGGAAGGGCTTTCAAGCCACATCATCACAACCTCTGCGACTAGGATCAAAGACTGTAGCCATCTTATGGCCTCACTCTGTTGAAGTGTACATTCACAGCTAATTGAGGACAACACTGTTAAAACCTAATTCTTTGAATATGCAGTGATAATGATTAATGAGCATCAATCCAGTAAAGAGGCACTTTGAAACCTACCTTTGTTTATCAGCCTTTTTAACACTGCTCTCACAGCTATCTCCAACTCCTTAACACACATATTTTTCGCCACCCCTACCCTCTCTCTAGCTATGGCACGGAAGTGCTAGCTTGGCTTCTCTGTATTTCTGCACAAGCCCAATTTCAGCCTTAGCCTCTTACCCTGGAAGTATAGACTCACACACCTCTACCTCTATATACAGAATGAAAAAAGCCTGAAATAAAAGTGATGCAAGCTTTGCTGAATGTTCCTTTCACAACTTTACCCTGAAAAGACAAAGAAAAGCAAGAAGCTATGAAAAGATTAACATCTTTTTAAAAAGATGGCCTATATGCCAGAGCCTCTGTATCTCTCCAGGTGCCCTGTTCTCATTAAAATGAGCACAAGCACACACAGTGCAGTACTCACTCCCATTCCAGAAACAACATCTAATACCTTTGCTGATCTCCACATTTGGCAGAGCAAAGATCTCCAAGTCCATGGTCCCTCCTTTTGCTGCACCTTCAGAAAGATCCAGAAGAACCACCCTGTCTGCAGCACCCTGTATGAATAAAAATAATGCACATCAACAATAAAACAAACCAAAACTTGTTCTTGTATGAGTGTGGGATAAAAACCAGTATTCCTCCAATTCCAGTGTTTGTTGTACTGCGTACCAAACAAAAATACTGGCCAAAATTACTGTCAAATCACAAGAAAAATAATTTATCTTAGTGAGTTTAATGGGAAAATAAGGCATTATGAGACAAATAAAAAAAAAAAAACTCAAAAAATCTCTGGGCAGTTATAAACATTGCTGTTTCTGTTGTCCCCAAGTACACAGCCGTAATGAAGTTCAGATCATCAGACTATCCTTTTCCAGGGGACTAGGAGATCCCACTGTAAGAGGCTACCACTCAGGCAAGAATCCTTTAACCAAGGATTTTCAAAATAACTGAATTCAATATTCAATCCTTTGTATTTATAAAGCTGACTGAGAAAACTAGGGCAGAAACTAACACTTCTCCGTGTGTCTGTAAGTTAACTGAAGAAGCAAGTGAGACGGCTGTTAAAACTGCTGAGGTATTTCTACCCATCAGACACTAGGAACTAGATTGGAAGCCTCTCTACTAATCAGGCCTGTTTCCATTTATAGTAAGTATGTACCTTTGCTGCAACTGCTAGCACACACGCAATGCCAAGATCTCCAGCTCCAACAACAGTAATTTTGTTAAAACATCCTTCACTTTTGCCTCCACCAAATTCACTCTTTGATTTCATGTCAGTCACTCCTACAATTAAAAGAAAACCACAAACATAAGCACTGGTCCACATTCTATCGACACAAGCACCGCTGCTGCATAAAGGATCACGGCTGTGCCAGAGTTAAACCAGATTGCATAAACTTCTTCAAAACAGCAGTCAAGCCTTGCCACAGAAGACTCATCACAAATTGCAAAGTGTAAAACAAGAAAAACAAATATTCCTCTCTGGATACTAAGCGGGAAATATGAGCATAACAATAGCAAGAAGCTAGACACTAAGACCGTACAAACAATATTCCCTTTGCTACTGTTACAGGTGTAACTATATACCATGGTCATAACTTTTTTTAAAAGACTTCATATTTTGAAAAGATGTGCAAGATGGAATTCAATTAAAATACAGTGACCTGAAGTTGTTTAGTCAGTGTTACTGGTAAGACAACTATTCTCATTCTGAGTATAATGCAGAGATTTGTAGCATCACTACGTAGAATTGTGTATTGTGCGCACCACACAGGTATGTGCTCACAAGAATGCATGTGTATACAATTACCAGAAAAAGAGCAGAAAAGGTTTAAAGGGAAAGGTGTGCACAGTTGCCACAGATCACAGTGTGTGATTCCACTAAAGAAGAAAAGAGCAACCTTAAGAAAATGTGTCAGGATGAAGAAAACAACAGGACCGGAGCTGTAAAATAAGGAAAACATGAGAACTGTGAAATGTAGGAATTTTTCCCAAGATTTACAATGGGTGAGATAAAGCAATAAGGCAAAAATGCCAAATAGCATCTACTCCCAAAGGGTATAAAAGACAAGTCCGAAATCAGCTTGTCACCACTGAACAAGAACCTCCCAAGAGACATGACACAGGCTCAACAGCCAGCACTCCTTATCCTCAGCACTGCACACCAGCGACTGTAGTCAGGTGGATCTCAAGGCTTGCAACTGTGGATGTGAGAGCCAATGAGACCTGAGAGAATGACTGACTGTGACTGGGTAAAATCAACGCATTTATAATAAAAATCACATTTCCCTCATATAAGATTTTACACTGAGTTTTGCTGCTGCAGTAATTTCCAAAAAATGAGTAGTACCAAGTCTACAGCATTTTCCAGTAGGCGTAAATACAAACATCCCAAATTAGCTGCTTACTCAAACAAAGAGAATTTGAGCTCTCTTGTTCAAAAAGAGGCACTTTTGAACAAAGAAATTTGAACAAAGAAATACAAAGAAAATACCAAACGCTGTGGACACGCAGACACAAAAAATTCAGGTAACAAAACTGCGTAGGCATCTTTGTGGTATCAAGTAATAATTAGTAAAACTTATATAAGAACATAACATACAAATCCATGAAAATATCCACACCTTCAGTAATCTTTGCAATGTAGGACAGAAGTTCTGCCTGCCTGGCTGCATCAGAAGATGAAAGTGAATACAAAGGCAGCTCTTCCTCAAATTTTGTAATCATTTCCTTGATCAATCCAATGACAGTTGACTTAGGCTGAAATACAGCAATACAGAAGACAAAACAGTTGACTAGCTATTTCATATAGTGGTATCAGCTGTAAATTGCAACAGTTCATAAAGAACCGTAGCTATATAAAATTTAATGGAACTAACTATTGACACACTTAACACTGCCATAAACACTTAAGGGAAAGAAAAACATCATTTTTTGAGAAGATACTTTCCAAAGAGCAGTATGGATAAAAAGGAATTTAACAAAAAGGAATTATAAAATTCAAATTATCAGTGCAACTATTTTTTTAAGACATCTATGAACACAGGAAAGCCTCTGGTATAGCCACATCCAATGTTATAAATGGGATAAATCATAGCTAAAGGAAAGATAATTCAGTCTTCTCAGATGAAATTAACTGTCCAGAGTTTCAGCAATTCAGTTGTCCTTTGGGCAAAACACACAGAGAAGTCAGCAGAAGTTCCCATGGGAACTTCTGTATTGATAATGTAAAATATATCCCCTCTGTTTCAGAAAGCTAGTGTTCATGAAATCATTTTTACTGGCCTGGCAGCCATAGTTAGGGAAGTTACTTAACACAGTGCATAAAATCATATAGCAGCAGCACTGGCTTTTGAATCTTTATGCTAACACTTCAGAGTTCTGCTGAGACAGACATACCCAAAAGACAGAAGCTTCCACTGAACTCTCTTGAGGGATACTCAGTTGGTCTAGTAGCATTATTATGATTATTCATAGCAACAAAGGAAAAAGTATCATGAGGCTAACATTGCTCTGTAAGAAAGTCAGCCCCTTTTTTCTTCAACTTAAAATAATTTTCCTGACAATCACTTGTAACTTCCTTTACAATTGCTTCAGACTGTCTGAAAGCTGTAATTTCAAGACACGTAACATTCTGGTTGTCTTTGCATAGTCACTACATATTTAACAAAAAAAAAATGCAGAAAATTAAGAGCTCTGAACCCTACCAATTCTTCTCCACTGATCTCTGTACAATACCGTGCATTATTCCCAAATACTTCCCTCCCCTGTCCGCCACTCCACCTCTTACATGGCTCCAGTTTTGCAGGTAAGGCAAATAAATCCTGCCGTGAGCATCAACATGCTTTCCCACTAAAATGCCCATGTTCACAGTTGGCTTTAAGAAGCAAATAGGTGGAGCAAAGGGATGAGAATCCAGAATCCACAGATGAATAGGTATGTTATAGGAATTACCTGTTCAACACAAAATGAAAGCCATTACCAGGTTCTGCATTGGAAAGAGGCACTAAAAACAAAAGGCAGGTGTGCATGTGATTCACACTTCATAATCACATAGGAAAAAAAAAAAAAAAAAAGCCCAACAGATCATTTTCCAGATTCACATCAGAAAGTACTTATGTTACTTAGGCTAGTTAATAAAAACAGATTTGCCTGGATCAACTTGAAGTGCTACTGATCATGTCTTCTATGATTTCTTCATACAAACCTTTGTTGTTCTGTTTCCCAGGGTGGGTACTCCATCAGCCAATGCATCCTCTTTTCCAGGCAAAGAAATCTCTTACAGCTACCCATTTCATTCTTACTTTAGGACTCAACATCTATTAAGGGCTTTTTACGTCAGACTTCAAAGGCTTTAAGTCAAAAATAAAAAATTACCTACTAGTTATTTCTGGACGCTGCCTTTACAAGCACAGAGCTTGTAGAGTTCATGCAAGCTCTGTTAGAAGCGAAGAGCTTGCCTACATAGTCTCAAACTACATGATCTTTTTAAATACTTAATTGACTTATCTAATGAATACCACCTTATTTCAGCATGTGTGTGTGCATGAAGGCACTTGTTTATGCAGTAGAAGTGGCTTCTGCCAATTCATTCAAAATTCTTTATGGCCACCTTTAAAGAAGCTGCACAGTACATTGTTAAGAGGCAGCACCCAGCACGCTTTACAATTAGATTCATCACTGGTAAGAAAATCTTATTTCATTTACTTTACCATATTTCACTGGAACAGTCCCACTAAAATTCAGGAGGTCCTTCTGGGATCCATCCTTGAAGGCTGAAATTAAAAACATGATTTTATAAAAATAATAAATCCTTTTGAATCTGGCACGGCAATGCCATCCACAGCTACCAATATACAACACTAATTCTTTAGAAATCAAATACACTGCTCCTGAAACAACCAAGGCTAGAATGTTACAAAGGTCCCCACCTCCCCTTTGAGACAATTCCATTAGTTGGGCAAACCCGTGTCCTGGGTAATTCTGGTGTCATAGGAACTTTCAGTCAGGCTAAGGGAATCCAGAAGTTACACTTGATAAGCTAAAGCCATCAAAATGTTTTCAATATGATCACAGGATATGGGAAAAATGCTATTACATACAAAAAATTTAAAACAATATCCATCTTCTGTAACTACTTCTGTAACTGACAAGTTAAGATGAAGTTTAATGAACGAGTGGCTTAGGTTTTTATATGTATCTGTTCTTGGAAGAGCTTTCAAAAATAGTCACATGACATGAGAAACTTACTGCAAGTCAAAATAAAGATAGGAACACAACTGAAAGATGTCCACATTATTTAGATTCTATTACACACTGCCTGAATTTATGGCAAGTAAGAATCCCCAAAATCAGTTCAAAGTAACTGCATCACTTCTTACTGTATGTGTTCATGGAGAACGTGAAGTTTGGATAGCTCTTGTTAACATTCTTTAGTTCTTCTATGGTCAGGTCTCTGAACTTATACTGGGAAAGGGGGAGAAAAAAAAATCAGAAAAAAAATGTTTCACTTTAAAGGTTTCTTCTTTCACTACCAGAGATAGGGTAAACTAACCCAGAAGGCAGAAACATAAGGCAGCAAAGGTAATAATTACTTGCAGTATTATAAACAGTTACAGTGTGAAATAAATTCTCAAAAATTTTGATTTTTATAAAAAAAAAGGCTTTAAAGGTATCACAGGTCTGCTGTTGCTACATTAACACTCAAACTCTAAACATCACTCCTTATATAGCGTTTCTCCTCCTTTACAGCTGTGAGCAGAAGCTTAGTAAAATCCAGTCTCCTCTGTACAAAATAATCAAAAACATAAAAATACAAACTTCTTTAAAAAGTTACCGAGTTACTACTAAAAACTCAGATCCACCTGCACACATTTCAGATGAGTTTCATAAGATGTTGATTTCCACAAACATATTTAATGTGCAAGTAATTACCCTCTGGGAAATTTCTTCCACGTTTAAGCTGTCCTTGAGAGCTGAGCAAACCCAAACAAAACAACGCACCCCTCCCCCCCGCCTGCGGAAAACCTACCGGCAGGCTAACAGAGGGACTGACACTTGGGACGGGACCGTCAGCACGGACGGATCAGGCCGCGCCCGGCCAGCCCCGCGCGAGCTGCACCCCCGCACCCGACGGCCGTAACGAGCATCCGCCGCGCCCGGGGCTACCGCACCGCTCCCCGGCCCAGCGGGGACAGCGGCGGCTGCGGGGGCGGCGCGGGCACGTTCCGCGTGGGGCGGGACACGCGGACAGCAGGAAAAGAGCGCCCTTCGGCCGGAGCGCGGCTCGCAGGGGCCTGCCAAGGCAGGCAGCTAAAAGAAAATTAAAAATCCCAAAGGTGCCCGAACGAGGCAGACGTACACACCGCGGCGCGCGCTCCGGCGCAGCGGGCCGTGCCCCGGGGGGGCCCCGCTGCCCGGCTCCCCGCCGCCCCTGCTGCACGCTTCGTCCCTGCCGGCTGGCCCAGCGGCGGCCGGGACAAATGCCGCCCCTCCCCACGCACACCGGCCCGCACGGCGCGCTCGCACGCCGCCCCCGTGCGGGAATGGACCCGCCCCAGGGCTGCGACACCGCGCCGTGCGAACACGCGCCGCGCGGCCCCGCACACCGGCCAGCGGCCTCCGCGCGCGGGGACCGCCGGACTAAGGCCGGCGCGCGCTGCCGGGAAGCCGGGCGGTCGCCGCTCAGCCCTCCCCCCGCACCGCTTTTTGACACGCGGAAGCCTTCCCCAGCCGAGCACTGCGTCTCTCACGGCCGCCGCCCCGCTCCCGCCGCCCCGTCCGAGCAGCCGGTGCCGGGCCCCGCGCACCTTGCCCAGCTGCTTCCTCAGCGTTTCCTCCGAGAACGCCATGGCGGCGAGGCGAGGCGGGGCCGCGTGGGGGCTGCTGGGAGTCCGCCCCGCCGCCTCAGCTACGGGGCAGCGCGCCGGGGGCTCGGGGGGTTCTGCCGCGGGGCGAGCGGTGTCGCACCTGACCTGCGGCTTCCCGGGGTTACGTGGCGCAACTAAACATGCAGAACGAACTGCCTTGCACTGCTCGACCTCTCGCTCCCGGGGCCGCCCCGCCGGGCAGGTGGGCGGTGCCGGCCGGGGGCCGGCTCGACGGAGGCGGTGGGCTCAGCTGGGCCGGTCCCCGTGCCCTGCCGGGGGCCCGCCAGCCCGGAGCCGAGCAGCCCGAGCGCCGCGGCGCGCGCCTCTGCGAGGAGCGCGGCCCGGGGAAGCGCTCGTGCAGCCCCGCCCCGCCCTGCCGGCGCGAGCCGCTCGGCGGCCCGGAGCGCGCGCTGCCGCTGCGGTGCCGCAAGGAGCGAGCGGGTCCGGAACCACCCGTGCCCGCTTCCTCCGTGCACGTAGGAGTGACGTCATAGCCCCGGCGCTCGGTTTGAGCAGGGCCGCGGACCGCGCGGAGTCCGTCCGCCGAGAGCCGCTGCGGCAGCCCCGGTACGCGCCGCGCCCCGCCTCGCTCCCCGCCGCGGCCGCGGGTGGTGCCGCTCGGCGTGAGGGGGCGGTGACGGCACCGGCCGCGCGCCTGGGGGGCGGAGTCAGGCCGCGGGCCGGGCCAGCTGGCGGGGCGGTCGCGGCAGCACGGGTTGGGCCGCCGCGCAGGCCCCGGCAGGGACAGGCCGCCGTGGTTCCGTGGGCCTGTAACTGCCTGCGCACCCTGAGGCTCCGCTTTCTGGCCCTTTGAGCTGTCTCAACGAATCGACAGCCGATTATTTGTAGACATGACTTTTTAAGACGTGATGCTCTCAATGTCAGAGGCTGGTGTGTACCGACCGTAGAGCTGATACTTCAGTTTCCAGCTGTCCACATTCAGTGTAACCAAGTTTCAGGTCAGAGGTGTTAACAGATGACTCAGCTTAAAGCAGAGAGGCTGACTTTCTGGTTTGCTGCGCTAGGATGTTAGAACCATTATGTATTGCTCTTTCTTGCACTTGAGAATCCTATCTAGGTGGATTTGCGATTGCAACAACCTCTCGTGCCCAGGGTTGTGAAAGCCCACCCAGAAGCAGAAGCCATAGCTTGGCATTTAGGAGGATGGTGTCCGGTGGCTGCAGCAGCAGTCAAAATAGCCAGACTGGCTTTTTCCTTCAGCAAGTACCAGCTGGGGCCCTGTGAATGCCAGGGCAAGAGGGAAAGGGTTATGGGAACTTCTTGAACCATAAGAGGTAGGGTAGGGCATCACACTTACCACAGACCGGTCCTGCGAATAGGAGATACATTGAGGACCACCTTTGCTCCTTCCTGGTGGTCTCACTTTGCATGGTCCTACCCTTCCTCGAGGCCTGTATTTGTGCAGAAGCTGCTCATCTCCAGCAGTGTTTGCAGGGCAAGGACTTGTGGAACGGCAGCAGTGACCCAGCACATCACCTGCAAGCCCCCAGCCCCACTCTGCACCGTACATGCAAGGCTGGCAGTGTCCCAGGTGCTGTGTCCCTAACCCCACCGGCCCAGAGAAACACCTGCCCTGAGGAGGGAGTTTGTCTCTGGGACTGTCACCAGCATAACCTTGAACACTGCATTTTCTGGCATGGTGGGGCTGTGGTGGAGACCCTTTTTAAACAGGGGGAAGTATTCTGGGCAACCTGGGTATTGTGGTGGAAGGAACAAGAACTTAAAGCTTTACTGGGACCGCAAGGCAAGAGCTCTGACCTGGAACACATGCAATGGCAGCTGCCTTCATCCTGGCCTCCTACAGACTCTGCATGCTGTTTTGGAGAGTGGAAACATAGTGAACCCTGTGATGGGCTGTCACAGATTAAGCTGCGTGAACATTTATCTAAACCATTTTAAGAGACTATTTGAAAATAATTTTGTTTCACAAAGGTCCTAGCACAGACTAATTTTTGAGAATACAGCATTCCTTTTCAATTTTTAATCTCAAGCATTTATATTTTTAATTTCTCCCTGTTTTGCAGTAAAAACAACTTGGAAAATCTGATGGGTATTTATGGTTATTAGTAGGTTACATGTTTGGATACACTTCTAAAAATCTCTATGTGCATGCATAAGCAAAATAATGATAGAAACCAGAACAGTAATGACATATCCTTGGGTAGTGACACACCACTACTGTCTCAAGAATAGGAGTGGTAATACCCTTTCTATGCAAGACTTAGAGGTCACCCTCGACTAAGCCTGCACCTGAACTACAGATCCAAATCTCTTAGTGCTCACTGTTCAAACTCTCTTTTAAATTCAGAGCTGTCTGTGCCCTCTTACTCAATCTGCTCTAAGCATCATTTGCAATGAATAATGCCATATTAAGTTAACAGTTTCTAATGCCAATTAATCTCTAGGTAACTAAATACTTTGGCTAGCCAGCTAATGATGTGCCCATACACAACACAGCCTCGCTACCCCACGTACCACGCTGTAGCAGTCCTCTAGTAGTTCCTCTCCATTGCCTGACCTCTACCTTCCATTACTCAAGTTCCCTTCCGTATTTCAGTTTCTGAAGCTGGCTCTCAACTTCCCTAGCCCAGAACCTCCCAGACATCAAGCAAGGATGACAAATTTTTCTGCTGGTTATTTACTTCATCTGTGTAGGTTTACACACTTGCTTCAATCAGCCAAAGTAATATGAGGGAGACCAGAAGCACTCAGGGCAACACTGGGTCTGAACACAGCCAGATGGAGAGATACCAAGAGCTCTGTGAGCAACAAGGGTGTTCTTTCAACGCAGCCTTGAAGATAAACACACCTTGCCTTACACCATCCACGGATGGCTGCAAGACAGCAATGAGATGTCCTTTACCAGACACCCTAAATTTTAATCCGCTACAAAAAGCTGCAGGTATTTTAATTCTGTTTGTTGGCCCAAGTTCTAACATCTCTTTCATTTGGTGTCAACTCTAATTTTATATGATTTCTAGAGGTAAAAATATGAACCTTAGCTTTCAGGATCAGGTCATATATTATCCAAATACAGCCTCTGCTCTAGAAGAACTTTCACATGGCTATAACTTTCCACATGCATAATCTGGTAAAGCCAGTGCAACAGGTTAACACTGTGCTCTTCCAAATGAGGCCATAGCATTTTGCATATATTCTTACTAAACAAGCTACAGAAAATTCCCCAAACTAGCATTTATTGAGCAATGCATGCAACTCATTTTATTACAACTCCTTTCCCCATAGAAGCTCACCGTATGTATTCAAAAACAGCAGTATGGGTCCCCCTACTAAGATGGTTTCTTTGAGACTTGGTAGAAAAATTAAGATTATTATATAAAAAAAGGCTGCAGTCTCTCAGAAGTTAAAGGAGAGGGCAGAATAAAGAGACAGTCTCACGGAACATGGAGCCAGTTCGACAACATGTGGCTTTTGAATTTTATTCAGCTCCACACAAGAGGAAAATGGCACCATCTAAGTACTAGTCTCATTCTTCTGCTTACCTGTGGGCATCCTGTATCTCCAGGTACACTAGCTTACAGCAAAGCCAAGGGAAAGGGTTCTCAACAACCTCAAACTACAACTCAGGAAGCATTTAAAAGAATTGTCTCCAGTAGAGTAAACCATGCAATACTATAAGTCATCCAAATTAAGTCAAGAGTAATGGAATAGAAATGACAAACTGAATTTACAAATACTAAATGCTATGGGAAAAATCTGCACTTCTGAAATACACTTGAGTGATTGTCCCAGATACTGAAGTTTGGGGAATACATGAAGACCAGCTGCAACACAGGTGGCAGGAGCAAGTTTCCTCACAAAACCCAAACTGGCTTCAGCTCTGGAAATACCACAAGAGCATCATTTATCCCAGTGTTCACCTTTGTTCTGAACCATCAGTAACTCACCTGCGAGTGTGAAGTACACTGTGACCGTTTCATGCATCATATCAGTTTAAAAGCACCATCTAACAGAGGCTAGATTTAAAACAGTAGTTTTGAGGTACATCAGGCCTCGTTGCCAACCGCACATAGCAGCAAAGTCTTCCACAAAATCATTAAATTTTTTCCTGCAAGTTTCAGCATCTCTCACTGCTCAAACAGGGCTCCCCATAGCCCTGGGCCACATCACATACTAAGTGCTGTCATCACCACGTTCCCTTTGCACACACAGCTAGCAAACAGAAACCAAGTTCATAAAGGGTTTGCTGGTTCACTCATTTTGGCTGGGGGAAGAGGGCTGTTAACAGCAGCGCATCACTCTGCATGAACTCTGAAGATTCGCTTTACATGACCAGGCTGCCTGTCTATGCATCATTTACAGTCAAATCTGACAACAGTCTCAAAAACAGACTCCCTACATTCTGTAGAAATCAAAAATCAGATAAAGGGGAATGACTCATAGTCAGTTAGTGCCCTTCCTACACAAAAATAATGATAAGCAAAGTCCTTTATCAGTTGCAGAGCAGGAGGTCAATTGACAGGTATAGAAATCTGAACACATACACTACTCCTTCGAACAAATCTTTTGACACACTGGATGTCTTGAGGGTGTTCACACAGCACAAGAGCTGGAAGGAGCTGGCAGGGAGGAGAATTACTGTGACAGGGCTTTGAGGACAGACCCATAACAAACGTCATATAGCCTTAGATATATCGTGCAAGGAAGCTAGTTACCTCTCACGAAGTCCACAAAAGTGGTTAAATACACTGAGAAGTACCTGCAAGGCACTCAAAAACATCCTTCTACACTCAGTGAGTGCATAATATGCTCATAGTTATTCTGAGTGCACTATATAACCTGAAACGCTACACTCAAGTGTTTTTCAAGTCCGAATCAAGCCCATTCCTTTAACCAGGACAAAACTTCCAGAGCTCTTGATTCTCTTTGAATTGTCAATGGCTATCAACAGACACGCACAGACACACACAGACGCGCGCACACACAGACGCACAGACACACGCGCGCGTAACAGGAGAAGACATCAGACACTTGCCTTTCCTCAGCTCAGGAATGTTGAGAAACTGGCCAGAAGTTGCATCCAGCAACAACAACAAAAATTACTAATTTGCCAATGCAGAAAAAGGATGTAGATAAAAACCAAGGCTCCCATGAAGAACTGAAGAGAGAAAATCCCCAAAGCAAATTCAGCACCAGATGGTTTGGGAAAACAAAAATCATTCATCAGCTGTGAACAGAGAAGTTAAGACTAAACAGGTTTCATTCATTCAGGAAACCCTGGTCTTTAATTTCATACCACAAAGTATGTTAAGCATGATACGTCAAAGGCTTTTTGGATCCCTAGGCTCATGGAAAAACACAAATGTTTCTGTATGCATTTCCAGTAATAAGAAAAGGCTATCTATGGGATGACTAAACTACAGTTCTGCCTTGTGGGCTGAAGCATTACTTCAACTAAATTACAACTAAAAACTGCCCTCAAACAAGGGAAACCTGTAAATTTTTTTTTCCCCAAACCTGAGTAAAGCCACTTAATTGCTTCCCAAGAAATACAGCTTTACTGGCTGGATTAAGATAATAACTCAATGTAGAACCACCCTCCACCTGAACAGATTATATTTGCTTTGAAATAATGACTGATAGTGACAGATTACAGCTATTAAGATACATTAAAAAAAAATCTCAAGGGAATTCCATACAAACTAAGTCCAAACAAGGTAAGATTTCATGCCTTCAAAACAAGGCATTCACAGGACACTGAGTAAATGCTAACTTGCAATATGATCTCAAGTGGGTTTCTTTTAAGCGCGAGGGCATGCAAGCATTGCTGTTTCAAAGGAAAGCCAGGTGGGCTCCCTTTGGTCTGTAGCTATCTATCTCTTTGGAAGTGGGTCACAGCACTGCCTTATGAGAACAGTCACTGGTATTTACCTCCACATGCCACAGCAGTTACCTGCTCTGTGGGAGAAAGAGCAGGTTCAGATTCCATACATGGGAATAAACAAATCCAAGAAAGACGCTGCTTATGAAACTGCAAGATGAAACACCACACTCCAAATGGAAGATATTGAAGGCAACTGGCACATGTGTATGCTACCATTCTAAAATATGTGTACCTACAAACATTTATTACATCACAAGCCCAAACTACAGGAAACACTGTTGATTTTCAGATCTTTTCTGACTGCTTAGGTGAATCCATTAGTTTTTCATGTATTCTTGCTAGCTGCATTGAGAACAAGAGAACAGTTCTTGGAAAACATTCAGCCTAGTGCTGTATGTGACATTTCAGCAGAAACCAGCAGAAAAGAAATCTGAAAAACCTTCCATAAAGTAAACCAATGAGAAATAGCAGTAAAACGTTTAATGCCTATAATTTATTGTATACATACTCTGCAACTTGGTGTGTGCAAAAGTATACACTTTCTAGACAGCACTGAAAAACAGTTAAGCTACGTACGAGGCTTCAACCTGGTTTGTCACATTGTGTAAAAAGACATTTTGCATAAATGATATCCCCAAAGGAAAAAAAATGGGTTACAACTAGAATCACCCTTATTTATACACTAACACTTTAATATTGCATCACACCCATTCAACAAAATAAATAGTACATTCATCACAATTTAAACACCAGTTTCTCCATATATTTATTTTCTTTATGACATGTTTTGGTCTCCAGAAATATGCATCAGCTACTAGATTATGTTACAAAATGCAAAAGAAATAGAAAATTAGTTCTCCTGGACAATATTTTGGGCTTTACACAAAAATAAATCCAGATTTCCATAGAGATCTCATATAATTCTTGAAAAAAATTTATTTTAAAGCACAGCACAGAGCTGCACACTAAGGCTTCCTGTGATATGCAAAACCCTGGCCTCCAAAAGACATTGCTGCAAAGTGAAATACAGCTCAAGTGTAAATACAAGACATTTTGAAAAAGTAGTCATCAATAGAAAGTGCCCTTCATTTGATTTAACATTAGCAGTAAAGAAGTAGCTACTGAATTGTGATCAAAGCCAGACATGGAAGGGTTTTATGAGAAGTATGTAATATCACCCTATCAAGTTTAAGGATATAGAATCTGAGATAGCAGAAACCAACCAACATTTTATACTCCTACATTCATTATTTTTTGACACAATTTAGTAAAAAAGGCACATTTTCAAACAGTGAATTAAAAAAAAAGATGTAGAATCTAAACCAGAATTTCATTAAATACAATTAAATCATTAGCTTAACATCAGATCGTCATAAACCAATATAAACATTCTTCCAGTTTTTATTAACGTCAAATTCAGATGCACTTTGGACAAGTACTGAAGTAGTCTCATTAGATTAATACTGTTAATCCAGCAAACAGTAAACGTTTTTGGATACAAGGTCAGAAATCAAACAAAAATTTAGTTCCTTCCTAGCCGCTTCACAAATATGCAGCAAATGCAAACACATTAAAATCCAAACATCTGTACAAAATTTGAAAACCATTAGCATTCCATGCCAATTATGAGAAAGTACTTCTCAACTGTAAAATTGCAAGTGTGTCCTTGAATAATTTTTCATATGAAATAGACAAAAATTAAGCAATGATCACTGTGTGACGAAACAGTTACACAGTGTCTTAGGGAGGCTAGCAGAGTACATTCCAGTCACCATCTAAAAGACAAATGACAAAGTGCTTTACAGATTAAGAAATGTAACTGATCTTGTAAGCAGAAAGCAGTGAAATAATCAAGTTTTATTTAACCTATATTGATCTGAAATGCAGATTTAACTCCCAACCGAACCAATTTTGAATTAATATATTTCTTTTGCTTCATAAGAGGCCTTTTTTTCCCCACCAGGCAGGAAGTTACTCACAGCTGATACAGCTATCTGGGTTTATAAGACCTAGAGCCTTTCTCCAGCTAAAAAGTAGTAAAAAAAAACCAGTAACTTGATCACGGTCCCGGTGTTCATCATCTTGAATGGCTAATCTAGGAACTACAACAGAAAATTAGATGGTCCCAATGAAGCAAAGTGAATACAACACACTTTTAGACAAGCAGTGAGGTTACACTATCTTGCATGGTCTCAAGTGCATATATTGAGAAACAGTTTTGTTGGTTAATACAGACAGTTAAAAATACAGAGGAGCAACGAGGGATCTTCATCTGGGCTCCCTGTCAGCCAATACTGAATTGATTTATAGAAGCTATGCCAATAGCTTACTCATGTCAGTGTTTTACTGAGGCAGTGAAACGCTACACCATCGACAGAAAACATCTTAAAAAGGCAAATCTGTTTTTTCTTACATTAAGTCAGATGTTTAAAATTCAGCAGTTTCCAAGATTGTTCCTTACAGGTTGCTACCTGAACTGCTTCCTAGAGACAGTGCTGTTAAGAGTAGCCCCCATAGGAAAGGTTCCTTTGTGGTTTTCTACAAGGCAGTTTTTCTTTTTTATTCCTTCACTTCCCCTTCCTCCCCTCACCCCACCCTGCACCCCACCCCCCAACACCCAAAGCCCTTTTTGTACTTTTCCAAGTACTTCTAGCATGAAAACATAACAGTCTCAGCAGCTGAAGCCTGTGGCACTATCAATGGAATCCTGGGGCAAAGCCCAGCAGCAGATACTGGTGAGACTTGAAGGGCAACCTGGGGAGATTACAGTAGGTGCAACACCAGATACAAGCTTTAGACTCTTAGTACCACTCCTGTAGACTTACGTGAACCCTGTGCTCATTGTAAACAAATTCAGTTACTGAAGCAAACAGTCTTTATATGCATAGACAGAAATAATGTGCAAATATGGGCATTAAGGTAAGTAACTGAACAAACTCTCTTGCTATACATAACAATTTAGATTTTTGGTTTGATGAAATCACAAGTATTTGCTAGTTAACATGAAGCTGTTAATATCAAAGAGTTGCAAATACATTCTAACAAAAGTTAATTCTGATGTGCTTTCTAAACAGTAGACCTAATTAGATAAATGACTGCTTCACATTTTAAATCATTTAACACATCGGATGTTTAATGCAAGAAACAACATGTGCACTGTACACAATTTGTAAAAGCAGCAGAAGCTGTTAAACAAATGTGAAGATTTACAGGGCAGGAAAAGAATTCCCAAGCATAAGCTTGAGCCCAAAAGCACAAGTCACATACAAACACTAGAAACTCCTGTCTTCAGGGTTTGTATTTATCATACTGAATTAGACTGGCATTGGAATTCCAGACATGCCAAAAGCCAACATAATCTTTTGGCTGTATCTGTAACTGTACAATTTGCAAATTAGATGACTTTTCTGTTTAGAAATAGAGGTTCAAATTATTTTTACGGGTCCTCAAATCAGAAAATAACGCAGCACTTTATTGCTTTGAACATCTGTGGCAACAGCTGAATTTCCAAGCTGCTTCTGTACAGAAGATGACATTTCAATACTTTGAGGCTCAAGTTGGGAGACAGAGCAGAACCTAAAGCGATTTCATTAAGTCTCAAGAAATATCAGGGAACAAGAATGCTATTCCTTTCTTTCAAGTGAATGCAAAATCAGTTTACTGGTATATAGGCCCACACAGTTCTGAGCCAGTGCATAGCTAGTCAATATTTCTGCTGGCATCTTGAACTAGTTTAATCAATGGAAACATCTATCAATTTTATTCACTTAATATGCATTAGTGCATTAATTTCTTCATTAAAAAACCAACCCTGGCAAGTATTAAAAATAAATATCTTATTTAGGTCAAACAAAAGCCTTGTTTTTCAGTACTTTAATCCCTTTAAATATTCTTTTGTCCTCTAACAAGCAAATGGAAACTAAAGTAGAATCAGAGATGTATGGAGGCAGAGGGTAGCAGAAACATGAACAAAGTCAACACCATGAGTCAGTTAACGTGTCCTCAGCTTCTTGGACTGTCTCTTGCGTTTTAATTCTTCTTCTTCCCGTCTCAATTCTTCTAAGTCCTCCTGAACACCGAGTCTCAAGCTGCCAAATAAAATTAAATCATTTACACACTGCTACTCATGAAAATGAAGTTTGACTTCTACTCCTCCCCCAAGAAAAGCAATCCTCAAATTATTACAGCTGACTTAAGCAAAAAATTTAGATCAGTTCAACAATCATAAGGGTTTTTTTAATTATAGCAAGAATACAGCTTTAAGGAAAAACAAATCAAGATCTTACCATTAGATTAGAGTAAAATATTTTGAGGGAAAAATTATTTAAAACTTGTTAAAAAAAAGTTGTTAACCTTTAACCCGCAAACCTTGCCCACCCGCCCTGCCTCTCCCCTCAATTTTAATAGGAAAGGTCATTTTGTTCCCTGAAAAGAAGCTGCTGAAACACATCCATCAATTCTTGCCGAAGTGCCACTTACAAGTCGTAACAGGACTGACTCTATTAGCTCCTGAGAGCCACCTAAACCTCGTACATTGGCAAGGGACAGAAAGGGTATGTCAAACAGTAGAAAAGCAAAAGTTTGTTGCAACTTCCTGGCTTCAGGCACCTGCTCAGGGAGCTGCAAACACAATGGGCTCCAGCCCTGGCCATCTAGCTACCATGGCTCTGATGAACAGGCCCACAGAAGAGACTGCCAAGACAGCATGTTCTAGCTATGTCCATGCATAGTTTCTTCAGCTTCCTAGAAGTCGGTATGCTGAAAGCAATACTTAAACCAGTATCTGCAATCACCAATCTCTTCTTCAGTAAGGCCTAGATCATCTTGCTGATTTGCTACTAGGAACAGGTATGGCAAAGTTACTATTTTGTGATCAGCTACTGCCTCACTGGACGCCCTACCAAGCACACCTGTACATCCACAGATCATTACGAAGCACCCAAAAGCAGAGTAGCATGCGCCTAAACTCAAAAGGTTCAGCCGTATGACAATGAAGATTCAATGGAACTGCTCCAGTACAGCCTCTAAAATGGATCTTATGCCTAAACAAGCAAAGTCATCCTGAATTCAGGAAGCTGCAGTCATCCAAATTAACAGAAACAAACACATCAAGGATCTATGTGATAAAGCTGATTTGAAGCATCATTTTTCATTTCAACTTGGAACTTAACTGCTATAATTTTAGTGGGTTTGCTTAGCTAGAAAAAAGTTCCTCATTTCAAGGGTACAATGCTTTCAACCAAACTCTCAATGAAAAGTAGCTTAGCACTGAGAATAAACTCAATGTTGCTCAAGTTTCTTATCTCCTTTTCCTTTATGCTGCATGTGAAGTTAAAAGTTAGCCAGGCATTCAGCTCTGCAAAGAACTAAAGGTCTTCAAGAAAGAATTTTGTCAATAGCAATATCCCTGTAAAACTCTAGTTGTTTCCTCTAACTCCATTTAGCAGGCTATAGCTTTGCATGAGCTGCAGCTATTCCCTAGGAGCAAGGCAAAATAAGGGCACTGACTATAACTTCAAGAAGATGCATTTCCAATACTCAAGGCACTTTCTGAATAACACTACAAAAAACTTCAGTAGAAAAAGAAAATTTGGTAACTCAGTATATTTCAGTATTTTCCATTACCTATAAATAACTCTTACAACTCACAAAGCTTGTTCCACCAGCCATTAAAAACCAAAAAGAAAATCAGTTTATGAACATCAGGTTTTATAAGGCGACATAAGAATTGTGCAGGTCTAGAGGCCAAAATCTATATGGAAGTATAATCTTCATATTTTAAGTCATTAATTACAGAAGTTTGTCAAAGTACTTTTTATACATACATAGAAATATACACACATGTATATACATAAAAACAAATAAATCTCTGTACAGTTCTCAACTAGCAGAATATTCTAAGGTTTGGGACAAATAGAAGGGTTTAGCATTTCAACTGAAATTTGATTTTAAAAAAATATTTCGGGGCATAAGTTGGTTTTGGTTTGGGGCTTTTTTGTTTGGTTTTGGTTTTTAATGGTTTTTTTGGGTGGGTTTTGTGCAGGTTTTTTGTTGGGTTTTGTTTGTTTTGTTTTGTTTGGGTGTTGGTTTTTTACCAGCAAAGTTTGTGATGCATATGAGAATGAACATACACAATTCATTTACTGGATTTATTTACTCTTCCCACCACTGGCTGAGTTTCATTTTTACCTAAGCTGTCTTCTAAAAAAAGGTAAGGCTTATTTACTTCTGCTACAAAAAGCAGCAAATATCCACTCTTAACATAGCCTCATGCCCTGGGCAATAAACAATCTTCCCACATTCTGTCTCAGTTTAAACCCATGCATACCTCCTAGCTTCTTCTTTCTGTTGCTCTCTCCAGCTGCTCTCCATATAACGTAAGGCATAATCACTTTCGTCTTTGTATCTGGAAATCAAATATTAGCTTTCAGCACACTAAAAACTCATGATAATGTACAGTTGAGTTATGAATTTATATCCCTTAGAAAGAATAATTACCTTGTCATACACAGATGTTAATGTTTTGAAAGAATCCAAGTTACAAGCCTTTAAAATGCCTGCTTTCTTACACCGTTTTATCAGACAAGCAAAAAGTATTTAAACAAGCCAAAAAAGAGCCTTCATTTTCCAGCAGTTCCTAGCCATACCAAGGTAGATCCTCTTACAGAACAGCTAACACTATTGCATTTAGCAGTTCATATTCAGGCAGCTACATCTGATGAATTCTGAAATATTGCAGGCTGCTACAGAAAGCATTTTAACATCCAATAATAGGAAAGAGTTGCTATGAATTATACAGGTGAGACATTATAGAAGCTGTGTTATTTTTCAATTGTTTTGTATTGCATCAAATTTTACTGCTCCCCAGAAAAGCATGGCAAGCAGTGTGAAAATTCAAGGTCCCTTCCGCACAGAAGCAGCTCTAATGCCTGTTAATTTCTGCAATGCAAAACCATTTTTGGCTACCAGCACTTCCCCTATTTCTACAACATTTTTATTTGTTGAACTATATTAGTTTCTGCTGTTCTATTGCTTGTTCTGTAGTATGCCAAAATTGACATTTTTCTTACCTTTTCCGATCATAGCCAAATATTTCCCGAATATGTTTTGATATTTCTTCTTGGGGCTCCCCTTCATCTTCAATGAAGTCATCCATTTCAGAGTCATACTCATCATCATCATCATCTTCTATTTGTCTCTTGTAATTAATAGGTGGTCTTCCAAGACCTAAATGACAGGAGAGTAAAAAACACATTAATTAATAACATCAGTATAACATTCCTTTAACAGTACTTCTCGTTGCCATACCTTGGACACAGCCATTTTACAGATCTGAGCTTAAAGGTGGAAAATTCTGCCTCAAGTTAGCAATTTTCAAATTCGGTGAAAGGAAAGACTTCCTCTAAGCTGTGCTCTAGAAGACTGCGTGTCAGTACCACCAGTGGCTTCCTGAGGAAGCTACCAGACAGAAGTCAGGCTTCGGGGTTGTTCAGGATTTTCCAGGCACTTATTTGCTACAGTCCATGCTGCTTGTTCCTGTTCAGAAATAATTTTTTTAGAACTGCTCACCTACTGATACTGTGAATTTGCCAAGACACTTAAGTATCAGTCACAGGTTTGCTTTTTTTCCATGTATCACTTTAAGCATCTGTTATTTAAGACACTATGAAATTTTAAAGACTAAGCATAATTAAGTGATGCAGGAAGTGAATCCTTCAATTCTTTTCCTTCTAACTACATCTATATATCAACAGCCATCACAGGTTGCTTAATTTTCTTTCATATACTACTTCAAACCCCAGGCCTGTATTTCAAGGCATATGAACATAGGTAAAAATAAAAAGTTGCAAAGCAGGAAAAAAAAAGCATTCTGCTGTCAAATGCACTCTTTAAAAGGCAAATATTATTTTGTCCAAGTCCTTCCTAATTGCATCTGTAACTGGCAAAGACCCTCAGCAACCTCAACTCAGACATATACAAAAAATATAAAACAAGTAACTACATGAAAAAAAAGTATTTGTTCTAGACCTTTATACCTTGTGGATGAAACGCAGGTCTATGCCCTTGAAAAGATCTCATTCCATTTATTTGTCCATTGCTAGGTCTTGTGACTAGGTTTTTAGAAGAAATAGTTTCCGATACAACAGTACACTTTGGTTTCACAGTTGTACCCAAGCCACTGCCTGGTCGCCCAGGTCCTGTGCTTGGGTTGATGCCCGGCCTTCCTGGTCCTGTCCCCAAGCTGCTGCCTGGCCGCTTAGCTCCTGTGCTTGGACAGATTCCTGGCCTTCCCGGTCCTGTTCCCAAGCCGCTGCCTGGCCGCCCAGATCCAGTGCTTGGGTCGACTCCTGGCCTTCCTGGTCCCGTACCCACGCTGCTGCCTGGTCGCCCAGGTCGGGCATTTGTGCTGATGCCTGGCCTTCCTGGTCCAGTGCTCAAGCTGCTGCCTAGTCGCCCCAGTCCTGTGCTCGAGCTGCCAGCCAGCCTTCCAGGTCCCATGCCTGAGCCACTGCCCAGTCGCTCAGGTCCCAGGCTTGAGCTGCTGCCTGGCCTTCCAGGTCCCACACCAGCATTGCTGCTTGGTCGCCCGGGTCCTGCACCTGAACGACCACCTGGATGTCCAGGTCCTCCTTTTCCTAAGCTGCTGCCCGATCGTTTTGCATTGGAGTTGATTCCATGCTGAAGGGCTGAAGCACTTCCTGATTTTGCATGGGCAGACTTTTTCAGACTGGATTCTTTAGCAGATGGTATCCTCTGAGCCCCATTGGCTGCTGGTTTTGAGGGTGGCACCTGAGAGCTTGAGCCAGACTTTCCAGTACCATTGACAGGTAATTTACTATGATTGCCACCAGTAGAGCTTTTTAAGGAACCATTTTGTGAGGTTTTTTCCATTTGATCAATTCTGGAGGAAGATGATGACCGCAAGTGTTTTTCAGCCAGTGCTGGTGCTTTAGATTTCCTATCAGTACCACTCGTAGACAACAGACTGCCTTTCAGTGCAGAATGTTTATCCACTGAGCTTCTGTTAAGTTTTGCATTTACAGATTCTTTGTGAGAAGTAACTTTTTTTGAAGAGCTCGATAACCCTGTACTCTTAATCTCCTTCTCACTTTTCTTATGCACGTCTACTCTCTTGTTTTTCCGTCCCAAATACTCCCTCTCTCTCAATTCTTCCGCTGTTCTGGGTCTCTCTTCTACCTTTTTGACTACTTTTATTTCCACTGGTTCATACTGTTTTTTTTCAGCAAGCCTTAAGAGCTCAGCAAAGTTCAGAGGTGCTGGTGCACTTTTGGGAGGTGCTTTGGGTTTCACTGCAAGTTTGGATGGTTTCTCTTCATGTTCTTCTTGCTCGTGCTCAGATTCAGTCTGACTGTATTCAAGTTGCTCTGTGTCATCTTCTGTTGCATACTCAGCCTCTGGGGCCTGAGTGATGTTCTCACAAGACCTCTTTTTTTTAAACTTCTCTTCAACAGGAATGCCATTATAGCCATAAAAATTATCTTTTGTTCGTGAGGCCATAGCTCTTGCCTTTCTGTCATGTTTCAGTTCAATACGCTTAGCCAAGAGTTCTTCCTTCTTTCTTCTTTCTTCCAGTGCTGTAAAAGAATACCAGGAGAAAGTTATGCAAAAGCCCTACTTTTTATTTCAGCTTCTTCCAAACTGATAAACCATTTAGGACAGTAATTTAAGGATATCTGGCTAACAGCTATTCAAAAAGAGACTGGCAAGTTATCAGAGGTCTGCCAACAGGGCAAGCTAACCCACCTGGATCAGCTACTCTGACAAACAGGCAAGCAACTAAGTCAAATGCTGCTATTGCAAACCCACCAAAGTGATTCAGCTGAAGCAGCTCTCCAG
Source organism: Falco naumanni (assembly GCF_017639655.2). Classification (NCBI taxonomy): domain Eukaryota; kingdom Metazoa; phylum Chordata; class Aves; order Falconiformes; family Falconidae; genus Falco; species Falco naumanni. The sequence continues at coordinate 109,236 of NC_054063.1, forward strand.
AATGCTATTCAAACTAAGGAGAATTACTGTGTAAGGAGGTACAAGACTTCAGGAATCTCTGGGTAATGGAAGGAGTTCTAAGACTGAGCAGAAGAATTTTGAGACTGTACAGAATTTACTATCAGATGTTTAAGGGAAGAAGAGGAAAGGGACAGAGTCAAAGAGTATTGGGGAGATAACAATCAGAAAACAGGCTGAGAGTGTGTGTAGAGGGGTGTAAGGGAAAGAAAAGAAGCAGCCAGCCACTGATAAGCAAGCTGCTGGTCACTACATTTGTCTGATAGGGTACAGGGCTCTATCTCCACAATTCGTCATATATTCTTAATGAACTGTTTTTAGCTGTTTTCTGCATAAGTATGCTCTATCTTGAGTCTGTGTGATCTACTGATAAAATTCAGGCTGAACTAGCTGGTGAGTAGGATGAGAGGTCTGAACACCAGACACTAAAAGAGACCAAGGGAGTGGGAGCCAAATACTAGGAAGACTTCACAAAAAGCATCAGTTCTTAGAAAATGGATTGGACTAATCATGCTTTGGGTGCCTGTGGAGATACCAGCCACTGCCTATGTTATTCTATTGTCATGGGCCATGGCTACACAGAGTGTGTAGGCACGCCTATGTGGAATTCACGCTCAGCCTTGCTTCTGGCAACAGTGATTAGAAGCAGGCTTGTGACAGGCCCAGGAAAGGAGGAATACCCTGGGCCACCCAGTCCATCAGATTTGGTTAGCTTTAACAAAACATTAACAGCAGAAGCAATGCAGGTTTAGTTTATTCTACAGACTATTTAAAGGAAATATTAAACTGTGGAAAAACTGTGGCTCACACAACGCCTCTGCCATACAAATTTAAAATTCAGCCTGTATTAGTACACTAGATTATAACACAACAGGAACTCTTACCTTCCCCCCACCCCCAAAGCTTTTCAAAGTTAAGTTACCAAAGGCCTAGATGGTTTCCTGAAGTATCTCTTTACCTTAACCACAAAGCACCTCTTTACCTTAACAAATTCTCAATCTCCAGCAGTATATGTTAGTGTAGCTGATTAACATTTAACTCCTTAGGAAAGCACACAAACACCCTTTAGTGTTTGTTAGTCCTGGCTTTCCCTCAGCATCAGTTATGTGCTTAAGAGCCAGAAACAGATGCGTAGCTGTATTTGCAAGAGCTTTGAATAAGGTGACAAAGTCTCAAAAAGTCAATGAAAGCTTCCCATAGGAAATATTTTGGACTGTTACCTTTTTTTCTTTTTTCTTCTTCTTGCCGTTTAAGAAATGCTTGCACTGCTGCAGACTCTACACCCTTGACTTTTGGAACCTTTTTAGGAGGACCAACAGCCAAACTGTACCTTTTCTGTAAAGAACAAATAAATATGTCAGAAAAGCTATGAAATATAAAAATATTTAGAGTTTAAAACTGAAGGGCTGCGTAATGGTCATGTACTTGACTTTGAGCATAGAGATAGTACAGAGTAAACAAGCAATGAATTCCCACTGAAGCTAACAGTTGTAATGGATACACGTGACTCCTAGCCATACTTTGGTTCAGGCTAAGGAGCAACATTCTTGGGGTGAACTTGTGAGCTAGAAAGCCTGTGGCTTACATACAAGGGAGTAAAGGTCTTGAAAAATATTTTGAAAGGTGGTTTTGAAATCCAGAAGTGCAAGATAACCAAAGCACAGAACAAGATGCCAGATGTCTTCATTTCAGCTCTATCTTGTCTATATTACTGACCAGCAGCCAACTACTTCACCCTATAAATACGATATCAGGATGGGCCCAATCTGAGCTGTCCCTGAATGGCAACTGGATTGCACGCCAAGTCCCTGGAGGAGGGACACCTCTCAAGGTTAGAAATTCCTTACCTGAGACTAAGAGATCCTTTCTTACCCAGGGCAGAGAGATCCCTTACCTGTGACAGAGCCTCAATAAGTGACTGATAGCATGCTGAATTAATATTCTGAAACATTACTAATCCACGTAGCTACTCAAAATTATTATAAACATTGTATAGATAATTCCATTAGGCAAACTGTTGACCAAGTCCAAGACGTGGCTGGATCCAGCCACACCTAGGCTCCAAAAGGTGTTTAGAAAGCAAACCTTGTGACTCAACAGGAGGGTCCTCCTACCTCTTTGCATCTCCGGTCTGTGTGAATCATTCCAACTCAATTTTCCTTTGTATGTTTTTTCCATGCAGTAATTAATAAGGTGAACCTTGCCATCAAACTGACTGAACCTTGTCAAACCACTGTTAAACTCTTAATTCCATTGAACTTATTGAGCTCTATCAAATTATTATTTTATCTCAATAAAATATATTGCTGCTTCTCTCTTTTAGCAAGGTGCATTCCACTCATCAGCAACAAGACTGCACTCAGTTTTCTGAAGGAATGAACAGGAAACCAGAAGACAAGGTAGGGAAACCAAGAGCAATGAGTGAAATGCACTAGACTGAGAAGGAATGCAACAGCTGCATCAGCAATGGAATAAAAAAAATTTCAGCTCACCCGTAGTCTTTGGCCAAGCAGGAAAGAAAAGCAGACTACAGACCAAGCTGCCAGAGTCTGTTCAGCTCCAGACTTCTGGTTTACAGGTCCATTAGGGCTTTCAGATTTTTTGTGGCCACTTGTTTCAGTTTCAGGTTAACTTATTCAGTGAAAATAAAGCAATCCACTAAAAAGATGGAATTACTCCAAAAGTTGGAACTGACTTCACCAGCGTAATTAGAAGGCCAATCTAAAACCAGGGATACAAATTGTGATACTAATTTTAGTTCCTGCTGCAGTGATCTTAAACAGAAGACTACTGTACAAGGAGCTAGTGATACACGTACCAGTTTACCTGAATAGGTGCAGGCCTGCACTCTACTGTACTTACCACTTGAGACCGTTGAATGAACTCAGCAGACTAATGGTGACAGAATGTGCAGCCCTTGCTTGGCACTTGCCAATTACACCACTTGCATGTGGTGTAATTTGCCAGGAGAACAGATGGCACTAGGGAGACCTTATTGCAGCCTTTCAGTATTTAAAGGGGGCTTATTAGCAAGAAGAGGACAGAGGTTTTAGCAGGGCTTGTTGCAACAGGACAAGGGGTGAGTGATGGTTTTAAAGATTCAGGCTAGATATAAGGAAGAGATATTTTATGATGAGGGTGGTGAGACACCGGCGCAGGTTGCCCCGAGATGTGGTAGATGCCCCACCCCTGGGAACATCAGAGGTCAGGTTGGACGGGGCTCTGAGCAACCTGATCTAGCTGGAGATGTCCCTGCTCGTTGCAGGGGGTTGGGTTAGACGATCCTTAAAGGTCTCTTCCAACCCAAACTTTTATGATTCTTTGTCTCATTATATCTTGAGGTGAAGCAGCACATTTTCATATAACATCCTTTTGCTTGGCAGAGGAAATAATAGAAAATCCTATAAAAGCTCTGAAGACTACACTGCTGGCGATCTTCACCACTGATAGAATTTGCAGAGCTTGCCATGCCTAGATGTCTGTCCAGTGCTGTACAGCTCAGGGTTCCAGCAGCTGAACAGATATAAAGTTATCTATGCTATCCCCTTTTTTCCTTCTCCTGTTACACCCAATAAATGTTATTTTAGAGCCCAAGTGCCTCCCTTACTAGGATTTATAATGAACACTTGCGCTAGTGTGCTACACCAGTTCAGACATTGCCTTTCATAAATGCCCATTATCAGACTGGCCTTTAGAATGATGAAATGAAAAGAAAAAGACTTTTTTTCAAGCTTCTTCCCACAAACACTCAAAAGAAAAACAAAGCAATGAAAGAGACTTGCAAAGATAAATACAACAGAAGGCAGTTAAACCCAGAAGCAGATGGAAAGCAGAATACACTTAGAAAAAACCCAGCTCTGAGGTTTGAGTTTTGAGTCTGTTTACCCCCACCCCCGATTTCCGTAGTAAGCCAACAGACAACCTAAACCAAGACTGTCCACATGGAAAGTTAGGATCCTCACCAAATGAAAGAGTGGTGGAATATGGTCCCAAAGAAAAACAGTATCACTAATACAAGTGCCACATAAGTCAGTAATCACATAAATATATTCTTCTCATCATATAGCCTTATGAAACAACTTTAAAAAATTAAATTAAAATATGTGATAAAGATAACAAATCCAAATGTTTTAGAAGCAATAACCAGGCAAGCTAGCAGCATAACTCCCTTTAGATTTCGTTATCACCCAATGGAAGCTTTCATTCTAATTTGATTCATTGAATCAGCAGCACATGAGCAGATCCTTGGATAACTTCTAATTACTAACATGCAAGCCCATACATTGTCCTGTATATATGTGCCCTAAGAAGCAAGTGTCAAAGACTCATTTCTAAACTGCAGCCAAAACAGCTCCAAGATGGGCAGCTACAATGCCAGCTATTCATAGTCACCTTCAGTAATTTCTGAAATAACCAAAACAGAATTACAAGGATATACCATCCACATACACTGCAGTAGTAAACCCTGACATGTTACCTTATTGTATTAAAGGCCTTCTACAGTCATGCTCATTTATCAAGATTCACCACTGTCCAAGAGTCTACCACAATCTGAGAACCAATTTTGTAAATCCTTATCGCTTGGAAAAGCAACAACTCTGAACAATTTTTGGTACTTACAATTGAAATCATTACAACTGATCATCAATAGCTAGGACTGTTTAAAGGGTAAGAAGGTAACTGGCGCTGGGCCCCTCTTCTGAGAAGCAGAGAGCCTTCCCTCCCCAACTTGTCTTACCAATTTTGAACAATTGCAACTTGTCCTGTTGCAATTACCCCGAAAGTATTCCTAGACCTAACTGTTCAGGAAACCCCCAACCACAATGCAGCACACCCTCTCAATTTTTGCTCAAATGTAACCAGTGACTCACGTGGCCTGAAGTAATCGGGCATGCTCCATCTAAACCAGATCAGAGAGGGAAAGTAATCCACATGTTACCAGGGAAAACCCTTTCAGGAAAAGGTTGCTTCTAACATACTAATTTGCTTCAATTTGAGGTACTACGCAGTATGCTCATCTTAAGCGTAACAGCTATGTAAATTATCTTAAGTTGTTAAACATCTCATGTTTTGCCACTGGTAACCCAATATGGCAAAACTTTATTTAATTATTCAATTTCTACACAATTTCTAGAAAACAGACAAAACAGGATTTTCGAAACAGAGGACGCTGTTGGATTCAGTCTTTAGGGTCTTTTTCAATCTGAATGATTCTAGGACTCTGAAAGAATTATTAGGCTTAAGAAGCACCTTTGAAAACTGCTAAACAGCAGGGATGAATGTGGGTTGATCTATCCTGTTGGGAAACTTTAGAAAGAATTAAATTGATGGGGAAGCAGTTTTCAGGCTTTGTTTTGCTGCACTATGATTAACAGTGCTATCCAGGAGCAGGTCTGTAAATCAGCTTGACAGACATGCTCTTTTCTCACTGCCACTGATACGGCAAACTGGCAAATTCAAGAACTTAAAAGTCTTCCTGTCAGTAGCATTTCTTGATACTACCAACTGAAAACATAGCTAAATGATTCATACATGAATACCCATTTTCTGTACTGTGAATCACTACTATTGTGTTGGTAAAAGTTCTGTTCACTTTCATGTAGAAATGGCATAAAATAACCAGCTCAAGTGCGGTCTTTTTAAAAGCACTGAACCGTGCATGTGTTTCACAAGCACTGACAAAGTGTTTTACATACAGTGCAAATGAAAATGCAGCAGATTCCAGGTAAACCAGACAAAGCAAGCCAGGGCATATGTCATCATTATTCTGGCTTTTTATAGCTATTGCCAAGTTGGTTAATTCAGAGAAACAGAAATGTTTAGCCTTAGGAGAGCGCAGGTCAAGCTACTCCCAAAATTAGTGTTTACAACTTAAGTAGCGCAGTGTTATCTCTGGGCAGCACGTAGTAACAGCTCTAATGGAATACTGCTGAGATGCACAGTGGGATCTGCTTTACCCAAACAAAAAAGTAAAGGCTGTGGAAGTGCCTTTCTTCAACTGTGTACCCTCAAGAAACAACAAGTCTCTTCCTACCAGTGGGTAACATTTCTCCTGAGGTTTCTCATTTTTCACCTTACTATCTGCAACTCTTGCCATAGCTCCCTACCTAGTAACTGGCTCTTTCTGAATCTGACTAATGGCACTTTAATAGTATGGTGGAAAGTCTGTTTCAGTGCAAAAATCTCACTTGTTTTCCACTTACAGCCAGAATTAACTGTTTCAGTGGGCTTTCTAGCATTCAAAGTTACATGACTGACAAAGCAGCAGACTTTTTTTCTCTGAAAAGTATACCTCAAAACAAAAAGATTAATAAAAAAGACTAGTATTAATATGGTAAATAAAAAAAACATTCCACTGGGCTGTATGTGCCTATACATTCACACACATGCATACTGACTTGTGAGAGATATATATCAGACATAGTTTATATAAGACATCCATTCCTTAAATACAGAGCGCCAGTGTTTAGCAACCAGCCTTGGCCAGCACACAATCTCCAAGTCACAAGTTTAACTGTGTAATCTGCAACCAAGGCTTTGCTCTTAAATCAAAGACTTTCTTTAAAGCATGGCATACGATCCTGACACAGTTGTAGCTGTTTTAAGTGCCAAATCTTAGACTATAGAAGAGATTTTATAAAATAATTGTAAACTTTATGGCATCCAAATGAAGTCCCAAAAGGCCTAGACCAAATACTAGACCCAGAGGCAAGCAACAGTAGTAGTATTGCCTTCAACGACGATCAATTTTTGCACAGGCAGCAATGCAATATAGGAGTGATCAATTTTGCCAAACCTGATTCTCAAGCAGAGCACCTGTACAGCTAATGATTTTTGCTATAGGCTTGCACACATAATGTAAAGATAATTCCACTTGTGGTATCCAGCATGGACAACTTGCAGAGGTTCTCACAGGGTGGGGTGGGTTTGTTTGCTTGTTTTTCCCTAGCAAGTTGTGACCCTTGTATGTTACAACACTTTTCCTGTTCTTCCTTACCATTCATCGAGATACACAGCCTTCTGTCCAGGTTTCAGCTGGGGATAGTGTTTTTTCTTACTCAGTGGTGCAGTGCTGTGGTTTGGATATAGGATGAGAGCTATTGCCGAGTAGTGCTTACTCTAAGTCAAGGACTTTTCAGTTTCCCATGCCCTGCCAATGAGCAGGCACACAAGCAGCTGGCAGGGAGCAGAGCAGCCAAATGGCTATTCCATACCACAGGACATCATGGGGGCTGTCGACTGCTGCTGGGGGACTGGCTGGGCATTGGCCAGTGGGGGTGAGCAACTGTGTTGTGCATCACTTCTCCTCCCTGCTCCCCTGCCCCTTGGGTTTTATTCCTCTTTTTCTCTCTCCTTTTCATTACAACTGTTATTATATTTTACTTTGATTATTGAATTGTTCTTACCTCAACCCACAAGTTTTAATTTTTTCCAGTTCTCCTCCTCATCCCACCAGGGGCAGGACGGGGTAATTTTGCAGCTGCACGGTACTTAAGTTGCCAGCTGAGGTTAAACCAGACCACCTTCACCAATGGGAAGTCCCTGTTTCCCCCAAAATATTCTTTGAGGTATAACTTTCCAATAACATCACTAAAGGTTCATTCATCCAGTTAAACCACACACATGCTGTTTGTGCCACTCCTCTTGCAACGCCCTAATACTGGTTCCTCAAAAGAAAGCTTTCCAAATTTTAAGTGGTCATTTGCATCAACTGCCCAGGAGCTGTGCTGGTAATTCCAAGGCCTCTGCTACAGTAGTATCACCATCCAATCTACAGACAACATGCTGGGGTTACCAGCAGCTCCCTCCACAGTTACACTTTCTTAGAATATGGGCACATAATGCTCTCTCAACTACTGTTATCAATGTCTAGTTATGACAAAGTAAATGGCAGTTACCAAGCGTGCTTAAATGTTATTCTCTTCAGGTGCTAACAACCCTTACCAAGAGAAAGGCCTTACGATAAGGTTTTTTTAACTGTCAGCTCCTACTGTTCCCAAAACCAATTTAACAGGGTCATACATCTGATTCCTAAAAATGCAAAAGAATTTTTCTTAAGATTTTGCAACTGCTGTCACAACGCCCAAGCTAAACCATTAGCTGAAAAAATGCAGAAGTTTCTTCTGTTAAATACTTCGGACAGTAACAATATATATATATAGATACATATATTCTATGCTTTCCTTTCTGTAATTATATTGTTGTCCCTGTTTTGATCTGCTTATGCAAAAAGATATCAGGAATAGGAAAAGCTGAAAGTTTTACACATTTTAGTCAGCGTTTGAAATCACCTGGAATTTAAGTACGAAGGTCAGTCAAGCTGAGAGTAAAAGCTCTCCTTGCCCCTTGCCAACTTTTTACACATTGTGTATCTCTCAGTTCTCCTCATGTGGATGTTGATACAATACAAAGCATTTCTAGACTCTGTTTTGAGGCAAGTTTTAACCACATAAGTGCATGCACACCAATCATGCAGGAGTCTGATTCTGCGACAGCAAGCTGTACTTCACAGCCATTTTCCATCTTTCTCTTGCAGGGCTTCTCCTGCCTATGGGCAAGTATTCTACAGTTTGTAGACCACCGTTTCACGGGCAGGCTCTAACACACATGGTCCTCTGAACAAACCTGGAGCTTTTGCTACTGTTTTACTTTGCAAACACTTCATGTCTGGTAGCTACCTGTGCTGTCAACTTCACTGGAAGCTATTTTGTAACAGTCATACTCGCTATGTGTCAGTCTGACTTAACATGAGAATTTAGCAAGTGCTGAGGTGGATGACAAGCTGTTTCCGATTTGGGTCACCTCTTTGGGGTTAAATGCTATTCTGTATCAGAGTTTTTCTCCATTCGATACACCAAAGATGCATCCTCCCTTAAAAGAAATAGGGAGCTGTATGAGATAATGTCTAATAAATTATTAATGACAATAGAAACAAGGTGAAACAAAAGCATGACTTGTTCCAGCTATGCTCAGTGTATTTAAAAGGAAAGCCTGTAACACAGTTTCATACTTTTAAGAATATCTTCCAGACAAACATCTCAAAGTGCTTCACTACATCCATTAGGTCACATAAAACTTGTGGCTTAACAGAGCATACCAGTATTAAATCACATAACTGTTAACTTGTCTAATGAAAGCAAGATCACACTGGAAATCTAATGAACTGCCAACGTGCGTGAAATCTTGACAATACAGACACACAATACTGACGTCCCTATGGAACATTATGTGAGGAAAAACTGGGGCTCTTTGCAGCAACTGCTACAAAGATTATTAGCAACACATTAACAGTTTATACACTAGTTCATATATGTACTGTTTTATTTAGAAACAAAACCCGACACAACCAATAGGGCACCGAAAGGCTGATTTCAGCAATGTTCCTTTTGAATCTGGATTTCCATAGGGAGATGAACAAGCAGATCAATTTTTACAGGGACATGATGCAGTACCTGTTTTATGCAGGTCCCTCTTATGATACAAGACCATATTATTTCTTAAATTGAGTTGTTCTATAATTTTTACTTCTGAGGTGTGTGTATATATACACACACCACTTGTGCATGTTACTATTTTTCATTACAATAGGCATGTAATATCAAGTTTAGTGCACCATAATGTTTAAAATAAACTTCTAAAAGGGAAAATCAGGGGATACGCTCATTAACACAGGAACTAACATTTCTGGAAACCTGTTAACTTCACATACTAGTAAATTTTGTGATTAATCTGTATGGTAATTTTAGTACTTAGGATTAATTACAATCTTCCCGTATGAACCTACTGTATGTACGAGCTTTAATCTAGTGGAGTTACTTTGATGTTCACTGATCAGAAAACCTCCATAGGCCCTCTTTTGAAGCCTAACAGCTGCAGATAACCTCAAGCAGTGCCAAGAGCAGCTCTGCTTTTGCTCAGGCACTAAGGCAAACTTTGCAGTTAACAGGTGCGCCATAACTTGCAAGAACAGCAAATTCCTTCAGTTATGGATTGAACTGCACTCTCATTCCATGAGTTAATCAGGTAAGCGAATCCTAATCCCGCCTTCTATAAAAGGAGTAACAAAACCCTCATCCACTGCACAAGTAGGATTCCCTCACTCCATCATCCCAGCTGTAATAGAGAACATGGTGATATTTCATCAATGTTTCATCATGATTTAACAACTACCTGTGACAAAAAATAGTGGTACAGTACATTAAAGCTGCATGAGAAAACTAAGAACATAAAAAGATATTTAAGTGTTTAAAATAAGAGCTACAACAACCCAATGACAATTCAGTAGAACCACTTAAGAGTGATAAAACAGGCATTTACATTTCTTAAAGTATTTATATATTTGATAGTTTCTGATTTACATTACAAACCACGTTTCTTCATAGAGTCAGAGACAAACTAGAGCATACTAAATATAAAAGAACACATTTTATAAGATTTTTTTAAACCATGATGGAATCTGATTATTTGCATGTATTTGCTGTATGGCTGGTCCGTATTATCAACTGATCGCAACATTAGTGACCATTACCAAAGTGTTAACAGTGATGGAGAGAAACAGAGATACTCTCAATTCTACAGTGTCTCCATTTCAGCAGGGTCAGAACTGAAGAGCATGCTTTTTCTGTTTTTGCTGTACTTCATGCTAAAAACAACTACCCCTCCCGTTTACTCTGGTTCAAGCAAGCTAATCACAGGAACACAAAACTTGCTCTCCGTTAAAGAATAGGCAGGAAAAGTGTTTCCCTAGCTGGTGGCTACCAAAGAGGAAGCGTTTTTATCCAAATAAGCACACACGACTTACAGCTTGGGTCCTGCCAAAGGAATGAAACACGGTGCAGTAACGTACCGGAAGGCCACGGGCCCTTCCCGCTGCCGGACCTCATTCTGCCAGGCAAGCAGGTTATTTCATACTGAATCAACATAAGCGCGAGAGCTTGAGTGAAAATACAAACGGCTGAAGCACAGGCTTCAGAATAACATTCGCAATAACGCGAATACCTTCCGCCAACATCCCCGCGCAGCTGTTGCCGGCTGCTCCTCAGCGGTGGATACGAAGGCACCGGGCAGCGCCGCACACATCCAAAACTTGCCGGCCTTTGTCCCCGACCCGCGCCGGGGACGTGGCATGCTCCTGGTCCCAGGGCAAACAAAAGCACTTACCCGGCTTTAGCCACGGCCGCTGCCCCTCCCGCATCACCGGCTCCGCTCCCGGCACCTCGGCGCTACCGCGGCCAAGAGGCGCCAGCCCCGGCCGCCCCTGCCCGGCGCCGCACGGGGCCAGACCCGAGGGCAGCGGGAGCTCCGCCCCGCCCCCGCCTTCCAGCCCGGCAGCAGGCTTCTCCGGCCGGCGGGGCCCAGCCACGGCCCGGCTCCGCCAGCGTCGGCCAGACCTGTAGGCCGGCTGCCCCGGGCGGATCCAAGCATGACCCCCGCCGCCCCGTGACCGCGCCGCGGCCACCACGCCCCAGCCTCACGCCCCCGCCGCCCTCAAGCTCACCGGCACCGAGTTCAGCCCCTGCTGCTCCGAGGCCATCACGAGGATATTGTGGAAATCCATGGCTGGCCCGGGGAGGGGGCTAAGGTAGCCACCCCGCCACTCCCCTCCGCGCCCGGCAGAGGAGAAGGAGGAGGTGGTGCCGGCCAGCCGGCCGCCCGCCGCCGTCACCGTCGTCGCCCGGCCCGGCCCAGCGTAGCCCGCCGCTCGGCTCCGCTCAGCCCCGCTCACTTCCGGCCGCCGCCGCCTGCCCTTTATATAACCTCGCCGCGCGCTGGCGTCACACCGCCTCCGCGTCACTTCCGCTGTGACGCGCGCCCTGCTCCGGAAGACGCGTGGGGCGCGCGGGGCGGCGGCGGGCTGGTGCCGCAGGCAGCTGGCGGGGCCGACGCTCGGCCTGGATCCCAGGGGCTGTCCTCCTGCGGCCGCTGTGAACCTCTGGCGCCCGGTGAAGCGGGCGTCAGCCCCGGCCCCGACACGGACGTGCGTCCACAAACGGGTGTAAACTGCCACTTTTTCCTTGGCTCCTCGTTGTCGTTTGTAGTAGCGGTTCGCCCTGTCTCGGCGCGGCGGGGCTTGCGGGGATTCGAGAGGGCCGCGCTGTGGGGGGCGAGGGCCCCGGACGCGGGCCGCCGGCGCGGCCAGCTCGGTCCTGGCCGCCGCGGCGGCCCAGCAGCCCTGTGAGAAAGCGGGAGTATGCGCTCGGCCTCCGCTGTGAGCTCCGTTGGCTCACCGGGCCTTGGGAACGGCCCATGGCCTCCAGCAATGCACGGCTGCAGCCGCAGGGCCTCCCGGGCCCGTGTGGTGCCTGAACCAACTATGTTCTGTCCCAGCAAATATTTTCCCAAGTATCTGACAACCCGCAAAATGGTGCAAGAACACCAGCTGACTGAAGGCTTTAACATTGTGTTGGTTGTCAGCTCTTTGCCTATTAGAGTTACATGAGATCCAGCTGGCAAAAATTCCTCTGCTTTCCACACTGGTGCTCACAAAAACCTGGGCACTGAAAGGAAGGTTTTTCTCGTCTTTGTTTCGTCTTTCTCTAACATAATTTCTTAACATTGCTATTACTTGTCCACTCTCCACTTACAGTTCCTCCAGGTTCCTGCTGTTTCCTCTCTCCCTTTGCCTCTTTGCTGCCCTCACTTAATTTTATCCCAAATCCGGAATTCTTTCCAGGGTGTAGCTATAAGCTATGTTGCAACCTGGTGTAAAGATGCCTAGTGTGGCCCTAATCGAAGGGAGGAACAAGACCATTTATTTGAGTGAGGCACTGCACCACTTAACTCGAAGAGCTTTTGTAGTTCTTGAGCTACGGGAGACCTGAAGTTTTTTCTGTAGTGCTTGCTCTGGTATCTCTTTGTGGCATCTGCTTCTGCTCCTCCTGATCTCCTACTGCTTTCCCTTGGGCTACAGTCCTGATTTAACCCGTTGTTGTGTAAGAATGTAATCTTTCTTTCTCTTCCTGTTAATTCTCATCACTATAAGACATTGCACTGACTTTTTGCTCCTGACTCGGACCTGGATCAATTCAGAACTCAGAGGGTTTCTGCCCTGTTTATATTATTACTTTCTTTAAATGTTCAGCTTTAAGTATTTTTGATTTTTAAGACTTTTTCATCACTCTCTTCACAGGCAGTGAGTGGTTCACCAGATTTCTCTCATTTTTAGCATTCTGTTACCTGCTGTGGTGCCATCAGGAAGGTTATGGCATTTTGTGGTAGTCTTATCTGCCACCCCATCACTGCTGTGGTGCTTCTTCAGTCAGAGTTTCCCTGCTGCATCCTGAATTTCTTGTATCTCCACTTCACTCATCCTTGACAGGCTTTTTAGTATGACTCACATTCCTGTATAACAACAGCAGCATTGACAGAGTGATGATTGTTGCTCTTTGACTTTTATGTTTGCTTACTTTGGGTGTTAAGAGTTGGCAGGAATACTTGGCTAAATACAGTCTATTCTGCTGACTGCAGTCCTGAAGATGAGTGGAGAAAATCTCTCCCTGCATCTGAAAGAGGAGTTATGATCAGGCCAGGGGAAGGCATTGTGGTTGTTTGTTGCATGCCACTTTTTGGAAAGCTTTAACCACAGTTGTTACATTTTCCTGTATATGACAATATCACATGTCCTTCAGCAGAGGGCATTTACATCTGTGTTAGGGCCAGTGAGAGAAATAATCGCATTGTGTAAGTTGTGCTACAGACATTTTATAGGGCAGTAGCAAGCAATGCTGAGCTGCATCAAGATTCCCATGTAACACCCATGGCACTTAAAACCAGATGTGGCATATGTTACAAAGTCAGTGTGATGCTTTGATGTGGTCCAGTCTCTTTTTCTGGCAGATATGCAACAATAAACAGGGACCTCCTTGCCACATATGGCTACAGCTCTGTCCTCCTTGTGTCTTAAATTGCTTCCCAAATTGTGATCACTTTTCATCACCTTTGCATACACTTACAGGGTGATAAACTGATCCAGACTAGGCTTGCCAGGATTCCCAAGTACAGCTAGTCTGTCAGCAACAAAAGAAGAAACAACTTCTATGCTTTTAAGCCAAACTGGTATTTCTGTTAAATGAAAAGACCAAGAGAGAAAATGTTTCTTCCTTTTTTTGTAACTCTCTGATCTGTCTGATTCTGTGCATGACATCTAAACCCAAAACCCAAAATAACTCCTCTCAATTCTCCCAAGAACACAGAAGAATTTCTGCTTCTGTAAAAGTTCAGATCAATTTCTTTCTTTCTGCGTATACCTTTTAAAGTGAGAACTCCACTAAGTTTTATTTTTATTAAATATCTCCACATTAGGAAATTACTTGGGACTAGAACTGTTTGGAAAAGACTCAGAAAATATAAGACAATATTCCACCAGCAAGTGTCTTCATTGCAAATTTTTAATCAGCTGTGCTCAACAACAGTTTTTCAGTCCAGCCATGGACAAGGCATATGACTAATCCTATTAAGTGAAGTGTGTTTAAAGAATTAAGAGTCTTAATTACAGGCCATCTGCAGAGGTCAGATAATCAAAGGCTGCTTGGTTTTAGCATTTTCGAATGAGTAATATTTGTGTGAGTTTTCCTTTCCCCTTTTCATCCAGTGTACTTTCTGTAGTAAGTTAAACAGCTGTTCCAATATGGCCTTTATTAAGTGAACTGAATTATCCTCATGTCCAACAGACAGGTCTCAATCATCAGGCACTTAGACATTTACAGAGATGGCAGTGTGTGTTCAGAAGAAGCCTAGGACTGGGAAAACACAGGTTTGAGCAAATCAAGTTTGCATAGTGTGGTGCCAGCCTACTGTATAGCTGCTTCTGATTTGAATTATTAAAAACTAAGATTTTTTTTCCCAATGATACTGATATGGAGAAATAGTGTGAAATGGGGACAATGGACACCGACTGTGATTGTATATGTCTGCTCAAGGAATGTGGGTATGGTGACTGGTCATGGGTGCGGTGTCTGGTCACATAGGCACACAGCTTTGAGGAGACAACTACAGTTTTGAGGAGACGCCTGCCCCTCTTCCTCTAACAAAGGGGCTATTTAAAAAAGAATGAGAAAAGGATGAGAGATATTCCAATGCTATCTAGAGGGAGGGAGTGCTAAGTCTCCTTGCTGGATAAGATGGGATGGTCACAAGGACATGAATCACCTACAAACCTGCAAGACCACCACATTCCAGGCAAAGGACTGATAAGCTAATTAACATAGGAAGCGGGGTTTAGGTAACGAATATGTATAGGTGTTAATTGAATATTCATTTGTTTTATTGTATAAATGTGAGATGGTTCGTCACTTCGGGTATGCACGCTTGTGGAGGAGCGATCCCCCGTGCATCTGCACGCAATAAACATACCTACTTTATAACTTTCGAGTTATAGAGTCTAATTCCGCACGTCAATACATTAAACAGAAATGGAAAGCAAGACTCTCGGGATGATAATTAGCTGGTATTGACAACGTATAATGTAGACATCTAACTTAGATGTCTAGATTACGACCTTTGGCTCCAAACAGGAAAATCAGAAGAGCAGGGATGAGAATTGTGTCCTTCCTCACACCCAAAAAGCAGGATCAATTATATTTATGTAATTTCTAACAGACACTTGTCCATTCTGCTCTTCAAAAAATCGAAAAACAAGGCTGTTGTACCCCATGGCAATCTCTCTTGCTGTTTTTTTAATCTGCATCATGAGAAAGCTGATTCTAACATCCAGCCCAGATCTCTGTTGCCCACTGAGTCTCTTCAGCAGGTGAGTTTATTGCCCTTTCCTTCAGAAATACAGTGCATGTATTTAGGGCCCTCCTACTGGAACTCCCCTTTCCCTAGGGTAAACCACTCCAATCCCTCCAGTGTTTCCTCATAAAACCTCTTAATTCTCTGTTCTGGCCAAAGCCGAATACAATACTCTAACTGAAGGTTTACTAGCACATCAGAAGAATAGCTTCATTTGCCTGGCAAACAATGTTCCTTTTTATATAGCCACCGGTGCTCTTTGCCTTTTTTGTAGTGGCGTGGCTGACTCCCGTTTGCGTTGTGACCCGTGCTAACCACCAAGTCTGTTCACACAGTGATGCGATCAGACCAGCAATTCTACAGCCTGCATTTGTGGTGTTGGTAATTCTGCACAGAGGGAAAGCACGTCACTCCCTTTCCGCCTGATACGGAAAATAATATAGCAAGAAACCTAAAACTCTGCCGCAGGCAGGAATTACATAGATAATGGGAACCATCAGTATGCAAGCAGGAGCCCCGTTGTCCAAGGAGGGGGCTGTTAGCACTGGTGTAGATGAGCTCAAGAAGGTACATAAGGAGCCTTCTAACAAAGACGTGCTAACTGTGAAAAGAAACAAACTGCTGAAGAGATACGACTTAAGGATACTACAAATATGAGAAAAAGAAGGGTAAAGGTAATTGTAGAGGGAGATCGCGACCTCCTACTCAAATGGCCCCCCCGAAGGAGGCGGATCCCCCGCCCGCAGAGCATGCGTAGTGAATTAAAAAGGAGCTGTACCTTTAAATCGAAGCGGGGAAGAAACTAACCAATAAATAATTAGGAGGTGTAGCCTTTGGGCGGATCTAACCAGCGGAACTGTATTAATGTGCACTGTGAGCTGAACTAGGTGTGCAAGTGAGGAGGAATGACTGCCCTTGTGCTCAGCGCTGCACCAAGCACACCTGCTTTATAACTTTCCGCGGGCTGTGAAGTTTGTTTCCACAAGTCACACTCATGGTAAGTTGCCAGGCTTGTGGAGATCCTGGCCCTATCCTTCAACTCTTTCTGCCCCTGCCAGTCCGTGGGTTTGGTAAGCAAGTTGTCTGTTCTGCCATCCAAATAATTTAATGAAAATATCGAATTGGTGCTATGGAGATACTCTTGCAGAGTTCTGCTTGATGCGTCCAGCCAAGTCAATGATGTAGTCTTGCTAAGTACCCTGTAGGTCCGGTTTACACCTGGACTTGTGCACTCATCCTTTCTGGACTTGCTTGAGAGAACGATGGTTGTGTGGGATTGTCTAGAAGTCTTTCTAAAACCAATGTATCTGGCATCTGTGGCTTTTCTGCTATAGACAAGAGCAGTTACAAAATCAGAGCTGGAATCAGCTTGTTTGACATGATTTATTCTAGGCAAAGTGATCTCATTGATAACAATTTCCTTTCTAGAAGCTTAAATGTGTCCGGTAGATGGAGACGTTTAACTCGAGGAGCTCATTGTTTAATGACTCAGCTGGTCACCGAACAGTTACTGTTTCCTAACACAGTAATGTGAGCTAGACAAACTAAACTCAGAGAATGTTATTTCCTCTGTATGTGATCCGAAATTATCAGTTGTCTAAAATGTATATATTTCAAATCCAGGCCAATCACAAAATATCACTTTTACATTGCTGTATGCTGGGGACAGAAACAAACTTGAGATGCCACGAAACAAGCTTCTCTGGTCTTGACAAGTGATTTCAAGTATCCGTCTTGGGGGTTTTTTTAGGACAGTTTTCAGCATCATGCTTGAAACAAGGGCTATGAAACTTTCTGGTAAGTATGAACATAGTTGCGCCCCACCAAGCAGTTAGCCGTGTAGCACAGCCCACCTGTCAGCATTCCCTGCACCCTTGAGCGAATGGGTGAATTACGTTACAAGGGTGAAGAACTGGGCGCTGTGGACCATCTGTCAAAT
This sequence comes from Falco naumanni, assembly GCF_017639655.2. NCBI lineage: Eukaryota > Metazoa > Chordata > Aves > Falconiformes > Falconidae > Falco > Falco naumanni. The sequence goes on from NC_054063.1 coordinate 126,925, forward strand.
CAGGACACTACTGATGAAAATGCTAACATCTTCAGGAAAAACCTCACATGAACAGAAAGTATGTCTGCCAGAAAGCAAAGGCGAATGATACTGAGTAACACCAGCTGGCGGGATAGCTGTATTTGCAAAGTGTTCTCTTAGAGAGGAAAGAAGATTAAGAATGGAAAAGAAAGAAAGAAAAAAAAAACAAAAAACACCCAAACTTATCTTTGATTTAGCTGTTTAGCTTATTCAAGTTAAGTTAGCTTGAGTGTCTTGAAGGTGCCTGTTGCTTAAATGTGTCAGAAGTCCAAAAAGATAAGTGTACGGGAAATGGACAAAAAATCCGCTATAATGTGCAGTATAAGGATGCATCGACAATAGGTTGAACTATTTAAGCAGGCCATATATTCACCGGAATGATGAAAATAAGACGCAAATAAAGGATTGTTTTATAAGAATAACCTCCTTTCTTGGGGCTGCTAAAAAGGTGGCGACAAAGAAGGTCACTGTGCAAGTGCACGCGGGCGGGGCACCGAGGGCACCCCCGGACCCCGGTACTGCAGCTGGCAGGAGGCGAGCGGCGCGCACGGGGCGGGCTGCGGGGCGGCTCACCGGGGCCGTGCGCCCAGAGCGCCGGGGCTGAGCGGCGGCTGCCCCAACAACGCCCCGTGCGCGCCCGGGCCGGCCGGGGAGCGGGGCGTCAGCGGGGCGGGAGGGGTCGAACGCGGCGCTGCGGAGGACGGTTCCGAAGCTGGGGAACGGAGGCGCCGGCGGCCGCGGTCCCCGCTCGCGCTGCCTAGGCCCGCCTGGCTTGGTGACGGGCGGCGGCGGCCGCTCATCCCCGGCGCCGCGGCGCTGCGGGGGCGGGGGGCTGCGACGCGACGCGGGGGTGCGTCAGTGGCGGGGCCCGGGGACCCCCAGCGCGCGGGGCGGTGCCGGGGCGGTGCCGAGCCGCCCGCCTTGGAGCCCCTGCGTCGGCTGCGGTGCCGTGGCGTGCCGAGCCCCGCGCTGCCCGCACAGGTCGCGGCTGTATCACACATGAAAATGAAAACAATGCAATCGGCCGCCAGATGAAAGCAACCTAAAATGAACTGCTGCTTGAAACTCTGCTCCTCTGCCTATTGCACCTCTCCATCTTATCCTCCCCCTGCCGTGAAGAATCTCATGCCCAGATCATCAAGCACCCGCTACCCTCCAAAGTGAACCACTACAATTTCTTTTTGCATATTATCAGGGCACAAACACCCCTGCACTTTTCTATCAGATCAGCATTATCCCGGGTGTTTCTTTCACTTACAGTCAGCTCATGTTGCAAAGTTCAACGTAAAACCACATAGAAGGGAAAGCATATTTTGTTCTAGACGGATTTCAGGCCAGCTTTGGCTCACAGCTTTATCACTCCTCTCACACGTATGGGGACGGACAGGCACATGACCACATAGCCTGGATGAGACCCGGCAGTGCAAGCCAGGAGGTGAGGATGGCCCAGCGCAGGCAGGGCCTTCACCGATGGCGTGCGGTCCCTAAAGACGGCACACAGACCTGGATACTGATAACAGGGTCCATCAAGAGTCCCAAACAGGGCAGAGTTAATTAATCAGGTCCAGAGGACACTGAGGAGTACCTGGCATGGGACCAGAGACAAGGCTTGGAGTAAGGCTGCAGCACAGGTCTGCAGTCCACCCAGGAGATGGGGCTGAAGACAAAGCTGCAGCACAGGTCCCAGGTCCACCTAGGAGATGTGGCTGGAGAAAAACTGCCTCCAGCACACATCTGAGATCCACCCGGGAGGCAGCCCTTGGCTTTCCAGACCCTGGTGCCTTCAGAAGCTGCATATGCCATTCCTTTGCCCCTTCTTGTCCTTTCATGATTTCATACTTGTACAATGCCATTCACACCTCCTTCACACCAAGCTTAATGTTTCTATGCCAAATCCCTATGGGTGTATGTCAGGTTGGAGAAGTCTTTACCTGCTGGTCAGGTTGTAAACAATTCAGTGCAAACTACTTCAGTCATCACCAGGGAGCTAATCAGAAATCAGTGCAGACTGAAAACGGCAGCGAAAGATGTTACCTGGTGAAATGGAATTCAGCAAACAGGCTGCTGCCTCCTACATGAGCTCCGCCTTCGGAGTGTAGCACCCCTACTCAGCACTTCACAGTAGTGTAATCTTACACGCAATTTCCTCAGCATGGCTCTTTGCAGTGGTAAGCTGTATTTAGCATGAGTTAGCATGGTCAAAAATTGAGAATGTTATATTTAAACTAATAAATTAAATTCTTGATTATCACCTCCTGGTAAGTCTGGCTTTGTGCAGTGCACTAAGCCTCAGTGCAGGGTTTGTGGACTTAAAGCACATAAGGTCATTTGGAGCAATGTAGTTTCAATTAAACAAACATAAGGGTACATTCATTCCAGTACACTCTCAGGAAATTATTTGGCTCTGTATATTTAAGCTTTTATTCAATTGCTTGTTAGCTGAACTTATTTCAAGCTCCCTTCTGCAGATTTATCTCAGATTTCCTAGAAGGAGGTTGTAATTGGTAGAGCATATTGTACTTACTTGATGTATCATTGAGAATAAAAAATATGTGGCATTATAATGAATGATACTATCATTTCTGACTTTCCATCAGGAAAACTAACTTATTAACACTACTACATTGAAATAGACCACCATCTTATCCCTGGCAGAAACACTTAAGGGAAAAACAATCCATTTTGTCAGAGCATACCTTAGTAAATCTAATTCCATTTCAATAAATGAGCAGTGCAAAGAGGATTGGAGCTTACCGTGAAATACCAAAATAAAGGTCAGATTTGTAGCAAGCACAAATCAACATTCTTGCATGGCTTAAGTAGATTGATGTCCATTTATACTAGGCAAGAATCTGGCTCATTACCACTGGATGAACTACAAATAGAGTGTCAAGCAGGAGTTCAGGTCTTAACACTTATTTCCTTGACTTGTTAGATTCTGAATATTTCAAAGGCTTTTTGTTCACCATAACTGGGGAAGAAGTTAGTCTGGAAGTTGGTTAAATTCCCTTCCTTGAAAGCAAGCTTTTCAAACAAAGGCTGTGCAGCGTTATTAAACAGCTTGAGCAGAATGAATTGTTGTCAGCTTTTCCAATGCATACATTTCAGGTTTTGAAATGTAGGCTATAGGGCAACATAAATAACACAAAATCAGTCGGTTGATTGTCCAAGGTTGTGATGATTTGGTGCTGTTCAGCAGAAGATTAGGCGTTACAGACTCCTTCCTCTTGGAAGCACTCTCCTCCAGCTAGTGCTGTGTAAATATTTAAAAACAATGCAGCACACAGAAATGGAGCAGAGTGCAGTACAGGGAGGAGCAACCCATGCTAGGATATGTGCAGAACTGCAGGACAATCTGGATAATCATCTCACAGGGTTCTACAGCTGACATAGCTGCATCAATCTTTTCTTGGAGCAGGCATCCCACAAACGTTTGTGGATGGCCTAAGCCAGCACAGCTGATGAGAGAAGAAACCTCTGCTCTGCTTGTGTTGCTGGCTTTTCCATCACTCCTTATTTATGCTGGCATCAGGATTTGTACAATTGCACAACGAAGCCAACTGGGAACCATTCTGCTGGAAGCAAACCTAACAACAACAAGAAGTTAGTTCCCCTAAGGCCACAGCTTTCAGCAATGCAGCCAAACTGTTGTTCATTGCACTCTGCTCTCCCAGCAGAGTGAAGGAGGAGGTTAAGGTTACTGCTCTGCAGAAGGATGGCTACCTGCCATTTTTCCTGTCAGATGGGCTCAGGTGCAGCTGGGACAATAGATTCCAGCCCGAAACACTCAGCAGGGCTGGAGAGAGGAGGGGGAGGGCCATGCAGGAGAGAAATCTGGGCCACAGGGAATGTCCCTTTTGGGCAAAGATAGAGGAGATCAAGCACTTCATCTACAGGATCTCTGCCCCAAGTCCAGCCAGGGTCTGGCAAAGTCAGATGCAGTTTATGAAGTCCAAAAACTGGTCACAGATTTTTTTCCCCTGGGCATCAACTAATGAATAATAAATGCTTTAATGTTGTGCTATTCTCTCAGTTTCCTTTGCTGTTACTAAAGTTGTCCGACTTTGAGAGGTTTTCTCTCAGCTTGGTGTCTGTAGCCAGATCCTCTAGCAAAGTCAAACTGCTGAATACCATTCACTACCACAGAAAGTGAAAAATCCCAGTGTTTACTGCATATGGCTAAGAAGAGTGAAGAAGACCTCTGAAAAACCACTATTATTTGATCAGAAAGATCCTTTTTAACAGCAAATGTGTTTGAAAGTATTTTTACTGAGGCATTTGAAAAACCATGCATATTTAGGAGCAAATAGCCTAGTTGCAGAAGTGTGCTATTGCATCTCAGAAACTTCAAGGCAGGTCTGTGGTTGGAAGGGAAACTGTGCAGAGAAGCAGCAGACACTGCCAGAAGCCCTGCTGAGGAGCAAGCAGGAACACCCTCCAGGGGATCTCTTGCTCACCTGATCTGTGTTTTAGATGAATCACACAGCAGAGGCCACTTCCACTTGCAGATGTCAAATCTCTCTTAGTATTTCCCACAATCAGGATTTAAGCCTTTATGTCTGCTTTGGCTAAATACTGCTCTTACTAATTCTGCTTCCCTTGTATAAATTCCCTGGCATTTTTTAGTTCAGTTAGTTAAATAAACCATCATTTCCTGCCTCAAATGTCAACTATTGTGGCCCAGGGTTCCCTAAGGATCTCACTGCCTTTAGATCAGCTGCTTCATAATCTGAGCACATTCTCCTCCTCTAAAGCATTTTCTGTGCTTTTTTACATGAGGTCTTCCCCTGCACAGGAAATTCAGGTTTTAACAGTAAAGATAATAGGCAAGTCATTTTCTTCAGCCTCAGAGAGACTGCAGGATGCAGTGCAGCTATGGCACTGAATCATAGATTCAGCAGGATTCAGTTCATGTCACTCAAAGAAGACATCTTGTGCTTGGGGTTTCAAGTGGTTGAGGGGCATTGCAAAGTTATGAGTCTTGTGCTCTCTTCTTAGGAGTCGGAGGCCTCTACCATGTTACAACATCTTTTCTTGGCTTGTATTCCCAGGCTGCTTCCCTATGTGGGTTTCTGCTTTTTGGTAAACAACCATAAAACCTTCTGCAGATAGCTTTGGACTTTCCTCTACAGGTGAGGAGGTTAGGGCACCTCTACAAGCAAACAGCTGATGCAACAACAAGGTGCAACTAGCTGCAGATTTTGGGGTTGCAGTTAAAATTTTAACTCTTTCTGAGAGCTAGCATGTTAGCGGTGGAAAATTTATGCCTTCCTTTCTAGTAAATAATATCTGTGATAACAGCCTTGTATACATTGCAAATGCTACTCAGCATTTGCCCAGTAAATGCCACTTCGTGCTGAAGGTGCTGTGGCGTTTCAGCAGCGGAGCAAAGGATACTGACCCTGCTTGGGTTCGGCACCAGAGAAATGCAGTGCCTGATTCCCTTGTTCAGTAGCGCATTGTTTAGCTGGTCCACAGGCCCCCTCCTGCCAGCCACTCTCCCTGTCTCTGTTCAAATCCACCCAACACTTCTGCTGAGAGCAAAGGCCACAGATCTGTTTACATGTTTTGAAATACGATATAAGCAGGCAGCATTAGTCAGAGCCCTGATGGTGATTTACCGAATGCAACAGTAATGCTGCACTCCAGGAGCAACAGTGTCTCCTTAAAGAGGGGAATGCTTGACTCTTGAACGTTTTTCCAAACGAAGATTCCAGGCAAAGACTGTCCTACAGCGGGATCTGCAGAGGGCTTAGGGCTCGGGCTGCAAAGCTGGGCAGCTTTCCACCTGTATGGTAAGGTAGGGAGGTCTCGTGCCCTCAGAGACATTGCCAGGCTTGGGTGTTACACGAACGGCCCCTGCCTGCTGCTTACCTCCGGGTCCTTTCTGTGTAAATGGCTTTTGTGACAAGCACAGTACAGACAAATTGTGATGGCTTATTTATACAGTCACACCTTCAGAACTGAAGGTCAAATCCCAAGGTCCTTAGTGAGGCAAAGATTTTAGCCAAGCGTGCTTTTCACAACCTAGGCCACATGGGGTAACCAGTTAATCAGTGGGAGACTCCACTGATTTCTGTAGTCACCTGGATCATATCTGGCTTGAATCCTACCCTTGTCAAGGCCCCTGTCAGGTGCAAAAAAGATGACCTTCCTGACGCCTGCTCAGTATAAACTCTTGTCCCAAATTTTTCCCAAAGCCTACACAAAAGAGCAAGCCACTGGGTCTTCTAATTTCTGCTTTTTGAACCTAAAGCAGTAAGAACCTCCTGATGTTCATAGCAGAGCAACTTGACAGGAGCTCTCTGGCGCTGGCCGTGCCTGCTCCCACACTGCTCAGTGGCACCAGCAGGGAAGGGAGCTGTTGCTCTTTCTTTGCTGACCTTTAGAAGAGTTCAGTTTTCTCTACCTCACTCTAGTTGTCTTCAATTTTATGCCACCTCCTGGCAGCGGCCATATAATACATGAGCTGCTGTGACATTAAAGAAAACAAAAGCCAGTAACAGCAGCATCTTTCCTTCCAAGTTGAGTGTTTACAGAAAGTTTGCTGCTTCTTGAATCTTCCATGTTAAAAAAATGCACCAAACCCAACTTAGAAACCCTACCATTTCTGACGTGTATGGGAAAAGATTTGAGGCAAATGCGTCTATGTAAATGCTTACATTGCCGTATAGATGAACATTATAAAATAAAAACTTGGTACCAGTTTTACTGGCATTTAAATTCAAATCCATATGACTTGGGAGCCTTTGCCTGAGAAGTACCTGTAAATACTTAGGGAAAAGATTTAGCTTTATCTGGAATAAAAGGAAAAGTTTAAAACCTGGATTTGTGGCAAAGAAATCTGGTTCTGGAGCTAAAACTGGGGTATGGAATTGCTGTTGACATCTTTTCTAATTCACCTATTTACCTGAAATTTGGGGGAGAAAAATCTCTTTCAACCAAGCTGGGCCATGTTCAATCCTTTGCTGATAATACCTGGGGCAAATTCACAACTCTGACATTTAATGAGCACAACTGATGGCTCTGAGAAGTTTGACTAGTTGCCAGATTGATATGTCTGTGTATCCTACCAGTGACTGTTACATCTCATTTGTTTGGCTTTGGCTTTTTTCTCCTGGTCTCTGTTAAATTGATTTTTGGCCAGTCTGGCAACCTTGCTGAAGCACTGCAGAGCGAATGTGAGACAGGAACAATGCTAAGCAACCAGATGTGAAAGGACTGGAGCAATAAGAAAGTTAGTTTGGTTTTCACTGTTTAAACACAATTTGCCAGCTGGGAAACTGTCTTGCAGGTTATATTGCAGTTCTACTGAACTAATCCAGAGCACAAACACATCGCACAACACGGTCTCACAAAATGCCTCATGCAAATATTGCTGCATGCAGGAAGCTATATGGCAGGAATGGCTTAGGCAGCAGTTGCTGGAGACAGATGGGAACAAAGGGCTATCTAGGGGGAATGGGATATTCTGCCAGATATGTCACATCTGGGTAAGGCTACATTTTCCCCATCTGTGAGGGATCTCCATCCACCTGTCACCAGCTGCTCTGAGATCCTGTGGGATCACTGGAGCACTGGCAGAGGCAGGGCTGAGCTGGGATAAAGAGAGAGGTAAGTGCCAGGAAAGAGGAGCTGAGAAAGGACTTCAGCTGGTCATCTGGAGTATTGCATGAATGCCAAATTTGTGCCACAAGCACAAAATAAAAGGCTCTAAATACAAAATTAAGACCCTAAATACAGGCAGCTAAAAAACCTAAAGCCTGCCATGGTGAATCACGACAGATATGCATTGCTCATTTCTTGAGTTGCAGAACATGGCCCTTCTCATAACATTTGTCCTGCCGTACTGTCGGGCTGTCAGACAGTGTCACCACATTGGCCCCTGGTCCATCAGCCAGGACATTCCTGCCCATCCCCCAGCAATGAGGAAGGTGGGGACTGTCAGAGAGCAAGGAAACACAGGCTACCTTCTGCACTGGTGTTGATTATACTGTGGAAGTTACTTGGACAAGCAACTTCAGGTAAGCACCGCTTGAAAAAACTGAGAGAAGACCATTAATAGCAGAGATGTCCGCTGCATCCCCACCCTACTGGCTGGCACCCTTCCAGCTTAAGAATGTTGCCTTACCTTGCACAAACCCAAACTCTTGATGCTTCTCCTATGAAAGCCTCTTTTCCTGGTCTGACAAAGAGAACATGCCAAAAGGAATGGCATTAAGTTATGTCATTAGGTGAGATACTGTCACCCAGACCTTCACTTGCCAGTCATGAAACTGCTCCCAGCTGCAATATCAGAAAGTAGCTTCTGAGGCAGCGGGTCCCACTAACTGGCCCTTCTTTGGCCTCTGCTGTGTCTGCTTTGACACGTGCTAGATTAAACACCTCTGCTCCCATGACTTCAGGCCTTCCCTGAATTCCTCCAGCTGTATCCCCTGCCTTGTAGCTGTCCTGTTCTTCTTGGCCCAACACCCTGGCTTAGTAGCTGCTGTCCTGCCCCATGCAGGCTACTTCTTCAGCTCAGTTACCCAGAGAAGAGCAGCAGGCAGTGGGCAGAACATTGGCTCTGCCACTGTCAGCTGAGCTGGAAAGGTCCTGGGCTACTCCCAGAGCTGCTCCCAGGGCACCGATGCACTGCCCTCTGCTTGGGGTGCCCATTGCACCTCACCTGGAGCTTCCCCTGCCCAGCCGGCTGGGCCAAGCCATGTATAACAGAGCCCTGGGCTCCATAGCTTAGGGGAGTCACCCCCACCATCACTGAGTTAATAGCTCTTCTTCAGAGCTGTTTTATATCTGATTATTTGAAAATTGTAAGGATAAAAATGGCCACAGTCTGCTATTTTTACTCTGTTTTGTAAGATGTATTTCTAGGCTTGCGACTTTGCAAGAAAAAAACCCATCAAAATTGCATTGTTCTGATTCCCATCACACCCTTTTCTTTCATTTCTGTCTTGATTTTAGAGGCTGCTATTTTAATAGCTGTTCACGGTTGAAATCAATGCCATGCAACACTGAAAAGGCTGAAAGCCCAGCTTTCCCAAGGGAAGGCATTTCGCCACCCATCCCCATGGGACAGAACAGTGTTCAGCCACGTGTCTGTTCAGCAGCTTGGCATGCCTCTTGGACATGCTCTTTTCTTCCTGTCTCTTCCCCATGTTACTCTGGACATGGTAATTCACAACCGCAACAGGTTTACATGCCTCCAAATACATGAATCTCCCTAAGTATAGGGACATAAAAGAGCTGAGGTAGAAGGCAACGTGGCAGTTAAACACTGTTGTCTGTATTACATTATTGTGGTCTGTTTTTAGCATCTGTGGTCACTGTGTATTGCAACCCTAAATCACCTCTGAACTTAGAGTTGCAAAAATGAAACTGAAGAACAAAGTAATTGGATCCACAGACTGGCCAAAAAGGAATCCTGTCTCCATATTTATAGAACAAATAAACATAAACAACTGTAAAAATGTCTTTTTGTTCTCTTTGGTTAAACATAGATCTCCTTTGCTGTTGACTTTTGCCTGTATAGTAGATGTCCCAGTGTCCTTGCTGTGCATAACCGTCGCTGGGACTCTGTGTTTTTTTAGGTCAGCACCACAAAAACATTACGGCTATTACAAGGTGCAAGAACTGACTGCCAGATTTTGCACCTATTCTTTTGGGCCTGAACCTTTTTTCACATAAATAATTTTTATGTTAGTCTATCTGTGCTGAAATGAGCTGCTTGAGCATAGTTGCTCCTGATTTGCCTCAGTGAAAGTCAGAAGAGCATCAGCGTCTGCTCATGCTCTGTTTTCTCGGCCAGTTTGGAAGAGAGTCAACCCAAAATGACATATTTCTCTAGTTGGTGGAGCGATGTGGTTTCTCATCTCAGACAGGTTGCTTTATTAGATTTGCTTTCTGCTGTCTGTGGATGTATAGGGGCTTTTTCACACGTCTGCTATTTGATTTTACGTTTCCGCATGCCCAATCCAACGCCTTCCTTTGCTTTTCAGTTACTGTTTCTCAAAACGGCTCCGACAACCCCCTTCTGCCATCTCAGAGGAAAAGCACAATTGCATTATTGTATTGAGTGAATGCATTGTCTCATACATGTAGCTGAATGGGAAATTATTTAAATATCTTGAACACTCTCCTAATTGGAATAATGACATGCTAGGAATGGGAGCACGAGGAGACTTTATATTCAAACTCCTGAATTTCAGTGAATGAGTAATCAACACGCCATCAATTCCTACAAGGTTAATTTTTTTTTAAGCAAATGGTTGCTGTAAAACCACCACCACCAATCGCATTAAAAGAAACAAACAAAGAGAAACCAAAGAATGGGTATTTCTGGTGAGCTTTATATCACGTAAAAGCTTTGTGGAACCCACAGCAAAGAAGAACCTGACTTGAAATGCTGACGGCTGGCTGGTGCCTCAGGGCTGCCCACCAGCCCCTGCCCCACGCCCCTGCCAGCCATCCTGTTTCTCCTCACCTTGTGCTGTCCTGGCACTGCTTCCAGCACTTGAAAGCCCATGCTCTGAGCCAGATCGAGGTGGGTGGAGAGTGATTTGGGTTAAAAAATAACCCAGCAAAATATGTTTGCTTCTCTGTGCGTGTGCATGTTTGAAAGTGGGCTCCATTTCCCTGTGTGATTCATGGAAAGGCTGTACCAAGATCCAGGCTGCCATGAGGGCGGACAGGAGCAAGGGGGAAATGGAGCACCCCAGGGGCTGGGAAGGAACATATTGCTAACTAATACTGCTGCCAAATGCTGTATCTTCTGATGCCACTGCATTAGACCAGAGCAGTGAAATTAGTGCCTGTAGCCTGCACCCTATCTAGCAAGGCTGTCCCATCTTTACGACTTCACTTACAACCTTATTCTTATTAACAGGTCGGTCGTTCTTTTGGTCAGTTTATTGCTATAAAGTCAATTATATTCAGTTATTCAAAAGTCAGTGTGCAGTGGTCTAATCTAATAATTTTTATATACAAAATCTCATTTTTCTGTCATCATATTCACAATAATTACATCAACACTTTTGATCATTTAATTAAAAAAGCCTTTAAGCAATTCTGAGTGATGAAGCGTTGTTGCCACTATTCTTTTTTGCATCCTCCAGTACTACGCTTTCTTTTTCTTTCCTGCAAATTGTTTCTGTGATTCATTTTATTGGGCTTGATCTGGAGCCCATGGAGGTGAATGCACAGACTCTCATTGACTTGAATAGGCTGCAGATGAGACCTACTATAAATGCTTTGATAGGCATGGGCCAAGGACTTGAAGTACACCTGTGTTACTGTGTGCTTCTACTGTTATTAAAGCTGGCTTCCACAAATTCATGATACTGATGCAAAACTCTTCCCAGAACAACACTGGAATGTAAAACTATGTTTATTACAACAGTACTTTGAAATGCCAAACACAGCAGAGGTTTGCGTTGTTCTGATTTGCATTGTGCCTCACTCGTGCACCAGCAAGAGACAGACAGTGAGAGATGAACAGGTGCAGTTCATCAGTTGCAGCAGAACTGAGACTTAAATCCAGATAATGTCAGCACGAGTTCAGTGTTTGTCCCTCTCCCAGCTATACCTCTCATTCTGTTGAGGCGCAGCAATATGTGTACCTGTACCAGTGCAACACTTTCTGGTAATTTCCTTGTCTGGTGATGTTAAGAAGAGGCAGAACATTCGTCCAAAAGGAAGGGCTCACCCTTGGGTGTTTCTGACAACCCCAGTGCTGTTTGCTTGGATAGCAGCAGTTATGGACTCTGCCACAGTCAGCAAATAGTAGGTCTTTCCCATGTTTCTCTAATAACAAGGCTCTGCATTGCATACACACCTCACAGGGCTCAAAGTTTCCTGATAGTTTGGCGATTCCACTTCTCAGCATTATCAGGTGCACTGCAGTATCCAGCCTTGGAGAAGAGGCTTGAGCAGAAGGGACTTTTGCTGCCCAGTTTTTATGGTCCTGCTAGAAAGCAGCCATCTGTGACTGAGGTGAAAACAAAAATTCCAGCTCAGGTTGAACCAGATCCTTGTTCCTATTAATTACTCACAGCAAAAACATTAGTGTTAGTGCATCAACCCTTCTGGAAAGTATATCATGATCTCATTACAAAGTTAGCCTTAACTGCTAAAAAAGCTGTATTTTTTTCACAGCAGCAGCACGAAACACACATGAGATCATGAAATGAAAAGCAGGCACTTAGCAGTACTGAAGTCAGCAGTTCTGGACAGACATATGAGCTGATCTCAGCACATTTACTTCACAGAAAACCCATGTTGTCATCTTCTGTCTGTTTCCACGACAGGAAAACAAATGAACATTATCCATCCAGAAGTTTTAAAAACTAGAAACACTTTAAAAAAAAAATTAAGCCCTATTGTTAGCAATAAAGATAAGTTTCAAATATCTTCTTTAAGCTTCTCAAGTGTTTGCAATTTGCCTTTTGATCTAAATCTAGATTCAGCTATTTATACTGGATTTATTGTCCACTGTTCTTTGGCCACTTGCTGACCCTGCCTTAGAGGCTACATGAACTCTGGTGACAAACAGACCTTCTCCTGTGCCAAACAGGAAAAAATTTAAACTATTTATCTGATATGACAGTACTGATAATAGTGCAGAGAAGCACTGTGGACTTCTCCTAAAGGGTATGCTGATCTTCATTATCATCTATTTGCATTATTATGTTCTGCTTGCCCTAAGGATGAAAGAGTAGGAGAAAGCCAGCTTAGCTCTGTGCTTAGCAAAAATGCAGAAGATTATAACTGCAAGGACACATTATTTACTTGATCAATAAGAGTGACTTTGGAGTGCAGTCTAACACTGATAGTTCTGAATAATTGTCTTAGACTGCAGTTCCTAAATGCTCCCTAAACTCTTGGCTGCCAAAATAGGGATTTTTAAATTACTTGCCTTCTATAGCTGCTTAGTAATAGGGACAGGAATTTGTAGGCACCATCCAGATTTTCTTCTGTAAAATATTTTTTCCTATTTAGCTAAAAATCTTCAATAACCTAAATAAAAATTCTAATAAAAACACTGTTTTAGTGTTGCAGAAGGTGAGGCACAGGACAAGCAAAATGGCAACGGAGGTTACACATTGGCTATGGTCCAGTGACCAAGGTACAACTGTTGTATTCTTTCCTAAAATGAAAAGTGTTTGTTAAAAAACAATCTTCTGGTAAGGCAGTCAGAGACAACTGCCCCAAGAACCACCAGTAACCAGATTTTTATGTTTCTCAGGGCCTGAAACTGTTTTCCAAAGGCATCAGTTAACGTCAGCATTGCCTACTGCTGATCTTATTGCTAATATTCCTATGTATTTCGTCCACAGACAAATGTCTAAAGCTTGGGCATTTTTAAGGTATACCTCTGGAGGAGCTGAAAAAAGTCCCAAATGAGCTTAAAATATTTCCATACTTGCAAGAACAAAAAGTAATGATCGAATTGCTTCACATCCCCACATTCCTGGGACAGAGCCTTGATAGAGGCAAATGCAAGCTTGCTGTCCTTCCTCCACCTGCTGCCCCAGGAGCATGAGGCAGGTCCAGAGGCAGCCTAGCAGCTCCTTGTGCCAGCTGAGTGCTTCTGCACTGCTATTTAACCTAAAGTCTCCTCTTGCCTTCACTGTCTGCTCTTGGCAGCTGTGGGAAAGCCTTGGTGCACCAGGTGGAAAGGACTGGCACTGGCATCTTCCCTTCCCATCAGGAGACTCATGACCTCTGAAGCATTTGCCCTTCCTGTGCAGATGTGGGAACCACAAATGCTACTTTGAAGTCTAATGGCTTGATAACATACTAAATATTAACAAAAGCCACTAAGCACCCAAAACCATTGCCTTTGAGGCTGCTATCACAGATATTTATGGTAAAGAAACACTGGCCCAAGTTCAAGCCTTCCAGCTTAGCAACTTAAAAGAGGTGAAGTATGAGGGCAGTATGGCTGAAAAAGGAGCCCCTCCCAAGTCTGTATACTGCAGCATCTAGGACATTCATAGACAAAAAAGTGCTGTGCCAGGCAAGAGTGCAATGCCAGTAGCTATCCTCAGCTGCTCTCCCGATAGGTTGGCACACTGGTAGTTTCTGAAAGAGGCCAGACACGGATCCTGCCTCACTTCTCTTTTCCAAATGTACTTCTGATTAGAATGAGCAACGAGCATCACCACGGATGCCTGCATGGGTGCATGTCTGCATTAGCTTGCCACCATGCAGTTCTAGCTAGAAGAGACTGGAGCAACCACACTGGGAGCAGAAGTTCCCAGGCTGAGGCATGGCATGACCAGCAATGCTGAACTGCACTGCTGGCAAAGTGCCCCGGGCCTGACAGCATGCCCAGGAAAAGAGAAAATCCTAAAGGACAGAAAGCAAAACAGACCAAAAAATAAATGTGAGTGGAAGGGGCCTGCAAAGGCTACCTTACACGGGCTGTTAGCTGCTGGCTCATGCCTTTGGTCCAAGGGTTCCTGGGGGCACCTGGGGCTCAGAAAGCCCTTCCCACCACTGACTTTGTCCTCTGCAGCAGTCCCTGACCACATCATACAGGTTGCCACCTGCCCTGGGGATGGTGTGTTGGCCTTGGACCAAGGGCAGCCTCTGGCATTTGGGCTGGGAACAACCCCTGTGCTCCAGAGCAGGGTCCGCACCATAATTCTGCACGTGAGCAGGCACCTCCTTGCAACAGCACCTCCCCACGTGGACTCACTTGCGGTTCTCCCTGGGCTTCTTGCAGGTTCTTTGCAGAGCTGCGGACACACAGCAAGTGGGAAGGGATAGTGAAAAGGCTTGAGAGGTCCAAGCCATCCAGCATGGCCACATGGTAATGGAGCATTAAGTCTGCTGGAAAAAGCAAGCCCAGCTGCTTAGTTCTGCTGTTTTTACTGAATCAGTACTGTATGGGGCTGTAGCATTTCTGCTCCTCCATTTTTTGTCTTAAACATGAATTTATTGTTTCAGAACACAGCAAGCGAGTGGGGTTTGGGTGCTGAAATTTCAGAGAGAGAAGGAAACACTGTGCCTTGTCTTTCCAGCTCTTCGTAATTACTTGGCTTTCTGGGTCTCCCCTAGGGCAGTCTTCACTTCCTTCTGCCAATTGTATGTGGAAATGAATTACACTGACTCACATCCTGGACCCTGGCACCTGCTAATTGGGTGTCTGTAAGGGCTGCAAGTGGGGTATGCCCTGTGTAAGGCTTCTTTAACTCAGCCCAGAAAGGTAGTTAAGTGAGAATTTCCTCTAGTGCAAAGTTTGCGTCCCTCCCTTTTGCACCTCAGGCTGCTTGTTACCCCCTCCTGAACTTCTCCAGCCCTCAGTTTTTTCTTTTTAATTCAGCAGAGCACCACAGAATGTTACATGGGCACCGTGATGAAATCAAGGAAGGGAGCAGGGATGGCAGGGGGAGAAGCTCCTGCCCTCACAGAACTTCTGCAAAGGGCTTTTATGTCCCAGTGATGCCTCCTGAGCTGAAAATACACATTGTCCGTGCTTTGTGATTCCCAGGTGACAGTGTTAGTGTCAAGATTCAGGCATGATTCTTTAATGTTGGGCAATGACTGTACTGACCATTAAAATGAGGGCTATGCTACCAGGTCTAGCCTGGGACCGGCACCCACATGCAAGTGTCTTGTGTGATTTTTGCAGTGAGAGCCCTTAAAATCCCGTTTGTTGATTTTTCTCTCACAGCTGGCATGGCTGAACACATCTAGGTCTGACCCGCAGGCTCCAAGACAAAGCCATTTTCAATAAGGACCTTTTTATAGCCCACACATGGAAAGTAAAAGCCTTTTGGTTACCCTTGTCCCTGCTGTGTTTGAATTAGACTGTGAAAGGCCCAGCAGCTGGGAACGCTGAGCACACACATAGGGGACCCCCCCCCCCCCATACTGTTACCCTGTTCCTTCAGTAACTGCACAGCAGTGCTTGCTCCCCATCTAAGCCTTGACAAGGCTGTAGAGAACAAAGCAATTTAAAGAAATGTCTCCTGAAGTCTTTTAACACTCTCAGATGAACCTGTCTGAGCTGTACACAATTTTATGGCCTACCTGGTGGGCCAGGTAATGGCAGGAGGGACAGGCAGGACAAAACCACTGGTTTTGGTTCCTCTCAAGCTATTCTGGGGGTCTTTCCTGCTGACTTAACTGCTCTTGTGGTTTCTGCCTATATCTGTGGAAAAATCAGCTGCTGATTCAGCTGTGGCTCTCTCATGAAGGGGAACTTGCGTTTGGGTTTTGGGGAGGCAGGCCAGGCTCCCAGGAGCCTTCCCGTGTTCCCAGGGGAACCCCAGAGCCAGGGACAAAGACAAAGCACAAGTTTTGGTTTCAGATCACTTTTTTAAACTAGTGCCTTTTCAAAAAACGGTTTCCATGGTGATGGGGAACTGTGGCACCATTGTGAAGGTCCAGAAAGCCCTGGCCGGGTATTAGCCAGAAATTCAGCAGTGCAGCCAGCTCCAGAGCAGCCTGCCTCCAGCCCCTGCTGCATTCACAGCAGGGCTCTGTTTCAGAAGCCTTCCCTGCCCATCAGCCACACTTTTAGCTGCCTGTGGGCTGTACTACCCCATGGCACTACAGCTTTGCTTAATAGCAGGTAAAATGATAGATTTCCAAAAAAGGAGCATGCTCCAGTTGGATTTAGCTGTAAGGGAAAAGCCAGATTTGATGACAGCTGTCAATCATTGTTTACTGATGCAGACTGGTATGAAAAATAAGAAACATCATCATCATCATCCAGCAAGTCAGCAAAGGAGCCTGGCTGAAATCCCAGGTCCCATTTAATTCTCATTTACTAGAATGCGCTGCCTCCCACCTGCCCTCTTGCTACCTGTCATATAGGGTACCTCCACCCAGCATATAATCCAGACCTCCCAAAAGGACCTAGGAAACCTCACACAATCATATCATTCTTCTGGTCCTTGCAGTAACATGTAAGAAGCGTGCCAGAGCGGCTCAGAACACCTGCCAGGTTCAGCTCAATGCCAGGCAGTAGAGGTTTGCAAGTGATGGAAGCCACCACTTATTCAAGGTGCTTGTTTGCCCCTGTCCTTTGTTATCCACTGGATTATGTTGCAGTCTGTAATAGGCAAATAAATACAACCACAAAACTCTTGCAAGTCAAGTCTTGGCTACAATTACAGGTACCTGTCAAGTGCTTATATCACTTATAGCTTTTAGGTTATGAGCATTATGCATGCATAAGAGGTAGAGAAAAGTTCAGTTGTGCTATCTGCAGAAATCTCAGGAACCGTTTCAATAGGTCTGGCACTTAACATCTTCCCTCAGGCATACCTGAGGCCACAGACATCAGTGAGGGTCTCTGTGGCCTGTGGTGCCATTTGTTGTGCATTTTCAGCAAACCCAGCCAACCAGATAGGGACAAGGACACCTGCCTGAGGGGCACAGGGACACAGTGGTCCTCACAGGCACCACTGCACTTGCAGCAACTTCAAAACAGAAAGCAGTGGTGGCATGGAGCTGGCCAAAGCTCTTCTGGCTCCAAAGGCAGGGCACCAGCCCGACTCAGAGCATACATTGGCCACCTCCTCCAGCCCCTAATCAAGCACTATCCCTTTCAGTTTTATGATAAACTAGCATTTTTCTTAAATACTTTACAATTATTCACTTCCTACTCCACCCATCTTTGCCCACATACCTGTGCGACACTTTAGAGCTGAGCTCAGATGCGAGAAAATGGAGCAAGATTGGTAACAAATGTAGTTTTTGTCAGAGAAGAATGTTTTGTGTGTTGTTTCCTGTTAAACCATTGGAAATGGTGTACCCAAACAAAAAATTGTCCCTTCTGGTGCAACATTTAACTCAAATGAAAAACACCTTGTTCTAGAGGAAATAAAGCAGAAAGAGAGGCATATCTCGACTAGTTCTTATAATGGCGTTTCTAATGTAAGGGTAGATGTACTGCGCCAGACTAAGCGTTCCTCTGTCCTGAAGCTGACAGCAGCAAATGGCTGCAGAGCCTCAGAAGCAGCCAAGAGGCTAGGCATATTTGCTTTGCATATACCCAGCCTCCCACCATCAGCAGCTCGGATATATAAGAAGACAGAGATGAAACTGTGTATATATTGCCAGGACAAGTTGAATAAAATAAAACCTATGTATTTCTTGAAAATTAACCATTAGAATTCACCAAAACTCAAGAAGTACACCACTCTGTCTTACAACTGAGAGTGACGGTACTGTCTTAGGGAGGTGTTTCCTGCAAGAGATTAATTTTTCCCTTGCTTCCTTGAGACCTTCAAGTGACCCTACTGAATTGTTAAAATTCCATTAGAAAGTGGCTGCTGGGAACATGTGCAATAAATAGCTACTAAGATCAATGGCAGTCTTGCTGATTTAAAATCAATATATTGCTTACTGACAGTGCTGGCAGTGTTTTCCTCTGGGAAATGGAACCAGTGATTGGCTTTAAATAAACACAGTGGTAAAAAACTTTATCTGAACTCATTTGTGACTCAGACTGATTTTAGAGTAAATCAGAATATCCCTGTTGCCCACAGACAAGAGGTGATCAGTGACTTTGGATACTGCAAATTATGGTGGGCTGCTGTAAAAGAGAACAGAGCGGAATTTCTGAAAATGCTTTCTGAAAAATAGGTATTTAAGGTACCCAGACCTTTCACTGAAAGCCCCTGGTCACTTTTGAAAACCTGAAACAAACAAGGTCAGGTTACTACAGCTCTAATAACTACCATGCCCTCTTCCAGGCCAATTGTCTGATAGGTTTCTTTGAGCTAATAATGCAGCATTGAAAACCCACCCTGAAGTGTTAACACGTTCCGAATGTATCGATGACACAGAGACATACCTCACTTGCGAGACCAGGCGAAGCTTCAGCTGGTAACCGCTGAAGACAGGTATGTCATCAGAAAAAAAAGAATGAACGCAAAGCCGCATCCATCCTGATATCATCTCCCGCCTTCGGAGTATTTGAGACAATACCCAAATGCAAACATTCCCCTACCCCGTGTGCTGCCTGGCTCATCACTTAAATAAAGGCCAGGATAAGCAAAGAGTTCGGCTAAGGACCAAGGAGCAGATTTTTCTTTGAGGTATTTAAATGCCAAGGCATAACCAAGCTCCCAGAAGGATTTTCAAAAGCAATTAGGAAGCCAGGTTCTGAGAGCTCATTGGTCCTCCCCAGATTCCTGTAGGGTATCAAATTAACTGCATCCTTGGACATCTGCATATCTCTGTTTCCTTGTGCTGCTTCTGCTAGGGATTGTCCTCCTTGATTTCATCAGGGGAAAGCCTTCCTTGTCAAGAGCTGTGAAACTTCTTCCCATTCTCTGGTTCACCTAGCTCCCACCAAAAAAGGGAAAGCTTATCCTTCTCTCCTTGCTTAATGAAAATGTTACTGCCCTATGAACTGTTTTAACTGAAATAGGAAGAACAGCACTCAGCCCCTTGGCTGTGGCCACACAGGTCTTTGTTGTGCAGAGAACAGTTTGCTTTGATCTGACTGAGGCTTACTTGTCACAGATTTCACTGCAATGCCTCTCTGGTCTGATAGTGCAGATTTGCAGTTTCTTTTTTTTCGGGTAGAAATCCCCCTCAGGTTGACAAGCGACCAAAAGAGGTCGCGGCGACCGCCCCAGTCCCATTGCACAGTGATGGGCCAGACGCTGCCCTATTCACACACGCATCTCTGCTGATCTAAACCGGGTTGCCTGTGTAGCATCTTGGGACTGCTTGCTGTTGGTATACATTTCGTCCTCGGAAACACGACACTAATCTATCGCACAAAGGCTGCAGAAGAATTGCCAAGATTTTTTTATTTACTTTATGAAAGAAAATTTTCCCTTGATGCGATAAATACTGAACATGACTTTTGCTCAGGCTGCAAATAGCAGATTACTTAATCACCTAGTTAAATACCTGTTTGTTTTGTTATGAAGTGAAACTTTTGAGCAAGATCAAGTGGCTTCCTGCATCCTTAAAAATTAAACCCCAAGGAAGAACAGAGCGAAGGTAGCTCCAGGGTCACTTCAACACGCCAAAGCTGCTGCGTCCCACTCTCCAGTGCCCCACATTAGACGTCCCTCGCCCCGTCCCTGTGCCGGCGCTAACGCCTCTGCAGCCTCCGGACGGCCTCGGCGGGAGGACGGCTCTGGAGAGGCGGGCGGTGCGACCCGGTGCTGGCGGGGGCCCGGGGCCGCGGGGGCGGGGCCAGAGCGGCCCGGCGGGGCCAGAGCGGCCCGGCGGGGGCCGCGGGACCCGGGGCGGGGGCAGTGGGAAGCGTTACGGGGGCAGCTGCGAGCCGGGACGGCCCTGGAGAGGGGGGGAGGTAGGGGGTGGCGAGGAGCCGAGGGGGAGCCAGGGCGGCAGGGCGCGGGGGGCTGCTCGAGAGGCACGTGTGTGAGGGGGCCGGGCGGGGCGGGCGCGCTGCCCCTCACCCCTGCCAGGGCCCGCCGGCACCGCGGCGAAGGACGCGGCCCGGCCCCTCGCCCCCGCACGGGGCGGGGCTGGCCGGTAGCCGGCGAGCGGGCGGCAGGCCGGGCTGCCGGCACCCCTGGACAGGCTGGCAGGCCCTTGAGGTAAACGGGCCGGCGCTTTTCTCGAGCGGCCGGAGCAGCGAGCCCCGCTACCGCCGCACCGGAGCGCAACGGCCCCGCTCCGACACGGGCTGTGCCGGAGGAAGCCCCCGCGCCACCCCCGGGCCCAGCAGCGCGCTGCAGCAGCGGCTCACAAGGACCGGCGCGGCCCCGCGCTTCCCCCCGGACCCCGCAGATCGCAGTCGGCCGCCCCCGCCGGGAGGCGGACAGTGCCGCCAGGGCCCGAGCGGGCCACGTCTCCGCCTGACCGACAGACAGACCGACCGACCGACCTGCCTGCCCACCCCCCCGGGGCGGGGCCGTCCCCCTCACTCCCCGCAGTGCATTTGCCGCGGGGGCCCCCTCGCCGGTGACGTCACTGCTGCCTAAAAAAGCCGCCCCGGCAGGCAGGCCGGCCGGTAGGGCAGCGGCACGGCGGCACGGCTCAGCAGCAGCCGCCGCCAACAACAACAACAGCAGCAGCAACAACAACAACAACAACAACAACAACAGCTGCCGCCGCCGCCAACAACAGCCGCCGCCGTCATGGTGTCCCCTGTCACCGTGGTAAGTCTCGCCGCGCGGCGGGCAGGGGGAGCGGGACCCGCGCCCCCTCCCACGGCCGCCGGCAGTGGCGCTCTCCCAGACGGTGCCTCCCCCCCGCCGCGCCGCTGCCCCCTACCCGGTCCCCGGGGCCGGTGGCTGCTCAGCCGCCGCCTCTCGCCGCTGGCCGCGCGCTCCCGGGGCGCGAAGCAGCGACCGTTGGCCGGGACCCTCCGCCCCGCGTGCCTGTGTACGCCCCCGGCGCCGCAGCCCCTGCCTGTGCCCCTCGGCTGCGCGCAGCTGCGCCGGCCCCGCGCACCCCCAGCCCCCGCCGGAGGCGGCTTCACCGCCCGGGCAGCGGCGTTGGCTGCGGCTTGCGTCGCCCCCCCCGGCCGGGCGGACCTTGCTGCGCCGGGCGACCCCCGCCGGCCCCTCAGCGGCTTGCTCGGCGCTCCCGGCGCCGGGGGCCGCGTCCCCTACCTGCCGCGGGGGCGGTCATGGGCCCCCGGGCGGTCGTGCGGTCCCCGCCGCCCGGCCGGGGTGCCGGTGAGCGTGCGGCACAGCCGGGCCGCTGGGGCTCCCGGCGGCGGTACCTGGCCCGGCCCTGCAGGGAGACGGGGCTGCGCTTCAGCGTCGACAGAAGGCAGAGCGCCCGCCGGGCAGAGCGGCGGCGGCGCTGCGCGTTCGGGGTGCTGCTGGGGTGCTGCTGGGGTGCACCCCGCCGGAGCCAGGGGCCTGTCCGGTGCCCCAGCAGGCACGCGCGTCGCGGGAGCGGCTCGCGGTGGTGCCCCGGTGCTCCGCTGCAGCCCCTGGGGAGTGCTGGCACCGTGCTTCCCGCCGGGTCCGTCCCCGTCCCCTTTTGAAATATTTTGGTTGGTAGCCAGTTCGCTGCATCCCCTCCCGCACGTATAGACCTGGTGACTTCCCCGTTCTTAACTCACAAATCCAGCGTGAGTATGTGTTGGGAGGGGTCTACATAGTTCAGGACAGAAGGCTTTACCTACATGAGAAATTACACTTTAGGAAGGGAACTTGGGAATGAAAATGACACACACGCTTCCCTTCCCTTCCCGCTCCCCCCCCCCCCCCAAAAAAAAAACAAACCCCAAACCAAAAAAAACCCCCGAAACACCCTGCCTTCTTTGCTTGCCCTTTTGACACATAACAAAGCACTGCTCTGGCTTCCTCCCTGATGTACCGACTCTTTGCTTCTCCAAAGGCAAGTTAACACAGGTGTGAAGCTGCAGAGAGCTGGAGGGATGAGGTGACCAAGAGCTGTGACCAGCGCTGCAGCTGTTTACCACAGCTGTAGAGGTGGGAGGAGAGGGTGTCTGGTCCTCCAAAGAGCTCATAAAAAAAACCCCTGCAAGCCTTCAGTCTGTTAAGGAGGAGTTCTTTGCACATCGCCTTCAGTGGGTTTTCACATTGCTGTTCCTCCAGAGGAGTGCACTGTACGGCTCCGGCAGCGGCTGTGCTGCAGCTGTGCAGGGCAGTGGGAAGGGTGTCATACAGCAGCGTGCCCTGCCCGGAAGGGGAATGCTGTGTGGCCCTTGCACAGCTGCCAGCTGGGGCAGGGGGCAAGAAGCAGGCTGGTTGTATGGCCCGGGGGCTCCCTCTGGTAAGTCACTTGCTGAAGGGAACAGCAGTGGGCAATTGATCTGGCCTCAGCTACGTGCTACCCATGGGGCCCAGCCCTTATCTCTTACCACACTGCCTTTTGCTGCATAGACAAGCCAGATGTTCAGAGCCAGCGTGGCTATTGCTGCTGTGACACACGATGGGGACACCCTCCATGGAGGCAGCATCCGAGGCATCATCAAATTAGCCAGAGGAATTTGTCTACAGTATATGTCCTCTGTTGGTACACTGCCACATCCGCCTCAATGGGGAAGACCCTGGAAGAGCACAGCTGAGAGCGACATGATTTTGCTTCCCATTTTCAAAGCAATGGCCTTTGTACACAACTCAGCATAGTCCCAACTACTTATACAGGAAAGCAGGTTGTGTGCCTCCTCCTCTACTTCAAGACAGTTTTGTAAGAAAGAGTCAGAAACCCTGAGCTCCAGGTCTGCTGTACAACTGATAGCTGGAAGAAACCACGCAAGGAGGTGTGGACTGTGGAGAGGAAGCTAGGGAGAGACTGCAGCTATAGGACTGCTTGTTTGTGCTGGCTGCCAGTTGTGGATTGTGGCCGGGGGGGGGGGGGGCTGGCATGTCTGCCCCATGTGCAGGGAGAACCCGCGGCACTGTGCAGAGCTAGCCAACCTGTTGTCTCTGGTGCCACACAATTCAGATGTGCTGAGGGGGCAGCATGCCCACAAATAAACAAGTCTGGGGCCAAAATACCTTTTAACGTATTACACCAGGTCCTCAGCTGGGATGAAGCTCTGGGGTCCTGCTGATGCCAGAGTCTAGACTTGCGTGGTGCTGGGCTGTGGCAGAGAAGATGAGTTTGTCTGCTGAACCTGTTCCAGCTGGGGGGCAATGCTCACTGTGGTTGGAAGTCACCTTGAAGGGAAGCTTTCACTGCTTACTCTGCTAGGCAAGCAGGAGCATCCTTCTTAAAAACTGTTATTCTTGATACTGCTCTGATCAAGAGCTGTTTTTTTCTGCACAAAGCAGTGTGGGCTGAGAGCC
Source organism: Falco naumanni (assembly GCF_017639655.2). Classification (NCBI taxonomy): domain Eukaryota; kingdom Metazoa; phylum Chordata; class Aves; order Falconiformes; family Falconidae; genus Falco; species Falco naumanni. The sequence continues at coordinate 150,663 of NC_054063.1, forward strand.
TGCGGTTGGACAGCTGTATTAATAAATGGTGCATTTACTTCAGGGTATGTGAGGTTTAATTCCCTTCTTGTTCAGTCATCACTGGTCCCATCTTAATACAAGTCCTTTCTGAGACAGCCTCGTTAGTGATTTTTGTTCTGTTTTGTCATGGTCCACCCTCCCCTTGTCATCCCTTTCCCATCCCCCTCCATTGGTTAAGCAGTTTTTAGTGTGAGCTTGTGGGAGACAGTCCTTGCCCTAAGAACCTTTCTGCACAGGAGGCAGCATGATTGCAAGGACCACAAGCGTGCAGGACATGAGCCTGGAGATGCACAGTCATTCTGGCGTTTGCATAATGCTCCTTGCTCAAAAGGACCTTTTTTTCCCCCTAAAGATAGGGCTAAACTTAGTGTAGGGCTTCACAGCACCTTGAGGAAAGCAGAGCATGGGAAATACAAATACGTTAATTAGCTGAGAATAGGTCTCTTTTGGGGGGCAGTTGTAGATGATATTGGTGTGTCTTTTTTCAGCAAGATGAACTATGGGCTCTCATCCCTACAGCATCCCCTCCATACCTAACTTCTACTGGGTCTAGCGCAGTCCTGTGTGTGGGAGGGAGGTGAAACTCCCTGTTTGGGACAGATTTTTGCCCCGAAACCATCCCTTAATCCCCCTCCCTTCCCTTTTGTCCTCTGATGTATATGCATCTTTAAACAGAGACAGCAGTGTTGGGGAAGAATATGTTGTCTGGCTGCATTAAGGAAGTGGAGCCCTTGGCCCTCTCCCCCCTAGGTGGGAAGCAGCCAGCAACCCTTCAGAGAACAGCCCTTGTTGACCCCCTGGGTATATGCAGGATGTCACTATGAGGAAGTATGAAGGTCACTTACAAAAACGGGGCAAAAACCTTGAAAGATATGATCTGGAAGCGTACTCACCAGTGACAAACATTGAATAGGGCTGGAGAATTGGGTGAGTATCATTTGAATTTCTGAAGAGGGGCCAAGCCACACTGATTGAGGCAAGTATAGAAACCTGATGTAAGTCACATTGCTTAGAGACTGTGCTATGGGCAACTGTAGCAGCAGTAGGTCTAAGCATAGTTTTAAAGGTTTATTATAAAATGTGTACTCCACAATTGTCACACTGCTGTTCAAAACCAGAAGGCCAGATAACACTTTGAAGTATTTCAGCCTTTTCTTCTTAAATACAGGATGTATTATTTCTGCATTAATCATTAGTGTTAGCAACCATCTAAATAAGAAGTAACTCTTACAGTAGAGAGGTTAATTTTACTTGTCTTTGTTTATAAGTAACGTTGTTGCTTTCATTGTAATTTTGCCCATTACTTAAATACATCACAAACTGGGATTTTACTACGCAGGAGGCTTGTGGACACGAGGCGCATTTATATACCACATAGATGATTATGGAAAAAATTGATTTGTATAAAACCCAAATAAATTTCAATAAATTATAGAAAAGATTTCTAAGCATCTGAACTTGATGAAATAAGGGAGGGAATCATTATCTTAGGTAAGCTTAGCTGAATCTTAGTAATGTTTGTCAGTCACGCCTTTTGGGAGAAACCTAAAAGCTTTGGTCCTGCTGAGCAAAAGGCTGTGCTGATTTATGCCAGCTAGAGCCCAGGCATAGTGTTACATGCCACAATTTATTTTTTCAGACTGAACTTGCATATTCTTGCTATGACATCAACATTCTTTGCTGTAGCTGTTGCTGTGTGAGGATGGGCTTAGATATGGGTAGTTGAAATCGAACTGAAATTGGAGAGTAGAAAGTGTGGGCTTCTCTCGCGCTCCTCCCAGTCCCAGTGTGGTTGCATTAAGCAGTTAGTGCCGACTCCTGCTGCAGGCAGTGCTGTAGATTAAAAGCTTCATTAACTCAAGTATATCACTCAAGTCACATGTGTCTGTTGTTTAAAGTGTGCTTTCTGCATTAAGATTATGGGTCCAGTTCAGAAGCCTGTACTTAACACAATTCCTCTGAATGGACAGACGCGTTTCTTCTGTTCTCTTTTCCTGTTCGAGCATCTATTTCCAAAATAAACTGAGTGTGACAGAAAAGCCAAAGTTATCTTTCTCTGTGGGTAACTACATAATACTGAGGGAATAATAACTCCAGTGAAATTAGACTCTTAGAAAAAGATGGCATCTGGAACCCGTCTTCTGCTAGCATGTGGAAAAACTCTTGAACAGAAAAAAGATCAGTTATGTAACTCCATTCCCTCCCAGGGGCCTAAGTGGCTATTATATTAGCACTTATTTTTTCTGCTGCCCTTATGTCACATGACGCCCATTAGATTCATCATTACAATGGAGATGTAGGTTTTGCTTACTGCAGCATGCCCAAATGAAGGTTATTACTTCTTCTAGCCCACTTGTGCCCTTCCTATATCCATTCTTAAACTGCCATAATCCACATAGTCTTTAAGCTAATGACAGGTTTCTGTATGACAAGTGTGTCAGTCTAGAGCAGCCCTCCTTGTACTGCTGAAGGTGAACAAGTATCCAGGTGACATGGAGCAGAAAATTGTGTCTAGGAGATGACATGCCACCAGAGCTGAAAGGTGACAGATGGACTAGGTGAGAGCTTTTCTGGATGATTTGAAGTGTGCTAGGGTGGGAAGGATTTCAGATACCTGCAGAGTGTCCAGGGGTTCGCACCACAGCCTCTGACCCAGAACTGCACAAAAACGTGTTTTTTCTCTAAGTGTAGCTTGTGTCCCTTGTGTTAATTTGATGTTGCAGGCAGACTCTTGCGTTGCAAATCTGCTAGCTCATGAGGATGGTGGCTGTTTTGATTCACCTTGCTGTGAGCTTATGGAAATGTCTTTTTGTCTACCAGCAGGCTACACTTTCTCCCAAAAAATGAATTCCTGTAGATTACTGCTAAACATGCCAAGTACTTTCCAAGACTGAGGGGAGATGAGACTAGCCATGTTACTGAATTGGCCTTGGGACAACAAACATTGAAGTTTGCATGGTGAGGTTTCTTTTTTTGCTCCTCACCAGACACCAGCTTTGGAGACAGATGCTGCCAGTTGGCATCAGGCATTACATTTCCCATTATGTATCAACATAAGTGCATTTCTACTAGCTGCAAGTAGCCTCTGATTGAATCATTGCTTGAGACTGAGGGTAAGTTTAATGTTAAGCCAGCTTCACATTTTTCAGCACGTACTAGACACACCAGGCAGATCCTCAGCCTTACGTGAGCCATTTTGTCTCCCATGGCTTCAGCAGAAGTAGGCTTGTGCTGGCTGAGACAATAGCTTGGCTACTATATCCATCTTTGCTTGTGTCCTTCAGTTTTTCTTACGGCATAAATCGATAGCAGTGCTGACTTGTGCTCCATTGCAAGAGAAACTAAGGAAGTTTCACGGCTTTTGCCTGGAACCCTGGTATAAAAGTGTGATGACAAGTTTATCACTTAATTGTGAAGTTTCCACTGGGCTAATCTCCCATGGATCTGTGGACTTGCACCCTCAATATAAAGGGCATAACACTGGTAAGCAGCTGCATGCTCATTCGTGAGCATGGTCTGCATTTGTATACGCAGCCTGATTAGAGCAGGAGTTTTGCAAATAAAACCCTTGATATCTTAGCATGAATCCTGGGAGCATGTGGGGTAGTGTTTGCGCAGGGTAGTGTTTGCACTTGCCCGCTCCACCAGTGTTGAGATTGCGTGGGAAAGTCCAATTTATCGTCATGTGATTTGTGTCTCATACTGACCTGCCCAGGTCAGAGCATCTTGGCACAAGAATAGATAATGGAAATAAAATCTGTTGACTCCACTGTCATACTTTGACCTTATATACACCTGTCTCATAAAGCATATTGGTCCCATAATGTGAGGAGAGCTGCTGCTTTTCAGTAAGGTACCAGAATGGCCCCTCTCTAAATACACATTTTTATTGTGGTACATTGCTATTTTTCCGCCTAATTCTCATAGTGCTTCACAAACTTAGCATTTCAAAGCTTTCAGCCTGCAGGATATGATATGCAGATAGAACTTCTCATTCAGCTTTCCTTTAGGCACAAGAGAAGCTGAGCTGTCCCTCCTGGGTTTCCCAGCACAGCCCTGCTAGTTTTTTCCAGATTTTGCTGATCATATTGCAGTTCCTTGTGAGGATTCGTATCGTGAAAGTCTGTTATGTAAAGCTGCTAGCTTTCCCAGCCACTGGCAGCCACCTCTCTCAGTTCTGCCTTCCTGCTGCTTTTGCAAAAACCTTACCTGCCAGGTGTGCACAATCTGTTGGGTGAGCCAGAAAGGTGAGCTGCAAAAGTGCCTTTTGGGTGCCGGAGGTGGTTTCACCCTTGGCATGTCTTTAGGAATGGCTGGTAGGGCTGGTACAGCCTGTCATGCTGCCTGCTTTTTCTGCTACCCAATGGCTCCTTAGCTGTTATCATAAAGGGCTGTGACAGCACCGGTGCCTGCAATGCTCTTCATTTAGTCCTGCATTATTCCCCATAGCTGGTCGGTAGGATGAGGTCTTGAAGTTGCTTCTGGACGGAAGGGCTTGCCTTGCCTCCCAAATAACCGGTCCCTATCAGCAAAACAGCATGTGGCAGGGCAGAGCTTTGCCAAGTGCCTGTTTTCCCTCAGCATCCATTCTCCCATGGATCCCCCCTGCTGCAGCCAAACGACAGGGTGGCTGGGGCCCTCCAACGAGTACATAAATGTTGCAGTGGGTTGTGGGCTGCAAATAAGGCTGGAGATGGGAGAGTGAAGGCAAAAGTTCGATTTCAGCCCTGGGGACAGAACACTCTAAATGCAGATCCCTCACTGCTACTACCTAGATAATGCTTTGAGCAATGTAAAACCTAACACTTCTTCCTGGGTAACAGAAATCTGCATTCTCTTTCACAGAAGAGTGTGATTATAAATAATGACAAGTCTCCTGAGTGTGTGTGTTTGTAGCCTGGAAACCGTCCCCAGGATGGGTTGTGGAGACATTTCCATAAGCAGTAGAAATTTTTAATCTGGATTTTACTGTGACAAGCCAGGTAACTGCCCCTTCCCATTCTGAGAGAAATTGCCTGGGACAGCTACTGACTGTGCATTTAGGGTGCTGGCTAGCTGGCTGGCTGGCTCCTGAAGTTCCCTGTGGCTTCACAGCATCCTCCTGACACCCCAGGCAGCAGCAGGGGATGCAGCCTCCCCTGACTGCTCACTGAGCAAGGGTACCTGCCCTTGCAGTGGCAGCACTGCAGCTCCGAGGAGCAAAATGAAAAGACAGACCTGTTGTGGCTCAGGTTTTTAAACATCTGCAAGGGTTTCTTTTGTGAGTGTTAAAGCAAAGGAAATGTTCGGAAAGGGTTGCTTTCCGCTATGCAGAAAGGAAGATCTGGAAGCCCAGGAGGGAAAAGTGATCTTTGCTCTGAGATAAGATGCTGGCAGGCAAATGCTGTGTTTTTGCTTTCATTTCTGAGAGCCAGTGGACTACTCTGAAAGCATTAGTCTGTGACAACAGCTCCTACAGCCTTGCAGGGACTGTATTTGAAGTCTTGGTTTAACGTTGTTGGTCACTGACAATGGTACGTTGCTGACCGTACTCAGAAGGCAGCTATAGGATTGCTACGGACATAGTCAATCGTTACTACCGCAGATTAAGAAAAGGTTTTTCAAATAGCCTTGCTTGTGGTCCTATGCCAGTCCAGTAGACAGGACAGATGATGCTTGGTAACGGAAGAAAGTAAAACCAATCCAAACAAAACAAGCCCTAGCAAAAACCACATACATCCAAGCCGAGTCTTTAGTTCAGGGTGAAATGTGTTTGTAAGTTGATTTTTATGAGTTAACAGCTGCTAAAGAAAGGCTTCGCCATCTTGAAGGCTTCCCTGCAGTCCCAGAAAGCCAAAAGCAGACACCGCAGTGACTTTGTAAGGTATTGGCTGGTGTGGCAGTATCCCGCTGCCTGCCCTGCCAGCAGTAGGTCCTGCACAGCAGAGGAAGGTCCCAGAGACACTGCTGCATAGCTCGTTGACCGCAGTTAGTCACGCTAACATGATTCCTTCAGTACAGGAGATACCTTCACGGATGCTCTAGCTTCCTTAACCGCTGGAGGGAACTTCATGGCCCAGTGTCTCAAGATAGCTTTGGGCAATGTCATGGTTTAAAAGGCAAGAAGCAGGAGTTGGGTCCTGGTCCACCGTGTGGTGCAGGCAGTGCTCTGATGTGGTGGGGCTTACTTCCTTGGCTCCAGAACCACCTGCCTCTACTTTAGGCTGTTATGGGACTGTTCTCTCACATTTCTAAGGCCTCCTGCAAGGAGTCTTCTGAAGGTGAGACTCCAGTTTCCTATTTGTGACTTCCTCCCACACTATTTTACATCTCAGGTGTTTGCAGATGCTTTTTTTTTTTTTTAACTTGTGGGTATAGCAGCAGAAGCCGTGATGTCTGAGAGCTCCCAGGTTGCACTGGCTACTAAGCCAAACTGGCTTCATCAGTAGCTCTGTGAGTGTGGTCAGTGTGACTGCTCAGCACCTGTTGTTTTTTAATTTCTTCATTAAGCACCTGAAGACAAGACAGGAGTGCTGTTGTATTTGTATTGCAGCTTTGCTAACACAGTCTTGGTATTTCTACTTGAGTGGCTGTTTGGCTACTCCTGCCTCAGTGCAGGCAGGGCAGAAGTGAAGGCTGCCTGCCCCTGTTGCCTGTTACCACTCATGTCCTGCCCTGGCCATGGCACAAGGGTTCACAGTTGTAGCTATTTTGTTGTCCTCTGGAGAAGGCCACAAAGCATGTCCAATGCTTCTTTTACCTTCCTGAGCCATTTATTTAAATGTCCTTCATACATTGTGCGTTCAGTGCAGTTTCCTCCTAAAACCTATCCTAGACAATCCCCCTCAGAAATTTACTCCCACACAGAAGAAGACAGGGCGTTTGGCGGTAGATCGCAGCATGGCTAAGGCAAAGCATGGGGTAGCACAGGCTTCTCTTAGGCAGTGTCCACGGCGAGGGACAGACAACAGTCTGTGGTGGAGAAGCCACACTTGGAGAGCAAACATCAGGGAAGGAGACCTTTGCAAACGGCCACGTCTGCAATCTGGCATCACTGGCACTCCCATGACGCGATGAGCCTCGCTCACGTGCTCCCCAGATGGCTTGGTACAAAACGTCCTGTTCTTGACAGTCGCCTGCTGCTGCTCAGCTGGGTGGCAGCGTCCTGCCCCTGCTGTGCCCAGGCGCTCTGCTGTGCTGTGGGGCCTTCAGCTGTGGTTTCCCCTGGGAGAGGCTGGTGCAGGCACGTGCCCTGCTGCCGCGTGGCTGCGAGGAAACTGCTGCTACAAATTTCTTCCCTCCTTTCTGCATCTGTGGGGAAGACACTCGTCTGGAAGATTTTAACCTTGGTGCTGATACATTTTCATTCCCACCATGGTTAATCCAGAGATTAGGTTGAATGTTGATGTGACCGCAAATCAGCCAGGATTTTGGCTTGGAAATGAAATTTTTTGTTGTGGTTCTCATTTCTGTGTGCAGCTGTGTGTGTAGCAGCCCAGCCCTGCACAGGGGCCCTTGTTAGATGCCAGTTTGATTAATCCTCATCCACGGCCTGCTCCCGGATGCCTCCACCAAAGGGCAACTTTTCTGATGCCAAGAACTTGTGCAGCAATATAGCTGAATTCACCACCCAAGGACTGTTGAGGGCCTGTGCCAAATTTTTAATTGTATTTTTCTGGCAAATAGCCATACATTGGTCTTAAGAAAAAGAAGTCGAGGATTTCTAGCTGTCAGCTCTGTGTCAGTCTATTGTGGAGCAAAGCTGGGAAGTGCAGCCGGAGCTTACTTTGCTTAACTGGAGGGAGGAAGAGGGTACCGAGGCTGTTGGGTAGGGGGAGGGATGAGAGAAGCCAAGGAACTAGCCCAGTTTTGCAGGAGGACTTGAAGAGACCCTCGGGGTGGAAGAGCTGCCGCGGACACACTGTTCCTGCTGCATGCAGCCAAGCTGGGAGGATGGTCCTGTTGCAGGTGGGAAGGGTTCAGGCTGAGCCCTTTTCCTTCTGGCTCATGCTGAGTGACAGAGGCTCTCCTGTCAGACAAAACCACAATTTTTTGACCACTTGCGACTAGGCCCGGCTGGACAGCTGAGCACGAGCTGAGTTTCACTGCATTACCCTTGTTGGGGAAATGGAGGCCCTGAGGGGTGCTGGGGAGTGCCAGCAGCTGCTGTAAAACACTGAGAGGCCTGGTGAAACTCATTGCATGGCATAGGCACGATGGAGACAGGGTTATCAGCACGCACGTTCCCCCAGAGGCAAATCATGTACCATCTTCTGGGTGATTTATTACCAATTTTACAAGTCCATTTTAGATTAAGCTTCTACAGTCTTGCGTCCACTTGAAGGGAGGAGGGTTTATTTATTACCCTGAATTTCCTGCAGCATGTGGAGCCTGTTTAGGAGCCATCTGTCCTGGTATGCCTGGCCCGTGGCACCTCCAACACAAACATAAACCCTCTTACTAATTGTACAGATATGTTGCACCAACACAGTATTTCAGGCAGGTTGATTGGCTGGTTCAGTAACTCCTTCCCACCCTCCATAAACAAGCACTTTTTCTCAGAATTTTATTCACAAACAACTTGTGGCAACAAAGGGGAATCGGTTCTTCCCCAGGAGCTTGTTTACTCCTGCAGGAGAGCAGAGTTGGAGGTGAGGTGCTTTGCATTCACCTCGTCCTCACTGGAGTGTACCAGCTGGGGCTGTCCCAGCCAGCCCTGATATTTCAGCAACCCTATGGAGCAAGAAATGCTGACTGCATGGCCCCTTTATGTCTCATCTGTCTCATCGATCTCCTCCTCTCTCACTTTTGCAAGCCGCCCAGGAGGGATGCAGAGCTGAGCAGCCAGAGTGGCCACTGGGGCCTTGGGTCTGTGGCCGAGCAAGAGTCCATGCCAGAGCTGGTCATTGTGATGGCCCATGTCCAGCCAGGATAGGGAAGATGTCAGTGGTGAATCTGGGTACCAAACAGCTGAATCCTCCCTATCACACACACGTCTGGTCCCTTGCCTAAAAATTCCCTCTGTTGTATCAGTTTCAGTGTGTATGCATTCAGAAGTCTTGGGGCTGCACTGTCTAGGCAAAGGTGGGAATGTGCAAGTAAGCTCAGGAGGATGGCAGCTCTTCAGTCAGCTCACGCGGGTTTGTGGCCAGAAATCGCCCAGCACTGCTGTGTTCCTCCTTGGTTCAGCAAAAGCTGAAAGGTTGTTTAATTCAGGGGAAAATCTGCTGCCTCTGGCTAGGATCTGTGCACACGCAGGCTTCTGCTTATGTTCTTCTCATTTTGGTTCAGCACAAAGATGGCTTTTTCTGTAGGCTCAGCCTCATGGGGAATTGTGTTGATTCCCTGTTGCTCTGTAGGTAAGAGCCTGTTGCACATACATACACTTTGTCCCAGTTGTGGTCCATCCGCTGGCTGAAGCAGCTCGCTCTGTGACTCGTTGCACAGAGGATTGTCAGTGCCTTGCAAAGAGCCACATATTCTGGGGAATGAGAGACACGAGCTGTGGGCTTGCAGTGGCAGCGTAATACATGGCAACAAAGCTATGTGAATATTTATCGGCACACAACTGGGGTTAAGAGCTGTTGTCACAGTAGGGCAGAACGAAGGTAGGATCTGCAATTCGGGATGCCAAAAGCCAGGAGAAACAGTTCAGCTATGGATATATAAAAATGGTACCTGGCCAGGCAAGGCTCAGGGAGGGATGGATGGAGGACAAAGGCCCAGCTTTTTTTGCAGTGCGCACAGTTGTGCTCAAGTGCTGCTCAGTGGAATAGCTGGGGTGTTATTTTTTAAAATGCTTTTCCTGGAAAGCAGCATTTCACAGCCCAGTGGGCATGAGCCATATCCCTGCAGCAGGTTGGCATACAGCTGGTGTCTGGAAGAGGCTGTATACTCATTTTATGTGCAGGCTGATTCAGGGGACTTGCAGAGAGAAGAGCGTTATTTTTGTCAGTCCTTATTACCTGGAGTTACTTCTTCAGGTCTGCCACTTTTCCTCTAACTGTATTTCTTCATTGGCTAGCTTAACCTCTCAAGATGTCTTACACCAATAACAAATCACAACATGCTTGGAATACTTGTGTGATGGTGTCATCTGTCACTGTTGAACAACAACAACAAGGAAATGAGCAATATTTTGAACAGGAGCAGAATGAGAACACACAAAACTAGAAGGGGTACTGTCAACCCGTGAATCCCTAGTAGGGAGGTAGATATCCAAGCTCTGAGCCTCCAGAGACCTACCATGTGCCAGTGCCATGTTCCGTTTGAAGATCACAGAATCACAGACTGGTTGAGGTTGGAAGGGACCTCTGGAGGTCATCTGGTCCAAAACGTCTTGGTGAGAGCCAGGGCACAACTCCTTCTAGTCTGCCTAAGTCTTGGAGGGTTAAATTTGATTTCATTGGATACAGATAATTTAATAAATTATACTTTCACTGTAATTCCACAGAGATAGTGGCTTTACAGCAATTTAAACTAATTTTTAAAGCCTCTAAGAAACTTAGTAGTCATAGCAATTGAGAAAATGCCCTAAGTTTTGCCCAGTTTAGAAATTCAAAACTTGGAAATACTGTCTTATTGTATTCAAGATGTGTTCTGTACTGCATTTCAGCAGAGAGCATATTAGCAGTGGACGCAGAATTTGTAACTAAATGGCAAAACCCAGCTTAAAGCTGTGAAAATTACATACATTAGCAAAAACGATCTTGTCACTTGCATGAAGTGCTTTCTTTTCCAATGCCATGGCACAGCCCTATCTCACATTCCATCTCTGAGACACAGCTGCAAAGGAGATGGGTGGTTTGATGCAATTTATCCACGTGGCCAAGAAATGTTCCCTTCCCTGAGGTACAGGCAAGTCCAGTCATGGGTTGTGCTTGGCTTTCCTCAAGCCACAGCCTCCACTCAAGTTGGTACATAATTTCCCAATAACCAGCCTTGAGTTGTCCTCCAGGTGGCAAGTTGCCCTATCATCTCTCCCTGAGGCTTAGCCATGTGACCAAACAGAGGGAAATCCCCCAGCCTCACCCTCTGGTTACCTCGGCTTTTCTTGGGAGATTTCTCCCAAGGATTTCCAGTGCCACACCATTGTGGCAGGATGTACTGCCCAGCCCTCAGCTGCACAGGTACCTCTGTCTCAGCAAGTGGTGTCCCTCCTGAGGCACCCGTTTTGGTCAGAGCTACAACGGGGCTCCACTGAGCTGCAGCATTCAGTAATGGGCAAGGGCATGTCTGGAAATAACTCTTTTCTACAAGTATACTTGTAGAAAAAGTGTTGAGGAATAAAGTGTTAATGTTGAGAAGGCTGTAGCCCTTCCAGATATATGAGGTTATTTTTTATAAGAGGACTCCGTTAACACTAAATTTTCCAGTTACGGGTGAGTTGCTGAGACTGGAATCTGACCCCTTATGCCTGAAAAATTCCTTATTATTAGGATGGAAATAATACAAACAATACAAACCATTATTTTAAAATTATGCTGGCTGGGCATGGAAAATTCACATTCAAATAGTAAAAAATAGCAGTTTAAGTTCACTAGGCAAACATAATCTTTTGGTACAAGTGCATATCTTACATTCAGTAAGGCAAGATTCCTGGGGAAAATTACAAGTGTAATTAAAAACCTGTCTCATCATGCGTGCACACAGGGGAGGACAAGCTGTGATTGTAATGGTAACTGCTCCTAGCAGGTGTTTTTCTCTTAATACGAGGTATTAAAAATTTCCTGTGTTTATTAACCCAGATACTCTCCTGTATGCTTCTAACAGTGCCTCTGTGATATTTTGCAAACAAGGCAGAAGTTGGACTATATCCTTGTCTTCAGAGGTACAAAATTACCCACCTTAGCTGAGACCATTACAGGGACCTGGAGCACTGCTGATGTTGCAAATTCTTTTGCACTTTGTAGCTCTGGAGGTTGTTAAGTTTTCTGTGCTGAAGATCTTGGGTTCATCACAGCATGGTGGAGATCCTCCACAACTGGTGGGGGAGAGGAGGAAACCCTGCTAGAAGTGCTGTCATCTCTTGTCTGCAACTGTGAGAGGATGAATGTGATCAACTACGTTTTTAACTGGGGGGGAAGGGGGGGAGGAGGCAGAGCTGGATCCAGGCACTGGCTTTGGATAGTCTGATGTGTCACTTTAGAAGGGCAAGGTGCTGGGTCTCAAGATGGGAAGATGGGGGAAACTTGGCTCCACTCTTCCCCCTGTGATACTTAATAGTTCCTGGACAGCCTCAGTGCTGTGAGACTACATGGGCTTTTATGACTTTTATTTCAAGTTCATTTGCTATTTGCTGCCAGAATTCTCCCAAGGAATGCAGACAAGAAGTGGTAAATGGTGATTAATTTAGGCAGCCTAAGTAGAGGAGCCACGACAGGCTCCCCATGCAATACAAGAAAGTTAATGGCTTGCTGATGTCCTTTTGTGAGTGAATTGTATAGCCTGGTTGTTTAATGGAGTGTTTAAAAACTGTGTTGGCAATAGCCTATGAATAATGTATACAGGAATAATGAAATACCTTACTGCTAAGAAACGGCTGATATGCTGGGGAAATTTCTATCGGATGCGAGCACAATTCTGAAAGCAATCTTCTTGGGATGCCCTTTATTTAGGTCTTCCTACTTTAGAGATTGCATTCCCTTTTAAGACACTGCATGTGAAGATGCTCTTCACTGCCTTTGCCTCTGTCTTCCAGCTTCACCTGACTCCCTTGGCTTGTGTTTGTAAAAGCTCCTGAACGTTGATGAGTTTAGGCTTTATTAACTGAGCACCGTAAGCATGGAGATGCTGTGCAGTCTTCAGCCATTCTAGGTATCTGCACTGAAGCACACTGCATCAAAGAAAGATAGCTGCTGGGTTTGTGTCATGGCAATGCCACACGATGCAGGGAGCATCCCATACATTGGGAAAAAAAGACTGATGTTTCTTTTGCAGGTTTTTGGAGCATGGGCTCCTTGTGTGAGACAAGCAACCTGAGAGTGTCAGACATGGACGTTTGGGTTCTGAGGAACTTTGAAGTGTCAACCCAGCTCTGATGCCTCTAAATTTTCTCCTGTGTTCTTCTCCAGTGCGTGAGGCCTCTGTGTGCTTTGGCCATGAGTAGTGGGAAGTCGTGGTACTAAGCAACTAAATCTTGCTTGACCAAGGTAATGAGAAGATTGAGAGTGAACGCCTGTTTGCAGGGGAGCTTTGGAGGTTGTACTGCCTTAGATGCAGGAGGAAACAGGCCTCCTAAAAGACTCCTGAAGGGCAGGCACATGAGGCAAACTCTTCCTTTGCTCCTTGTTTGGGCCCTCAGCTGCACTCCAGGAGAAAATAAAATCATAGCTTCGTTTCTCATTCAGGGTTTTCCTCACCTGCACTGAAATGCAGAAGTATGGCAGGGGGGCAGGTGAATGCAGTGTTTCTTACCACCGACCAGAGTGGTCTCAGCCAAGCGTATGTTGAGAGCAGACCCAGCCTGTGGAGTCTGTAGCTCTGTGCCCTGCCTCTGCTGTGGCTTTGTTGTGAGTAGCCTGGTGCTCATGCTGCATATTTGTGTCTGGATATACACAGTAGAGCCCTGAGTCAAAATGTTTCCTGCAATCTGGGAGCTATATTATTAGTGTAATGCTAGGACAAAGCAACATGTGATTGATGTTGATATTACTCAGCTGAGGAAGTGACATCCTCACCCGGGAGGTTGATGTGGTAAGTTCTGAAGTCACATGGCGATGCCAACAGCAATGTCCAGGCATGAAGCTACAGGGCAGGAGAGATGAGAAGAGAGGTTGTATCCTCAGGGTGATCTGCAACTGCCTAAGCAAGAGAATTTGCCAAAATGGGATGGAAGATTTGCACTTTTGTTGTCTTGTTTGCTGCTGGGATATTCCTGGGGAGTGTGACATCTTCTCAGCTTCTGGAAAGGAGCTGTATCAAAGAGGTTAGTTTAAACGCAAGAGAGGTGGCAAGGACTGCCAGAGGTGTTTGACTGATGGCCTACATGTTTTCAGTAGAACAAATAAAAAGAAAAGGTATCTAAAACTTTCTCCATCTCCACCACCCAAACCCCATCCTGCCAGCTGAGAAGTGTTTTCAGCAGAGGGGGTCACAAAGTTCTAGGCTGAGGATCATGGTCACATTCAACCAGTCTCTCTTGGGATAGATATGCTGGTAGTCAACAGTACACATGAAAGAGCAGCCTGCAAAAGGAAGGAGATAGTTCTGTTATGAAGTTTATTCCACTGATGCTTCTGATGATCCTATTCATTTATCTTTTTCTAATGTTTGTTTCCTATAGGTGAAGAGTGAAGGCCCCAAACTGGTGCCCTTCTTTAAAGCCACTTGTGTCTATTTTGTTCTCTGGCTGCCAACTTCCAGCCCCTCCTGGTTCAGTGCCCTCATCAAATGTCTGCCCATCTTCTGCCTGTGGGTTTTCCTTCTCGCTCATGGAATTAACTTCTTAGTGTCACACCGGAGTGCCAGTCGCATCCTAGCAGGACTCATATTCTCAGCAGTGGGAGACGCCTTTCTCATCTGGCAGGAGCAGGGCTACTTCATTCATGGTGAGTGCGGTGTCAGTCCTAAAGGGGTGCCAGTGTCCAGCTGTTACCCTCTTTATTTAGTGATGAGTCACTGGGCCACATGTTTTGTTCACTCATGTACAGCTTAAGCCTCAGGCAATGGGAAACACTCATACCTTGGCTAAAATCTGTCATGGCTAGAGAAGTCACATCATGAATGAGTCTTTCTCTTGAGCTTCTCTTGAGGTTAGAGAGGTAATTGGGGCAGGTTTGGTTTCCTGGCACGTGCTCCCAGCATCTCAGCTGGCTGGAACTGGGAAGGTGGCGTGGGCAGAATCCTTGGGGAAGAGAAGGAAATGCTCTTGGCAGCTCCCATGAAGCTACAGGAGGTATTCACCTCCTCTTTCTCTGCAGGGAGATTTGTCAGCCCTTTGGTACAAGGATCAGAAATAGGACACATAGTGCAAAGGTGCTCAGTGGCAAACAGGTGGAGAAGACCCTTATGTTTTGATAGATAAGCCCGTAGCCTGGGGGAGGTGTTTAAGTGGATACTACAAACAAAAGCATCAGAGATCTTGTCCTGCTTGCGGGTTCATCAGTATGAATCATGCAGCCTGTTGTACAAGACCTGTCTGTTTTGCAAGGCATGTAAACGATGAGGAATCAAGGACAAACCTTACCACAATGGCCAGACAAAAAGATCCACATCTCTCAGAGCAAAACAAGCTTGTTTGATCTTGCTAGTTTGCAGACTGGAACTTAATGATTTAGATTAATCATTTAAAGCCACGATGAACCTGCCTGCAGCAACATTCTCCTTGGCCTTAGACTGTCACAAGAAATCAGCAGCAGATGAGTCCTTCACTAAACTGACTGGTCAGGTTTCTCAAGTTAATTTAACTAGCACAGGGATCTCACCTAACACCCACCATTAACTGGCTGCTGTGACTGGCCCACTGGAAAATGTGATAAAAGGGACCTTTTCTGACTTGTGCTGTTGTCAGCTCTGAAAGTCAAAGGGTTATTTTTTCCCTCTTTCAGGTCAGTATTTAGCTTTATTCTGGGATTCCCACAAGCTCTTTCTTTATGAGAGGGAAGTGTGTGCAATGCCAGACAGGAAAGGCCAAATGCTCTGAATCTGGTTTTAATCCTGCTTCCCAAGGGCTTATCTCAATCTCATTAAAAGTTCATGTAAATTTTTTTACTGATTTTAGTGGGGTTTAGATTAGGCCCTGAGGACTGGATCTCTGGCTGCACCTCGGGCATGTTGCTGAGGAGCTCCAGCCTTCTCTTGGGGTGCCATCCCCTTGGGGCTGAGTGTTGGCATTCCCACTGATTGGCCTCTTCCTAACAAGGGTACCTGGCTCAGCACAGGTCACCTCAGCCCGACTGCTTGTGCTTCTGTTTTGCCTCCTGGAGTTGCTCCTCGAGCTGTGGCTTGTAAAACATTCAAGGCCTGATTCTCACCACAACTGTTTTTCTACATGGAATCTTCCATTCCCATGTAGCTGGGATATGTTTGAATCCCCTCTCCAATCTAGCACTAGAGGAAGATCAACCAGTCACAGCAATTCAGTATCTGGTTAATGTGTTTTAATCTGCAAGTAAGTTGGATTTTCGACCCTAGTTTTACAACTGAGAAATGTTGCTTTGCGGGTTTAGACACATTTTTCTTATTACGGAGAAGAAAAGCTCTCTTGGAACATTCTGAAAATCTCTGCTTTCATCCTGGCTGTCTCCTGCCTCAGTCAGTGCTAATCTGAGCTACTATCTTCAGTAGGGAAGTGTTAACATTTGCATTTCAGCTGCTAGCAGATAAAGTGCACCACCCCACTTCATCCTTCACCTCTCCTGCAAAAGGTATTTTCTCCTATTTAAAACACAGCAGGCTGCGGTTGTTCACAACTGACAATATTCAACTTTTTGATATCATCGTTCATGGGAATCTGAAATTTCAGGAGACTAAGGAAATACTACATAGAAATGTACTTTCTTTTCAATTTCTACAGCTTTCGGGCTGAAGAAAAAAAAAGGTTGAGAACTGGGGAAATCACCCAGGAAATCTTTTGAGATAATGAGTTTATAAAAGCACATTTATTCATTACTTTATAGGGAAGTGAGAGCCTGGGAACTACTCCTGGCACACTTGACTTTTTTTCATTTTTGCTGTTTCAGTCCATTAATAACATGCTATTTTCTGACTAGTGTCTTACTGCACGTAGAAGATTCTTCACTGTGGTAGCATCCACCTCCTTTGCTAGTAGGCACCTAGAAACAATTTATGCATTTGTTGAAGAAGACAGGGACTAACCAAAAGGCTTTATTGCTAGCCTGAGGGGAGACTCCAGGGGAAGGGAGGGATAAGGAAACCTGGGGGAAGGAAGCGGACAGAGAGAAGAAGGGCAGTTCTGCCTGATGTGGTTGGGAGGACCAAGCCAAAGGCTGAGGAATGCACTCCCCCTCCCTGTGCAGCTGTCACAGGTTTCCCCAGTTCCTGGCTTGATTTGTGGATGTTGAATGAGCAAATCTGGGAGCTGCCTCCCTTGTTTGTAACCAGCCCCACCGTGTATCGCCAAACTCCTCCTGCCTTTCTGGGCTTCTGCTTGGCTTCTGCATCCTGTCCTCCTTTCCTCCTCCTTGTTGCCAGCTGCCTGCATGAAGGACAAAACATTCTTCAGTTCCCCATCCCAGAAATCTCCATATAATGCCACTGAAGGAAAAACCACCCCTCGCTGCTAGGATGAAGGAACTTCTCCTTATGAGCCCAGGGCTCTAACCTCTCCTGCATTAAACACTACAAACAGCTCGTCCTATATTCCCACCTTGGTTTCCTCGGTGCTGTGCCCATGATGTGTAGTAGCGCTATGAAACATCAACTTCTCATTGCCCTCCTTTGCACTTCTCTTCCTTCCCCTTTACACTGTCCATTTTCTCTAGCCTCAGCTTGCAGATCAGATCTCTGCCAGCCCTCTCCCTCCTGTGGGTTCCCCTCTCATGCCAACATGGCTGAGCTTTCAGTGGATGTCTGATCTGGTCCTCCCCAAAGGCAGGGAGACACTTGCCCTTCTCTGAGCTGCCTCAACACAAGAATATTAGGATGAAGAAATGTCTGCCAGCGGCAGGTTTTAATGACTGCCCTTTACACCACAGCATCATGCTTTAAATGCTAGCCAGTGTCCTGCTGGAGGACTTGGCTTCCCAGATCCTTTTCTCCATTTCATGCTTTAGAGCTGCCTGAAAACTTTCAGTTATTCTAGTAACCCTGCCAGGATAAAGTGGGGTAGCCTGCAGCTGCACCACGTGTGGGTCGGGGAACCAGAGCAGCAGAGGAGCTGGACTCAGTTTGGGGCCCTACAACTGGCGTGACAGCTAGTAGTGAGCAGCTGTACAATACACTGTAACATTTTTTGTTAAATGGATTAGTGGCAAGTGAGCAACATACGCACGGTACCTTCTGACACCCACATCTGGCATTTCTCAGGGGTGTTGCACTTCAAAGGGAAGCTGCCGTTTTATTTTCACTGATTCATTCTAGCTAAGGTTCATCTGAATTTTGCAAATAGCCATAAAATTGTTGGCAGAGTCCCTGAAAAGAAGTCAGTGCAGTCCCTGAAATATGCCAGCTGCTTCTTTTCAGCTTAGGTTTCTCCTAGCTATGAGCAGAGATGAGTAGAAGCCAGATTTAGTCCCCGAGTGCCTTTGGATTTTGTGGCTTAAATACAGTCAGGCTTTGTATCTGGGTTCAGAGGGATTGGTATCTTCTTTCACATTTTGTTCCTACACTGCTCTGGTTCCAGCCTTCCCGTTCCACATGTGACCTGTGAGGAAAACACTTTGGACAGTCAGAGGGGATGATCTTTGGTATGCCTCGCCCCTACCCTTCCATCCGAAGCAGGGGAGGAGGAACAGCCTGGAACACAAGCTTTGTTCACCTGGCCTCTCAGCAGGAAGGCTTGCATCACAACACAGCTGTACTTGGCTGCAGCTGTAGATGCGGGGGCTTCGTTCTTGGGGTGGGAGCTTGATGCCGAGGCTGGTCTCCTCTGCACAGATTTTTATACCCAGATTGTCCCAAGTGGTCAGTATGGTTCCCACTGATTACCAGTGTTAAGGAGTATAACGCTTCTAAGCCTGTGCTTGTTGTGGTATATTTAAGACCCAATATTGCCACATTTTCTTCCGCTGCCAACTGTCAGTTGCTGATAAAAGGTCACACTTGCTATGTCAATGCCTCTTTCCAGGTCTGCTGATGTTTGCCATCACACACATCCTGTACTCCTCAGCCTTCGGCATGAAGCCTTTGGACCTCAAAGCTGGCTTGTTGATGGGCCTTGTCTCCAGCTCCTGTTATGCCTTCCTGTACTCCTACCTCTCGGGCCCATTCACATACCTGGTAGCTGTCTACATCGCCTTGATCGGCTTCATGGGCTGGCGAGCAGTTGCCGGCATGCAGCTGTGCAACGACCTCTGGACATGGACCAAGCTGTCAGCCTGCATCGGTGCGATGCTGTTCATGGTGTCAGATCTGACCATTGCACTTAACAAGTTCTGCTTTCCTGTGCCCTACTCACGCTTCATCATCATGGCTACTTACTATGCAGCCCAGATGCTTATTGCACTGTCAGCTGTAGAGAGCAGAGATGAAGAGGACTTCAGAAAGAGAAGTTAGATGGAGTGCCAATAATCTGTGAACAACGTGCGTTATATCTCAGGCGCTGTAGCTGCATTCACCCCTGAGAGAGATCTCCATTTCTCTGAGCACACTGGTGATGTTGGTTTTGCTTCTTTGAAGCATTACTTCTGGGGATTTTTTTTTTTCCCCAATGGCTTTCTCTGAATACAGCTTACTTCAGTGTGGAGTCCACATCAGAAAGCTTAGACTGTCCCTGCAGTAGCTACTCATTCAACTTTTCCTCCTTTGAAGTGCTGTACTACTGCATTTTAATTGTTAGTCTTGAAACTGATGCTGAATGTCTGAGAAGGGGAGGGCTGATGGAAAGGAGGTTTGGCCGTGCACTGTGTTAGACTTGCTTTTAATAGTATACTGGCAGACAGGCACAGATCTCTACTAAAGTCAAAGGTAAAAATGAATTTAACCGATGCTTGTCTCTTTTTGTGCATTACAAACTCCATATGCAAACTGAAGGTATTGCCTCTGCTTAGAGGAAGCCTGGAGGTAGACAAAAAACAGTGTGCCCAGATGAGGGCTGAGCTTTGGAGTCAACGGCAGCATGTGGGGCAGCCCCAGCAGAACCAGAATGAAAGCAAAACACCAAGCAGAGAGCACAGAGCTAGAAGTATGCTGACATGCAGTGCTGTGTGCTTTGATCAGAGCTGATCAGTGTTCCAGGGCAGGTCTGTAGGTGCAGGTCAGTGTTGCCATGTGTGGCAGAGCTAGGAGTTTGGTGGGATTTCAGGGACATCTGGGAGCCAGGCCAGTGCATTCTCCTGGCCCTGTGTGAGCAGTTACATGGTGCCTGCAGCCACCAGTGACAGCTGAGATGTAGTGGGCACATAAGGAACTTTGATTTTTACAGCAGGACCTTGAACATGTCTCTTATTAATGTACACTCTAATTGCCCTCAGTATGGCAGACAGGAATCTAACCTTTACGCCTTTTTTCCTTAGTATCCTAAGAAATAGTATTCCATATACTCATTAAGCTTTACAGTACTGCTGTTTACAGTCTCTCTCAAATCTTTGTGAGCATTTCCTGTGGTCAAGGCCCTGATTTTGGATGCAGATCGCTCTCTTTGGCCAGCTGGTGGTAAACAAGTGTACCGCTTGTTAGTGGAAAGCCCCTTTTCAGCAGAGCTTCCTGAAATGCACTGCCCTGTGTGCTCATAGTGCCCGCCGTTTCCTTCTCAAGCTCACATGGATACTGTGAGAATGCACCACCAGGGCTGGGAAAGCCTGCTTCATTCTGATCCGTGCTCTTTTGTTGGTTTGTCTGCCCATCTGCTGAAGCAAGATTACTTCAGACTCTCTTAAAAAGATATAGGAAGAGGCTGACCTGATTTGTGATCATGTGTGGGTCCTTTTTCTCTTATTTAGGATATTTAACAGCAAGCTCTCTTTCTGTTTGGAACTGTCTTGAGTGTGCATTTTCCTTCTGTCCATCCCAGGGCTGCTCCCATGGGCTGAGATGCTCCCCTGATGGCTTGTTTTAGGATACGAGTGCACCCAGGTGTGCAAGGAAAGCTTGCTGAGGGTTCCTGCGCCTCTTCAAACGGGCAGCCAGACAGCCAGAGCAGACCGCACAATTCAAATCCAGACATGCTCCAACAGCACCCTGCACACGCTCAGGTGGGCAGAGGGAGCAGGAGGGGGAGCCCTCAAGACCAGCCTTACGGGCTGAAAATCACCGTGGTCTCCATATCTAGCATTCCCAGACCAGTCCAGGCAAAAGCCTGGCACCAAGTGCCTGGCACTGTTGGCACTCTGCAAGGAATGCAGCAGGGTCAGGGGCAGCTGAGGAAACCCTACCAACCCTGCTGGCCTGTCCCTTGGTGGTGAGGTGCTGAGTGGGTTTCCCACTCCTCCTGGCCTCGAGAGTGGGGAACAGGCACTGCCTCCCCACTTCTGCAGCAGTGTAAATGCAGCCAGTATTACAAAAATCTAGGTTCACCATCCTGACCCCCTGGAGTCATCTGCTGCTTTTCAGTCAGAGATCAGAAAGGTCAGCTGCCTTATTGAGAGGGAAAGCATCGTAAATAGCACAGCCCCATGTAATCTCTTCCCTTTAATGCTGTTGTGTAATATTGTCAGTATTCATTCACTGGTGCACCGGGGCCTGGCTGGAGTAAACTGCTAAGGGAATTCAGAGCCCTATAACATCTTCATTCATCAGCGTTGCTTATCTCCTGGCTGCAGCTTGAACCCTGCAGTGTAGCTCTCTGCGGATGTTACCTGCTGTTACTCAGCTTGACTGTTTGCAAATCTCTTCCTGCAACAGACTGACCCAGCTATGAGGAAATCTAAGCATCTGGGGTGAACCCCACTGTCTTCCCAGCATGTGACCCAACGGTGTATTTCAGTCCGATGTACAGCTCCCTTTCATGGGTCAGTCCAACACACTCAGTCCTTAGCTGGCAGTTCTTCAGAGGAGCCCCCTGCACCCTGAGCTTCTGTTTGCTTTGCAGAAAATGCACGTGTGATAGAGTAAGCTTTATTTAAAAGTTAGAATTTTGATTCTCTCTTTCTTCCCCTCTAGAAACGAGTAGTCTTCAGTTTCCTGAAGATGGCTGAGGTGCTTTTCTGTGTGCTTTTTCATCTTGGCTTGCTTTGTTATCCTGCTCCAGTATCAGCTACTGGATACTTGCAGAAAAGGATCTCTGAGGTGTCATTGGGAGGCCTGCCCTCTGCTCTCCACTGGCCATCGGAGGTGCAGTTTCTGGTGGCAGAGGTCTCTGGGTGGCTGTAGCTGGAACAGCAGAAACATGTGCTGCCCAAGTGGCCTGTCTCTTGCTGTCCCCTCAACCTGGAGCAGGCTGACTGGGATGCATCCTGGCCAGCCACGCTGGCTCCATCCCAGTGCTGCTTCAGCCTTCCCAGGAACGTGGGGCAGAGCCCTCGGCACACCAACTCAGGAAGATGCCTGGCTGGCTCAGAGATTTGCCAGTGAAGCCTCTGAGGTCTTCAGAATCTCTCTCCTGCTCTGCATTCCTCCTTTTGATCTGTATTACTTGAATGAGGCCATTTTCCTGGAGACACTTTCCTGCTGGGAAGAGACCAGCTGCTGTGGACACTGATTTGACACAATTTTGAGTTTCGTAAACCCTGCAAAACACTAACCAGTTGCTGACAGTCTGTCAAATACCTTTTCTTGGGATTAAAACTGTTCCCTCAACCCCAGTGAGGGCAATTTTCACTTTGAAAAGGGAGCAAACAAGAAATGGGAATGACTTGACTGTCTGTGGCACTGCCTGTGTGGACCTTCCTGTTGTCTCTGCGCTGTAGAAGTGTGACATTTGATCCATTCTTCTCCTTTACACAGGTACAGTTTTTGAGAAGCACCCGGTCCCTGGCCCAGGGACATCACAGAAGGAATGAAGTAACCCAGTGGGGTAGCGTGTCTGGCCCCAGCAGTATCAGCTCATTTGCTTGCTAAGTAGAGAGAGGGTTGCTTTGCACACTGCTGCATTCAAACACCTCTCTGCAAGTCCTGTCTGTGGTCACTTCAGGTTACGCACATGGTCCACTTACTTTTGCTGTCTTTCCTTTCTGTAGTTATCACCCTCTTGGTGATCCTTTGGCTCCTTATATAGACACCTAGAAGATGCAGCACATTTACTTCAGCCTTGTATCTCTTTCTGTAGATAGATCCTCCTCACACAGAACTAACTCCCAATGAAGTCAGTGAAGCAATGCTAATTGCAACTGGTTTTTAAATGCTAGTAGTGCTTCTGGGCTGTGCCACTGGCACTGATGTCAGCAGGGTGAAGCTCGGGTAGAAATCATGGGTTGAGAAGAACAAAGCCAGAGGATTTTAACAGCTGTAGTTCTACTACTAAGAAAATTGTATTTGTGCTTTATACCTGGCTTCTTACTCCTCCGTACTGAGGTAACTGTAAGACTGACTGGTTTAAGAATTGTTCTTAACATGGCTTTTAAGCAGATTGCTGACAGTTTCATGTTGTAATCAGTGGGGGTAACTGATATATTTTTACACAAGTATATAAAATTCCCAGCACAAACTTTGCTCTTATTTTGAGTGGCTCTTCGAAGTTTTCTGTTCCCATAGTTTGACACTTAACACCTGCATATTCTCAGCCTGTTAGCATGGTAATTTTGGGAGCTGTTCTGGAATAAGCAGATCAAAGCAAACAGCAAGTGTAAAGCTCACTGGCAGGTGGCTCTTTCTTTTTCCTTGGTTTCTGGATACAAAAGGGAGCTCTTTCAAGCAGAGGCATCGTCATTGCATTCTTGGAAGAGGTTGGGAAGCTGCTGACTTCTTGGAACAGAAGTCCTCCTGGGTACTTCTCCCGCCGTTAATCCATGCTTGCTCCTTTTGTGGCCTTGGGTCAGTCACTTAAATTTTCTGGGGCCAGGTCCTCATCTGGTGTAAAAAGGCACAAGTCTGTGAGGGCTAGTGCTGTGCCACCTTATAACAGTGGGGGACCAGCACCCACTCCATTTCTAAAATTGGGATATTAGCACTTACATACCTCACAAGGATGCTGTGAGGATTAATGCTCATATAGTACTTTGAAGATGTAAAGTGCTACAAAGTACCAAGTATTATCCTACCTTTAGTATTAAAAATGCTTTTAGGGATCTGCAGGACTTCTCTTAAGCATGGAATGTGTGACTGCCTTTTCAGTTTGCATCGGATGGAAAGCAAATGCAAAATATTTATTCATACTGGTTAACAGGATGGGCTCAGGGCTCAGCTGCGCTTGAACTTTGAGAAGGATTTAGCTGAACTCTTAATTTCAGCTCTGTAAATGGCTTTTAGTTCTTCTAAAAGCCTCAATCAAACTCTTGGATGTGAACCTTGCATCCAGATTTTGCAGTCTGGCCTTATCCCTTACTGTTAGCTAGAATAAATCTAATCCAGGCAAAACACAGTGCTCTCACAGTCTGCTATGGCTGTTGAAAAGACTGGAACAGAAAACTAAATCATTCTTTTCTACCTTCATTCTGCAGAAGGTCAGCTAGGTTTCATGGGACAGCTTGCAAAGGGATGTTTCATTTCTGTGATTGTTAAGTTTTACTGGCTTTAAAATCAGCAGAGAGGGAAGACCTCGCCTCAATGGAATCAATGGAAGTTGTCAGATCCTTCTTGAATTACTTCCTTTTCACGTGAATCAAAGAAATGGCAGGTTCTGTACTGAAGAAAGTGCTTGTACCAGCAGCCCTAGGGCCCAGAACAAAAGCTGATCTAGAAATACAGCTTTTAAACAGAAATAAACCATCACCGTGTTCTCAACCAGTATAAAAATGCCACTATTCACTGATCTCAAATCTGGACCACAGCTACAAACTACTCGGTTCTGGTAGCACTAGCTGCTGTACAAACACAAATGAAGGTGAGGAATTATACACCAAGGAACATGAATTGTGTACATGTGAAATGGACCATAATTTTGAAGCAGCTGCAGTAAAATCTTAATATGAACTCAGAAGCAAACACAATGCAAATTTTTATGGTTTCTTTAAAATGTTTGATGGTTTTAGTTTTCTTAGTTTGGAGAAAATTTTCTTAATGTTATTTTATTTTTGCTGTTATTGTAAAGAATAAAAATATACAACTCTAGATAGATTACAAATGAAAAAACGGTGGCCAGTTGGCAGGAATGCCAAAACTTCTGTGGCTTGTATTGTTTCTGTGGTGATGCTATGCTGCTGTAGGATAAGCTGATGGAGTGGTGTGATGGCTCAACAGTGAGGCTGAAGCACAAGACCAGCCTCATATAAGAAGGATGGGTTGAGCCACTGAGACTGCAGTGGGAGCACGACTGGGCCCATTTGCATCAGTCAAAAGACAGAAAGCGCATCAGGAAATAAAAGAAGCTTTTTCATGACAGATAAAAAGCAAGAAACCAAAGCCAGCCTGCTGGGTGACAGTGCTGAATCAGTACAAACACACGTATCTAGACCTCGCTTGTGCAGGCTCCTGCTGGGGCAGCCTTTGCTCCTAATCCACCTGGGGAGCTTTGCTTCAAGCCTATGGTGCTGGCAGGGTCAGGCCGGCGGCACCTGATGCTTTGTTTTCTGGGTTTTGGAGCTTTATTTAACAAACAACAAGAAGGAAGGAAAAAGCAAATGCCACTGGGTAAGCGGTAGTTCTGCCTGACTGAGACGGCAGACTGACTGGTCTGTCCTGAACACTAATTCCATGTCTTGTACCCATGCCAGCCTCTCGTGCCAGCCCCTCTCTCACACATTCCAGGCAGAATGCACTGAAAGATGGGACTGAGGCAGCTGCTCCCCCCCAGGGAGTCAAGCATTTTGCCACCTCTGAAAGTCTCTAGCACTTGCTTCCTTTACTATCATTGTAAAGGTCACCACATGCAATATGGCCACTTGATCTAGGATCTTCTCTTAACACATTTTTATGCTGATTTTACTGGTTTAATTCTTTGGAATGTATGTTTTTTCTTCATTTCTTCTGTGGGTAACAGCAATTAAAAATATTAATTTACTGGGCATTTTTACTGTGCAGATAATGTCTTGTTGCTCATTTTGTTTCTGCGACAGTTTTAGCATGGAGTATGCAGCCAACTGACCCTCTGTGGTGGGCAGTTTGGTGCTGCTGTAACGCCCATCAGTTGTGTGGCTCTGCCCTGGGGCTATGCAGTGCCCACTGAAGCTGACACCCCCAGTCGGCTACAGCGTTTCCTGTCTGGGGAACCCTGAAACACAACCACATGCAGCCCGCAGAGCACATCGGGCACAAACCAGCCAGGCAGCACTGTGACGATGGCACCTGGCTCGTGTCACAATCCATCATGGGTGCCCTGGGATGCAAAGCCCTGAAGCACGGCTCACCCCTTGCTGCTACAGCCAGTCCCACATACAATGGCCATTTGTCCAGAGTTCCTGGGAGAAGGCAGCTTGCTGGAAAGGATTGCTCTGGGAAGGCCGTTTGCTGCCCAGAAATCCCAGACAAATGGCCACGGCTCTCTTCCCCCCACCCCAGCAAAATTTCCAGGAGGAAAAAGTAGGGTAGTGTGGACATTTTTCTCTGGTTCGGGATCCAATGCCAGTTTCTTCAGCTGTTTGATGCAGTGGAACAGATACTTGGTTTCATTAATCCTGAACCAGGCCATCTGCCACCAGTGAGCGGTTTGAAGGATTTATAGCATAGAAACAGTGTAACTGCTCCCCGTCCATTAAATGGATCTGCTCACAGGCTTAACAGAGACTTCTTCATGCTCCCCTTCTGAAGTGGAGTGGTTTCTGATGTGGGAATGAATCAGTAGCCGGCAGAAGTATCACCACGTTCTTTTCAAAGCGGCCTAAAGGTGTTAATGGCAGGCAAAAGTGGGTGCTTCTTTCCCCTTTCTTTAATTTGGTCTTTTACAATTCCTTTCAAAAGCTTAGAGGCCTGCTGGGAGGAGCATCCCGTCTCCTCACACCTCCTTCCCACCTCCAGATGGAACAAAGGTGGCAAAATATTCTCAGACTGGGTGTGTGTCTGTGGCTGGCCACTGCTATGCTTTATTCCACAACTGGCTCCTGAAAGAATTCACTCTAAATTAAAAGAACTAACACCACATGTGTGTGTGTCTGTCTATCTGTATGTATTTATCTATCTATCTGTCAATCTGCTGATCCTTCAGTGGTTCAGATATTCTGCAATTCCTTATCTGGTCTTGGCCACCAGCAGTGAAGTTACTGGACCCTTCTGGATCTCGTTTGACCTACGGCCAGCTTTTTTACAAAGTGACTCCCTCATTTGCAAAGCTGCAGACTGTATTTACTGTCTTGGTATTGCAAGGATTTAATTACTTCAGATTTACGGCTTGCCCTATGTTTATATACAATCTGACATAATGACGCCTAGATCGTTATGGAGGTCCTGCCAGGCTATCTGGGGATATGGAGACAGAAACTGAATTTCCTCTTGGAACTCAGAAACAGGATTCTTATTGACCAGTGCAGAAGCAAATTGATACACGGAAGAGAGAACTGCAATCTCCAGCCCCTTTTATTACCATTGAGATACATTAACAGATGGTATTAGAAATATCACCTTCAACATGCACCCTGCTGCCTGAAACCACTTAGAGGAAGGAAACATCAGAAGCGTCCCTGCTGAGCAGAAGCCTCACTCTACCAGCTGGTTTCACCAGCCATTACAGAAGGCAAGGGCAGTTGTATTTTGAGTCTCTCTCTCTCTCACACACACACAGACAAACAATACAGCCACAGCAACGCTGTTTTGCATGTTAGACCTGGCAGAGATAGTTCCACTAATTACATCTTGTGTTTTGACTTCTGGAAATTTTCTGTCGGTATGTCCAGGAGACCTTTATCATCCTTTTCTCAAGGGCGGTGGGGTGGGGTGGGTGGGTAAGTGCCACGATTACTGCAATCAACCATTTGAGTGCATGTCTCACAAAGCTCTGGCTAAAAAGCTTTATAAAGCTTTCCACTGTATAAAGGAAGCAGTTGTCACAGTTTTTGTAGGAAGTGAACAGTTCAAATTTATGGAGTTCTCATTTTCATTCTTACTTCCCCTTGTTCAGTTCATCACTCTTCCAGATAATTCACTTTGGGTCTAACAGGCTTTGTGTTCTCTGCAACCGGCCACCTCCCAGCCTAAGGAATATTATATCCATCCTTCTGAGCTATAGCAGCAAGAAAGATGCTGCTGTGTGTCCCAGAGGTGGAGCAATACTCTATTTGGTTTTGCAACTACTAAGAAAAAAGCTAAAACTGAAAAAAAAATGGCTAAGCACAAGAATGCCCCCGCCCTTCCATAAAGAAGAGAGAGAAGACGATACATGTGTTGGGGCATGGCAAGGTTTTGGAAGCCAGTAGGCTACAGGGGTGGCTTCTGTGAGAAGATGCCAGAAAGCTGCCCCCATGTCCGATGGAGCCAATGCCAGCCAGCTCCAAGATGGACCCACTGCTGGCCAAGGCCAAGTCCATCAGCAATGGTGGTAGCGCCTCTAAGAGAACATCTTTAAGAAGGTGGGGGAAAAAAAAATATCTGTGCAACAACTGCAGCAGGAGAGAGGAGTGAGAATATGTGAGAGCAACAGCCCTGCAGAGACCCAGGCCCGTGCAGGAGGGCAGGAGGAGCTCCAGGCACCTAAGCAGAGATTCCCCAGCAGCCCATGCTGAAGACCACGGTGAGGCAGGCTGTCCCATCAGCACGGGGAGGTTCACAGTGGAGCAGATCTCCACCTGCAGCCCGTGGAGGACCCCACACCGGAGCAGGTGGGTACCCAAAGGAGGCTGTGACCCATGGGCAGCCCACACTGGAGCAGATTTGCTGGAGCAGTCTGCTGAAGGACTGCATCCCATGGGAGAGACCCACACTGGAGCAGGGGCAGCGTGTGAGCACCCTCCCCCTGAGGAAGAAGGAGCCGCAGAGACAGTATGTAATCAACTGACAGCAGCCCCATCCCAGTCCCCCTGTGCTGCTGGCAGGGGAGGGAGAGAAAATCAGAAGTGAAGTTAAGCCTGGGAAGAAGGGAGAAGTGGGGGGAAGGTGTGTTTACGATTTGGTTTTATTTCTCATTATCCCACTCTGATTTGATCGGTAATAAACTAATTTCCCCAAGTCAAGTCTCTTTTGCCCATGATGGTAATTGCTGAGTAATCTACCCACCCTTATCTAGACCCAGGAGCTTTTTGTTGTATTTTTTCTCCCCTGTCCAGCTGAGGAGGGGAGTGACAGAGTGGCTTTGGTGGGCACATGGCGTCCAGCTGGGGTCAACCCAGTGCAACACATTAAGAGGAGTGGAGAGAGATATTCGAGAAACTGCAGTTTAGCTCCCACAGAATCAGCACAGAGATCAGCAGCTGAGACTCCCACATCACTACTCAAATGAGCAGATTTGCTCATTCCTTAGATCAGTCCTTACTCCTTTCCCTTAGGGCAGCCTGTCACCAGGAAAGACCACTGACAGTCTGTAAAAAAAGTCCCTAAAGGAAGTCCAGGTATGAAGGAGCTCTCAGCCTAATTAAGAGTGCTCACACAAGGTACAACGTCCTCTAACCCCTGACTCCCAGCAGTAACTACCCCTCTTGCAGAATTAAAATCAGCAAAAATATAGTTCCTAAGATCTAAAATAAACCTGCAGTTAAGCTCAGTTTGAAGTGAATTCCTTATCTCCTAAAATAATTTTTACAGTCTCTTAGAATCTGACTCCTGCTTTCCCACCTGACTCAGCTGCAGACAGCCCTAGCAGCAGAGACCATCCAAGAGACTGCCCAGCTCAAGGTAAGGAGGAGCCTTGGGAGGCCTCAGAAATAGGCTCCCATTAAGGAATCTGAATACAAATGAGCACGTCACCCACACAGTGCTTTTGCAAGCCTTGTCCCTTAGCCAGCTCTGCCTGTAAAAGCTTTGAAAGAGGTATGTTCCTCCTCTAACAGCCCTTACTCTGACAAGCTCTGTGCGGGGAGGCAGAAGGCAAGTCTCACCCAGCAACTGCATCTCCAAGGGGACAGCAGGCTGTTCCCATGCCCCTCAGGCCCACCTGCCCTCCCTGAACTGAGGCGAGCAGTGCTGCCAGGGTGCCTCTTGCATCAGCCTGGCTGGCAGCGATGCCGGGCCAGGGAAAGCTCCCACCGACCTCGGGGACTAGGAGAATGCCCTCCAGCTCTGGCCTGAAACTGTGGCTTCAGGGAGGAGTGCATCAGGGACTGTGGGGAGTAGGAGACCCAATAGCATCAGGAATTCTTAAAAAATGGTAAAGAATTGCTTTCAGTCTTCCAGGTGGGCAGTGGCTGGCCTCAGTGAAAGAAGTGTTGCATGTATTCTACAGACAAACACAGATGAATGCTTGAAAATCAGAGCAGGAAACTCAGTGTGTACATCCCTCCGCTGGCCCACACTGAGCTACTTCTGCATCAGCGGGGAGAACCAAGCCCTGGCAAGGGTGGCTCAGCAGTTGTCAGCAGGCTGTCCAGAAACAATGATTAGAGACAAAAATAACCTTGAAGACAAATCTCAGTGACTTCAGTGGAAGACGAAGTCAAAGAGTTATGCTGTTTTTTGAATATGAAGGTAAGTTCCTACAATGTGGCCTTTGCAGCTCCAGCTGCAGTACCTACAGGCTGTGTAATCTCTTTCTCTGTGGACGAGAGCCAAACTGGCCCAGAGAAGTGTGATCCACAGTGCCAGTCCCAGCAAGTGCCCCTGCCCTGGAAAATAACACGGTGTAAACTACACTCAGACTTGAAATCTGTGGTTACTCAACCTGGAAGGAATCACCCCCAACAAATTGCAGCGGCTGCAAATCTGATTTACCACAGATCATCAACCTGTAGGTCCAAGTTGTAGGGACCATAAGCAGACAGATGCTATTTGTTGAGTCGAACCACAACTTAAGACTTGGATGTGATGCTAATATTGCCCTTGTACAGGGTCACTGTTGGGTGGGGTTGCTGATGAAAGTACAGCTCATGGTGTGGTTGTTGCCATGACCTGTGCTGTGGTTCCTCACAGGGGCGATGGAATGGGAAGAACAGTCCTTCCTTGGGTGCTCCATATTGAAGTCAAAACACTCTGCTGAGGGAAGAGTCACTGTGGGCTGCTTCGCACTGCACTGTCTGTTGCACACGCCAACATGCAAGCACAGAGCCAGCACCATCAAGACGATCTTCTCCTGCACCAGTACAAATCCAAAGAGCTTGGGTATGACCTTTCATGACCTGGGCCTTCTTTCTGACCAGGGAAAACCCAGGGAGGGGGGAAAAATGAACAAAACACTGCATTACTCTCAGCATCTGTCCAGCATACCTATCTCAACATTGTAAACAAACTGAAAAGTAAGAGAGGGAGGAATCGGAAATCTTATTCTTCTATTACTCTGCTATGCAACTGCAAGCAAGCAGTTAATTTCTTTGTTTCTTGGTTTGTGAATGAGGTGTCAGGTTTTTGCTCCATGGGGATATATTGATGCCTTCTGTTATTAAAGGCATTAAATTGTAAAGTGCTTCTGGATATTTGGCTCCTAAGGTGCTTTAGAAATGCATTAAATTACACCCAATTATAAACCAAAGCAGGTGATCTTGTAAAGGAAGAGCTACTGCTCTGCTGGTGTTGCTCTGAGGCATTAACAGTCTACAGGATGCTCTGGGGGAATCAAGGGGAACTGCATGTGCAATTTAATTTCCAGTGTCCACTGCAAACCCAGCCCCTATTTAAATGCATTTATTTAAATCTTTATTATCTCCTTTTGCATTGGCATGGGGTCCCATTAGGTAAATCCCCTGGATCCTAAACGTAGCACTGTAAGGCAAAATTCTCATATGAGACCTCATTCTCAGGCAACAGCTTATCTCCTCCTTATCTTTCAGTTTTTCTAGCATCTCTCAGGTTTGTGCAAATAAACTTTGTGACTTGCCATTTATAATGAAGAACAGGAACTTGGTTCGCATCTGTGTATGTCCTGCTGTCCTGCCTGAAGACAGGTAGGCTGTTATCAAAGGAACGTCCAAGGGAATGCACTGCAAGGCACAACCAACCTACCTTTTATCCACTTACTACTCTGCTATACTCGCCTACATACACAGAAGTTACTGAAGTTATTTCAGACTCCGTGAAATCCAAGCCTAGAGTACTTCCATACAAGAACATGACTACTGCCACATAAGTAGAAGTGTTCTCAGCTGCACAGGCAGCTGAAGTAACATACCTATGGTTCTGTGACCTCTGAGTGTTTAATTTAATGTGCTTTTAGGGACTTCTTATAGCTTCTGGCCTAGAAAGACTGTCACGTGGTCTCCTTCATGTGTTAGATTTGTTTGCTTTTCATTTAGGAAACAAATCCCAGTCAGACTGGAAATATCCTACAAGACAAATGACTTGTAACACCAATCTTCTGTTATGTCAAGACATGATAGTATCAACCTCACTGCACGCAGATGGCCTCTACTGTCTTGAATTTTAATCTAAACACACCTGTATGAACTGCTAGGTAATGTGCTACACATACACGCAGAAAAAGGAAGCCTGGTCCTGAAGAGACTGCCAACAAATAGATGGGATAGGACAGGATGTATTCTTATTTCTGTTCCCCAGGTGAGGACCTGAGGTGCAGAACAGGTTGGTGATAATACCCAAGGCCATAGAGGGAGCCTGAGCTTGGTTTACAGTCTTGTGGATGAGAGCACCCATCTTCCTCCAGTGCCATCATGAATTTTTACGCTGACATCTGTCTTCGGAGATGCACCACTGCTCCTGTGGATCTAGAGGGTCAGCGTCCCCAGTGTCACTGCGCACAATGACTCAGAAGTGTTTCCTCCCTGGCAGCAGGCCTGTGGCAGTGTACTTAGTGCTGTAGACCTTCTCTGTGGCTGGACCATGTGGCGGTACCGACATCACATTTCAGGACACCACAATCAGTCTTCTACATCTGAGCTGTGATTTAGGGTCACAGTGTTTGGGAATTCTCCAACCAGCTGCAGGTAGGTGTGCGGTGAGGGGAAATCTAAGAACTAATGAACACATTCAAGTATCATTCCCTCTGTTTGGGGACCCTCTCTCTGTCCTTTTATGGGGCAAATATTTTGCACTTCAGTCCCTCCCTTCCAAAGTCCCTGTGTGTCTAGGAAAGTACTATCCCTGATTTCTTCTACCCTGAGCAACCTGAGGACCGACTTGCCCCGTGTAATTCCTTTCTGAGGAAAAAATAAGGCTATTAAGTTTTAAAAAGGACCCTCTGAAGAGACGACAAGTACAAAAATACACTACAAGGCTCCGTAAGTCCCAACGGATCATTATAGTAATAGCCATCCCTCTAAGAAGCAGATCGGCCTGCCTCCACGTGGCTGCTGAGACCCACTTGCAATGGAAATGATGAGACCAGGGTGCTGAGGGGACAGACACTGTTACATTAGTCCTGTTAAGGGGATTTGCCTGATGAAATAATGGCATGAAAACCAAGGCAGCATCTGGGGATGTCTTGAGCAATAACTGCTTCACTCTTTATTCCTTATCCCTCAGCTCTGAACCATGCTGCTCCTCTGCTTGGCTCAGCTAACTGGGTCTGGCTTTGAGCTAGTGTGAAGGTGGGACTTGGGGAAACACAGTGACAAGAGGTAGGAAAATCCCTTCTGACTGGGGAGTTTTCTTCCCCTTGAGTGAAACTAATGTTTTGGATTGCTCCTGTGGCCTATTTTGGATAAGGTGTGTGTATGATTGGGATTATTTGTTTTTTTCAAGAAAAAAGCCTTCCCAACTCCAGCGTGGATGCAGAAATTGCAAGAAATTTCTGTCAGCAAAGGAATACCTCCTGTCAATACCCAGATGTGACTGAGATGCTCAAGTTTGCTCTATACAGTACCTGCAACTTGCATTTGAACATCATAAAGGGCTTCTTTATAACTCCTCTTGAGGATAATCTGGTACAGGTCAGAAACTGATCGCTTGGTAAGGACTGGGAATGGTTCTTGTCCTCCTCCCTCTTGTTGATAAGCCTTATTTTGCCACATCACTGGTGGTGGTGGGGAGGCCAAGACAAATGTGTAGCTATAATGCTCTGTTTCCTGACTTGGGTGGTAACAGAAACCATGTCCTTGAGCATAAAAGGGACATCCATGTGTACAGGAGCCACCTGTACATGATCAGCCTGATAGAAAAACGTTTCAAGGACAACAATCCTAGAGATTTCTTTAAGCTGTAAAGACAGTGG
Organism: Falco naumanni; assembly: GCF_017639655.2. NCBI lineage: Eukaryota > Metazoa > Chordata > Aves > Falconiformes > Falconidae > Falco > Falco naumanni. The sequence goes on from NC_054063.1 coordinate 184,492, forward strand.
AAGGCTTTGTCCCCAGCAAAATGCACAGAGTTGGCTTGGGAGATGCCACATAAACCTTATTGTACAGTTCATTAGTTTGATTATCTTGAAAGCTGAGGGAAAACAGCTGATGTGATACAGATAAACTTGTACTGAGAGCTACATTCTTACATTGGGGCTGATTCTGCAAGGTACTATAGAGCCTCAGCTCCTGTATTTTTTTAGCCTAGGCTTAAAAAAAAAGGAAAGCACAGAAATTAGCCTGTAGCCTGTACAGAAGTGAGCTCAACATCCATGTTAATAGAAATTGTACCTCAGAAAGCACAGCACTGGGACCTCAAGCATTGTCTTTACAACCCAATGACTCCCCATGGTCACTCAAGGTTTAATCAAGAATGATTTCACTTCAATTAGCATGAACTGTAGTTGTGTGCTCGAAAAATTCTGCTTCTTATGATGAATCAGAGAACTTCCCCAGTGTTTAATGGTTTGCTGAACACTGTTGCTCCAGCTGCAGAGGGCTGGATTGTGCAGCTGACAAGCTTCTGTGCACAGAAGTCCCTCTGCCCTTACCACCACAGGGAGGCTTACAAAAAGACTAGCCACAAAAAGAGTAAAGACTTATTGCAGGACTTCATGAACCTAAAGCACTGGCGTTTCTCTGTTTGGTGATGTGGTAACAAAGCCATGCTGCACAGATGGGAGATGGGTTGTGTAGCACCAAAGCGGAGACACAGAAACAACCATTTTTTATACTGGTCACCTGGATATTGCCTTCTGAGACTTCTTCAGTCAAGCCTGAATGTCCTTCTGCTCTACAGGAATCAGCACTACGTAACATGACTGAAGAATCATGTGTCTTTTCTTGCTGGTGTTACTGCTACTGAGGGTAGTCAGCATCATGCTTTGTTACCTGGGTGTGTATTCAGACATAAAAGTCTGAATTTCCTGACTAATAATTAAGCAATTGCAAGTCCTAAACAATAAAGATTTAAATACTTTGCTACCTCAAGTAGGAAGCTATCCAGGGATTTCATGGCAGGTCATGATCCCTTCGTTCTCAAGACACACTCAGTGTCTTTGAAGCATGATCTCTGATAATATTTCAACTTCAGCATGCTGGCACCCTGACGGGTCATCCCATTCAAACTGAGGGACTGAAAGAATTATAATCCTGTCTCAGTACCATTATATTTACAACAGGCATTTCAAATGTGATGGGGTTATTTGCTGTACTGCCTACCCTCCTAACCCATACTTAGACTACAGTATCCATGACAGTAATCTGAGAATCTTCCAACAGCGACCGCTGTAATCACACATGTGATGCAGTGCGAGAGGTCAGATGGTAGAAGAAACAACTGCCGTTACACCTAACATACTAATTCAGGGGACAGCTCAGCAAGAAGGATGGCAAAATGACTTTGATTTGGCTTAAGGACTGCACAGCTTATGCTGCTCTCCATCTCCTTGCATCACCTCTGAAAACTCAGCAAAAAGCAGCACAGCTGTGATGCTAAATGTGCTTTTGTGAAATACGAAATTGATAATCCTTTACAAAGTGTGGTATATGCTAAAACCAACAGAAAGTAACAGCTGATAGATGGGAATTCCATCTGGATGGATACTGCATGTCATGCTTGAGGGTGACATTGCTAGAATTCCTTCCTTCCACTGCTTCTCCCATACTAACTTCATTCACAGCTCAGGTTCAGAAGTCATACTTGTCTCCTGCAAACCTCCCACAGTGTAAGTGGTACTAGAAAGAGGGATCTTGGTGCATTTTGTCCGTTTCTTGGTGTCCTCAGCTCACACCTCTAGTACGTATCCTAACAGCATATCCCCCTGGTCTGGCTCCTGCCAGGCTAAGGAAATGCTGGAGTTGGAAAAATCCACCACCTTCAGCAGTCCTGGAGGCTCTGTGACAGCAGGAGAGCTCTGACACGCTACTGCACCCACAGGCCTATGCTTGTGTAAGTGAATCCAGAGCTCTTCCTATTTTAAGACACTGAACCAGCAAGGTTTTAGGGTGAAAGGAGCCTTAATAAAAACAGAGCAAGTTCTGTCCAACAAAACAAAGCAGTTTCTAACATAGCATATACATGTAGACCCTGTTCCAAGGCTGGCCATTTAAGAAAAATGCTCGCACCATTGGACATGGGACCATCTGAATTCAGCTGGGAAAGGGCACCCTCTATGAGCACTGACCACCACTTGTTCTCTACAGGTGTTTGGGAGAGGTGTCTAGCATTAAAGGTTTGTTTCTGTCTCTTACTAGCTGACTGGTGAGCTGTGCGATACATGTCCTATAACCTGTCTGGTACGGCTTTGAGTGCCTTACGTCTCTCCTTGTTTAATAAATCCCTTTACAGTCCTGTGTAAAGTGGTCAGGTGCTATCTGGACTGCTTGGACTAGTGAATTTGCTTACTGGCTTGCAAAATCCTGTGAATATTCTTTAAGTTTATTTGCCAAAGGTTACAGTACCCCTAATTAATAGTCATTTTTTAAAGTACAGATCTTGCTTTTTGCTCTTTAGTCCACCTTGCAGCAGTCTAGTTAGATCTCCATAATATGTAAGAAGAGCAAAAGATGGACTATTAGAAAATATCTGGTTTTAATCAAATTAATAGGGAGTAAAGTATCCAAATTCAAGTTCTGCTCTGAAAGCCTCAGCTAAAATGCGACGACCCTCCGCACTCCTGCCCCAAACCAAGAAACTCAACCAGTGCAGCATGCCCTGACAAACCTGATGCTAATGGCTTGTCTGCAGAATGCTCCTGTGAGCGCACAGGGTCATAAGGGATATCGTGCATACGGACAGTACATACTCTCCTAGGCTTAATCTTAGATAGTGCAAGTGTTCAGACAGGAGAAGAATCGTAGCTTCAGGCTTCAAATTGGATTTGTGTTGTCTTCTGATGCAAAAGTAGTTTTCCCATCTGAGTAACTAACCTCAAGGCTCTCATCTACTACATAAACTCTCATTTACCAGCTTCCACATTCAGCCAGATCTTTTTCTAAATTATGTGCACCGACTAAGGCCCACTCAAGTATCTATCACAAGATTCTATCAATAGTTTAAGCTATTTGTTGATGGCTTCTGACAGCCTTTTGTTTTTACAATGCTTTAGTTATATGGTCATACAGAGTAAGAATTCTCCTCCCAGTTTTGTATCACCTGCAGCCTTGCTGAGGTTACTCTCTGTCCCCTCATCCAGGTCAGTGACGAGTAAGTTGAACAGGACCAGACCCAGCACTGACACCTGGGGAACACCGCAAGCTGCAAGCCTCCAGCCAGACTCTGTGCCACTGATCTCAACCCTCTGAGCTCTGCCTTTAGCCGGTTCTCAACCCACTTCACTGTCCACACATCTAGTCCGCACTTCCTGAGTTTATGTACAAGGATGTTATGGGAGACAGTGTCAAAAGCCTTGCTGAGGTCAAGGTAGACAACATCCACTGCTCTCCTCTTGTCTACCCAGCCATTCCATCACAGAAGGCTAACTGGTTGGTTGGGCGTGATTTTGCCTTGGTGAATCCATGTTGACTGATCCTGACAACCTTCTTTTTCTCCACATGCTTTGAGATGACCTCCAGGATGAGCTGTTCCATCACCTTGCCGGGGATGGAGCTGAGGCTGATTGGTGTGTAGTTTCCTGGGTCCTCCTTCTTGGCCCTTTTGAAGACAGAGTAACATTGACTTTCTTCCCGTCCTCAGGCACCTCTCCTGTCCACCATGACCTTTCAAAGATGATGGAGAATAGCTTGGCAATAACATCTGCCAACTCCCTCGGCACTCATGGATCCTCCTCAACCAAGGGAAGGTCTTCCTTTCTCCAGACTTCCTCTCTTGCCTCCAGGGTAGGTCTGGGAAACCAGAGGGCTGGCCTTGGCAGTGAAGGCTGAAGCAAAGATGACATTCAGTAACTCTGCCTTCACTGTGTCCTTTGTCACCAGGACATCCACCTCATTCAGCAGCGGGCCCACACTTTCCCTGGTCTTCCTTTTGCTACTGATGTACTTGAAGAAGCCCTTCTTGTTGTCCTTGACTTCCCTCACCAGACTTAATTCCAAACGGACCTTAGCTTTCCTCATCACCTCACTGCAGGCTCTGCAAACAACTCTATATTTCTCCTAAGTGGCCTGCCCCTTTTCCCACGTCCTATAATCATCTGTTTGAGGTTTGACAGAAGCTCCTTGCTCATCCATGCAGGTCTCCTGCACCCTTTGCTTAATTTCTTACTCATGGGGATGCAGCTATCCTGAGCCTGGAGAAAGAGATTCTGGAGTATTAGCCACCTCTCTTGGATCCCCTTACCTTCTAGAGCCCTAATGCACGGGATTCCTCCAAGTATGTCCTTTAAGAGGCCAAAGTTAGCTCTCCTGAAATCCAGGGTTGCAATCCTACTTGTTGCCCTGCCTCCTCCACGCAGAATCTCATGGTCATCTGCCCATTTCAGCATTTCTGAGGCTACTGTAGGCCTTTGGAGTGTGTCTGTGATTTTGATCAGTCCAGAATTAGTCAGATTCTTTACTACTAAAAAAACAGTATTAAAATAATGTAAGCAACTTTAATGAATTCCGCAAGAGTTTTCTCTTCTTTTAAAAGGGTTGACCGGGGACTGTTGACAGGAGCACAGTAACACGGGTAAGAAATTATTCTCTTTGTCATATATTAGGGCCTTTGGCAACCTATATGTAAACATTAAACACCTCTAGCACCTTTACCGTGTTGTTTTCTGCTGTTTGCATATACTCATTTCCCCCCAGGTAGGAATCTCTTACTATCTATCTTACTAATATCCTCATCTTAATAGCTACACATTTTAAGTGAATAACGTCACACTTTCAGGCACTTATAATTACATTTATAGCCACCTGTATTAAGGCCTACCTTAATCTTTAGACAAGCTATAAACACAATGCAGTCCATCACATTGAGCCAGGCTGGAACTGCCACATTCCCTCAGACTTCAGTCATAAAAGCACAGATCTGGTAATTGCAAACATGTTTAAGAAAACTAGACACTAATGAAAGAAACATACTGATGGGATCCTTTGCAACGAGGAGTTGAGGTCATGCTGAAAGTCCAAGGCCTGTGTGGTTCACAGCTATTACATGGAACTCGCTGTGTATCCTCCCGAAAACCATCCGTTTGAATCTGGTACCTAGAGACACAATGTTGCAATTACACAACTCGTAATAGTGTTCCCAAGTGGTCATAATGTTGGGTTTTTTTAATTGCTTTTTGACTGAGATAAACCAAGAAGAAATTTCAGCTCACAGACTGCTGGAGAACGATATAAATTTCAGGGGTTCAGGGAGCCCCTTAACTAGGTCTAACCTTTAATTCTCCAGTGGTCTGCTCCATTTTTGTATCTTTCTCCCTAAGGAGAAGATGGAATTTTGATGCATATAATAAGAGGAAAAATAAATATTTTTCTTTCCACTAAATTATGGTCTATAGCCTGGCATAATCATACATGCTGGGGAAAAAAATATCTTCATGTCTTACTCCACTGATTTCAGTGGGATTTCCCATGATGTAATGAACTCAACAGAGTGGCCACGCCTTGCACAATCTAGCCTTCAAGCAAGGTTAAATGTCCACTCAATTTTGAAAAAATACTCAGGAATTGAATAATCTGCCTTAAAAAGTGTTTCCGTTATTTACCATGAGTACTGTCAGTGCCTTAAGGGGGATACTGCTGGATAATGTGATTGATTGTAACTTAATTAATATGAAAGTCCACATTTTGAATCAGACAGAGGAAAGAATCCAAGATAGAACCAAAATATTAACAGAAAAGGAAAATCAAAAGTCTCGTTAGTCAGATGTTGCTGATCGGAACACTCCCATGTGTTCTATAAGCTGTGCTAAGCATGGATCATATGGTTCCTATCTGATAGATACAACAAAATCAATCACTTCTCTAATTCAGTTCTGGTCTAAGTCAAGGAAAAGCAGTCAGATTTAGGTAGGGAGAAATGTAAAATACAGATGCTTGAAATTAGGCACCCAAATCCACAGATGTGACTTTCAGAGGTGCTGAGTGTTCTGCCCTCTCATTGTTGCTCCCGAGTATCAAGCCATTTCTATCTGAGTGCTGAAAATCTCACTTTGAACAGTGTATGTTAAAATGTGTATTTTGCTAGGTGTCACGATTAATTTTTTTTTTGATTAATCAATACTCCACTTCGCATTTAAACCTTATCTAACTTCCCTTTTACCTACATAAACGAGATAATAATCTTGGTCTGACCTTGGACTGGCTCCTTGGTGATTGGGATATAAAGATTGGTGCCTTTCTTTTTTTCTATGATGTAACCCTGCACTGGGGAACCTCTGTCCCAGGCTGGGAAGTTCCAGGTGATGGTGACAGCTTCTTTCCTGACATCTACAACCTGAGGCTGAGACACCCGTCTCAGATGTTCTACACTGAAAAAAATCAAATTAGCACAGTACAGTCAGAATTCATTGACTCCAAATTCTGTGTGTGTATAAATATATATATGTATGTATAGCAAGAAGTCAAGGAGAGTAACTTCTATTTTTAAGTTTATTCATGGCCACAGTCTTTTTCTAAAGATTCTTTTTCTTTGCCTTCTACTTCCCTTTGTCATTTCAAACATTGAAACATTTAGATTCTTGCACTCAATCAGAAAACTAGCTCTTTCTGCAATGCATTAGAGTGGCTCAGAAACACCTTCCGTAATCCACAGGTTTGGACAAAAAGGCAAAGTTCTAGAAGTAATGTATGTAATTTTTCATCAAGTTGGTAACAACTTTCTTTCTGAAATGTTTCAATAAGCCAGGCTTGCTGTTTGCACTATATCTTCTGTGATATACTCTGGTTTTGGGGAAAGAGGACTGCAAATCCCCCTTTCACTGGGGATCCCAGTCCACAAAGGAAATCCAGGAACAAGAGGTACCCCAACTACAACTGCCAGAGAATAGTGCAGCAATGTTTTCTAACCAGGTTAGGTTTTGGCTGACTTATTTTCTTTTTTGGCCACAAACCAAAATGTTTTTAAGCATTCCCTTTTAAATTATCTTCTCTGCTCCCTCACAATATTTTCCAGAGAAAGACACTTTTCATTTCTGCTGTACCCCACTAAGCTGACCCTGGAATACCGTGTTAGTCCTCTCTTGCGGCCAGTCTGTGTCAAGGGGTTTCTGGGTCCACAAACATTTGCAGTGAAAGGACCTGGGTATTTGTTTGATTTTGCTTATCAGCCTAAGCACAAAAGCAGCCTCTAAGTTCTGTCCTTGGAACTTGTCCCCTGAAGCACAGGGGACAGTATTCTATTGGGGACTGGCAAGGAGGAAGAGGACAAAAATATCGGGAAGTGGGACTGTGAAACCACATTAAAACCAGCTGACTAATAGGTTCTCCAGCAAACACTTCCTCTGTTTCCAGGGGCTTGATGAGGCTCCCTGCTGATGGCATGCATTCTGAATTCTTTCCCTTCCTCCACTTTTGCCACAGCAAATGTGGTGTAGTTGCTCTCCGCCCCTACTTGGATCCACAATTTTTTTCTCCAGCCATCCTCCTCTCGATGCCTGACAGAGTCACCTGTTTTCTCCATTACCTTCGGGTGCTTTCCATCTCATTTTACATTTTCCCCACGTGTTGCAGGAACTCTGCTTTCCCCTGTGGGGATTTTGGTTTGTCTCCAGTGTGAGCAGCTGACCAGAGTGACACAGAGGGCTATTTTATTCAGAGGGTCATATTGTCTCATGGTGTAAATCAGTGTAGATGACAGCAAAACTAAACTGACCTGAACCACCTGATTTGGTAACTCAGAGTCTGCCCCACTGCAAGATTTTTAAAGAGAAAGTCTGAATGATAGCACCTGTAAGCAAACATATCTACCAGTGATTGTCCTGTTACGATTAATGTAGGACCTACCAATGAAGCTGAGGTAAGGATTCTTAGAGGCTGGAGCCACAGTTATTTTTCAGATTCAGCATAACGGCTCTGCTCAGGTTTTGATTATAACACAGTCACTGGCCTTCTCCATCACTGCTTCTGCCACCGCAATGCCATCTTTGAACCATGTGACTTTGGGCACTGGCTTTGCCTCGAAAGGCACCTTGATGTTTGCTGTATGCGTAGTTCTCACAGTAACGCTGCGTGCAGCAAAAGCTCAGGGACAGGCTCTTGAATAACAGGAGAATCTGGAAAGATCGGAAGATGTTTGAAAGCTGCAGCTGCAGATACAGCGTGACATCTTTCCCATACCTGCAAGTTCCCAGAAAAGGTGGTCCAAAGCTGGGCCCTTCATAAATTCACGTTTTTACTATAAGAATTCTGTATTTTGTGAAAGCCTCTGGGGACACTAACAATCTTCAGCACGTCTTGATTCAGTTAATTTAGTTCTGTTTCTTATACAGGGAGCTGGCTGTCCTCCTTTAGCTGTTCAGCTCAGCAGCAGAAGTGGGACCTCTAGGAAACAGCAAACCCCAAAGCTCCTCACTTCCCTAGGGCCTGGAGATTTGATTCCAGGCAGTTTCTGTTTTGTAAGGCGCAAGAAGCAGCCGTTTGTGCTGTTCTTCCCTAAGGCTACACCGGGATATGTATCTGTGATCATGATAAAGATACTAGATTCAAAGTTAGGTACTGCTTCTAAAGAAAATGCTCCCTCTTTTGTTACAAAGTAATATGGGAACATGATAAGGATGTCCTGCACACAATAACAATAATAGAAAAAACCCAAACCAGGTTCCAAAATATATTTGGTGGTTTTCCTTTTATTTTTGTCACACAATGTGTACATTTAGAAATTAGAGTCATCTGCTGAAAGTGGTAAAAAGGCATTCAAAAATATGTTTGAATGAAGGAAAATCAACCCTCCCTATACCAAAGCTTTGCTGTGGATGAGTTCTTACTGCGACACAGGTAGGATAAATACTCAGTGCTGCAGACACAGCATTCTTACTGCTGCGTTTGTCCCACTGTCCTGGGCAGCATCATCTATCCACCTTGCCTTGATTCAGGGACAGAAAGACACTCGTTTCCACACTGCAGAGGAGTCTGAAAACCCACCAGGCGCCATCTGGCCGCCAAGAGCTGAGCAATATGTATATTTATGTATTTCTACATATAATTTCAGAAAAGGTGTTTTTCTCGTTGCTCATGACAACGTCTGAAGCAAAAGCTTAGGCTAAAATTCTTGATCGCCAAATTATAAACACAGAAACCTACGCTTAGTCTCTTAAAATCAACCAATACAACTGTTCAGTTTTTTCCCCTCAGGAAACAAAGCAGCAGAAAGAAGAGGTTTTGCTCATGCACACAGCTAAGGCTGTACAGGCCCAGGGAAGGCGACTGGTGAAGCACTGATACTCTCAGTGTTTGTGTGTGCCTGGGAAAAAGCACTAAGGAGGTGGGGTGGCTGTCTCCAACGGCAACTTGTTGCTTCACTCTCTGTCCCCTTGGCTCTCAACATCTACCTCCCTCCACATCACCTCCTCTCCCGTTCTGTCAGTGGGTTTGTGGCTCCCTGCTTCACTATCCAGATTCCTTTCATGTCCGTAATCTGACAAGAGGATTGAGGCAGGGGACAAGCCACACTGCAACAAACACCATCTCCAACGCTGCCCCTGAATCCTCTACCAGAGTGTCCAGCTCCAAGATGACTAAGCAACCAGGATTTCTAGCTCCTGCTCTGGTAAAATGCTCTGTCATCCATCGACAAAATGAATTTAGCATTTCATGGATAGAGCGATCTGTGTGTCTGCCTAGATGAGCCACATGGCATGTACGGAAGGGTGTGCACTGCATGCAAAGGACCCATTTACTGATTACTCCAAAAATCAGAGACTGAGAGAGGGAGAAGGGTGGTAGGTGGTGAGAAGCCAAACTTGTGGGAAAGAAAGCAAGTCTACAGGCTGAGAAAATCTGTTAGCAAATGTGAAAGCATCTTCACAGCAGACTGGGAAGGAAAATTTTTAAAAAGCCAAGATCCAAAGCCAAAACTTAGTAAGACTAAGGGTGTAGGAGACTGGGAAAGATTAGATCTGTTCCTGGCTGATCTGTCCATATGTTTGCCCCTAGTCAGAAGCTGTTTATTAAAGCCATGCCAAGTCCCACAGTACCTATCTGGAGAAAACTTCCCACTAGGGTTTTGCAGTCTTTCATTATACTGATAATACCATGGGCATTTTACCTATTTATCATCCTCGAGCCATATTCCTTCCACTTTGCATCATTCAGGACAACACAGAGGTCAGCAGAATGCCCAGTTAGAGCGTGGAAGTCACACACATACATGGTTGCAAATGTCTCTGGAAGAAAAACCGGTGGAAGCACATGAACAGAAAAACTGTGCAGAATAATTGTCAACTGAGCATTTCAAACACCAAGTAGGTATTTAACAGTGTGGAGACCTCCTAACAAAATGGACAGGCCCTCTGGATGAAACCAGTTTAGTAAATTGGATACCCTTGGAAAAAAGTGGGCCAGAGAAAGGCCAAGTTGTTTTTACCCTTCTTTATGCATGTTCACTGGAGGGAATGCAGCTACTGGAACCCTAAAGTTGAGGCAGAAAACAGCCTCTTGGCACTGCTCCACACCCTTAGCTGGTCCAGAGGCGCTGTCAAACCAGCTGAACACTTTCCTCTACTGCCTATGTAACGTTTGTATCTGAACCTGAACCTCACATGGGGAAAGATGCATCTATAACTAAGGCACCAGGCTGCAACTCCAGTGTGCGCAGGAGTCAGAAGCAGCTCAGCCAGGGCTTTCCAGGTTACTGGTGCCACACAAGTGGCTTCTGTCCCAGAGGAGTGGTCAGAAAAGGTCCCCGCTGCACACTGTCCCTTCAAGGCCACCCTGGTCATGGCCCACAGAGAGCACTCACATACCAGGCCTAGTACCCAGCCCCAGGGCTTCCTTGCCCACCGCTAGCCACACTCAACCCTAGCCACGGAATCCTTGTGGAATCCTTGCAGGGCTGCACACCTAGAAAGGCCAGGGCTGGGGATGCCACTGGGAAACAGTCCCCTTCTGGCTGGCTTTGGGAAAACAAAATGAGAAGTACATGGTCACAACGCAACTAATGGAGAGACAACCCCCCCCAAGTGCATACACCTGGACAGGGTTTGTGGGGGACATCATCTGACACAGAAAATGCAGGACTGTTAGGGAAAGACCAGCTTCACAGAGACATCTGTTGGGGGGGCACTAGGACAGATCAATCTTCCATGCGAGAAAATCTGCCTGACCTCACAGCTGAACTTCTTTCGGCCCCTGAAGTTTCCTTCATACCATCCTACCAAATGCATATGCAGTTGTTCTTGAACTTGTGAAGGATGCACTAACATAATTTTATCCTCCTTCCATGCAGTTCATTTTAAAATGGTGTTAAAATGCTGCACTTTTCATGGAAGGCACACGGGCATAGTTCAAAGCTGGTCTACATCTAACAGAAGTCATCTCAAATACTAATAGCCACTAAAATCTATACCCTAAATTTGAAATTCTTCTCCAGCCTATGCCGAGAGCATAAAGCCAAGCTTTCCAACTTTTCTTCCTGCTCTTAAGAACCTTGTATCTTTCTGTAAAGATCATAGACTGAAGTTTACAGCATCAATAATGCTACTGCAAAATTAACGTACAAAACAAATGTGATATTACATATTTACCAGCCACATGGTCCTCAGCAGACTGCAGCCCAATGTCCCATGGGTCACTTTAAAGAACCAGTATAAGAATTCACTAAAGCAACCCTGATTAAAATAAAAAACATGGTACACTTTACTAGCCTGATTTATGTGACACATGCAAGGATTTCAATGACAGATTTCCTGCTTTATGCTTCTACCACTTTATACAGCATAGGAAAGTTCTTTATTATTACCTTCATGCTGCCAAGAGGGGGCATGGACTAACAGCTTATTACATGTTAAGCAACAAACAGTGCAGAGGAGTGTTACTACACATCCGTTTCCTAGTCGCTACAGCAAAGCAGCATTGCTCTCCTGCAGAGTTCACTGAAGAACAGTGTAAATACTACTTTCTACTCTTCCTCTCTTGAGCCATTCACACTTACCTTCCACAGTTACACTGGCGCTGCCATACTGCTCATTAGGGTCAGCATCTTGTGTAGCTCACAACGGCTGCGCAACCTCCTGAGTCACTCAGCTCAGCAGCATTAGTGATGATGAGCTCAGCTCTCTTCCCTTCACGCTTCATGGTGTGCTTAGGAGATGTCTCAATCATTCATCCATTCTTCACCCCCTTCAGCATGACACCTTCAGAAGTCAGCACGCACTCCAGGCAGGCTTTTCCCTTCTTTTTGACTCGGGTGTTCCTGAGATTGCTGACAAATTGAATTAGAATGCCTGGGAAAGGGGAAGAGGTTGGCAAGAAAAAATGGTGCGTACCAGCAAGCACCTTACAAATCAAAACAGTTGGCTTTGTCTTTGCAGGATACAACATGGGCTCCTGTGCAGGAGAGATTCCAGGCTTGGGACTTTACTTTCAGTGTGAAAAGGAGGTCTGGTTGCTCCTCTGCTTGCCTGCCCACAGGGTAGCTTTATGAGACTGTGGCTTCCATTTTTCTCAGCCCAGGCTCTGGGGTCTTGTGTTCTAGCTGTATGGATTCTGCAGCTCAAACCCTACTATCCTGCATTTGATCCACCCACTGCTCAAAAATGCTTCCTTTTCGTTACTTATGATCAACGAAGAGCAGAGTATTCTGCGCTGGATCTCCAGTCTGAACAAGCTCTTTAAAGTCGCTGGACTGAACGCCCTTAGTTTTCACAGTGTGGGCCAACCCATCGCCAGATGGGATAATTTCATAGTCATCATCCCACTTCAACTCTTTCCCACTGAACTTCCAACTGAAGTTTTGCACTTTCTTTTGCAGGTGCATTCCAAATGCTGCTGTCTGTCTTTCAGTCACTTTCAGTAGTTTCAGTCTGCCAGAAGTTACAGGCCCACCTGTTAAAGCACCAAAAAGACAAACATTCACTCTGTTATTTTTAGTTCCTGATCTCCAATTTCCTGCACTAAATAGCAAGATGTCAGTGAAGTAATTTTAATTTCTTTCTTGAGTGGTAGCTGAAAGATCAATTCTTTCCTTCAGCTTCAGTGGAAATTAAGCTAACTACAGTTCATAATGTTCAGTAGAAGTTGCACGTAATCCTACAAAGCCAATGACCAACAGACACAATGCTTTTCTGTTCAGTTGTTCTGTCTTAGCTGTGCTATTTTTTTTTCCCTCTCCTTTACTGTAAGTCATCATAAAGTAGATGGTTTCAGACAAGCGCTCATGACATCCACAAGCACGCCTGGAACCATTTGGCAAGCAGAAGGAGGACTAATATCTTCCAGCATCATCTGTGAAGAGTGCTGCGGTGCCTGGCACAAGATCACTATTTGGCTTACGCAAGGTAACCTACCACGCTCCTAAAGAGCCTGTGCCCAAGCCCTGCTAAAGGGCTTTATCGAAAAGGTATTATACTTAAAAAATAGCACTTATGGCGAAGCTTATCTTTAAGGGATGGTCCTACTGCAACAAAAGGCAGTTGGGCAGCATCACTTTTACTTAGCGTTGATTTAAAGCAAGTTTGCTATATATAATGTGGTTGATTTTCTTTCAAACAGCAGGCATGCATTTGGCTGGCCGTAAGAAGCATACACGGATGAAAAAAGATTGTTCTCATTATGCCCAGGCCCATTAATTCACTCCCAGGTTCTGCACCATGTTTGAACAAAGTTAACTTCCACTAGAAGGGCAGTGCCAGGGCTTGTTTTGTAATTCCCATCTTTTCTATTAAAACTGGTCTAAATTCAGTAGTTACTTATGCCCCTGCCACACTGATGTCAGTGGAGAATTTGGTTTATTACGTGTAATAACTAGGCTTCAAACTGAAATCTATCTCATGAAAGGTGTTTTCACATGTGTGCTCTGGTAATTGTGGGTTGATTTATGACTTGTACAATGTTATATACCTGTTTGAGCCTAAAAAGACCAGTGAATCATTAATGTTGCAAAGACATGTAAGGAAAGAAAGTGGGTCACAGTTTGGCCCACCAATTTTGACCCTCAAGTGTCTGTCTGCAGATCGTGACACTGTATACAGAACCTCACGTATCTGAGAACAAAGATTACTGATAACTCAATGTCATGGGGAGTTTCTCATCAGCCACAAGAGGACTGTAGCTGCCTAGGTCTCTCATGTTGGTGATACACAGCATGGATTTCATATCTAGAGGCTTCGTATCATTTTTTCTCAGGGAATATGGGAACATAAAGGCTCTTCCCCATAATAAGCACAACACTTGCACCTTTGGAAACACATTCTTTTTTTGTGCAGTGGACACAGAATGCAAGACACAAAATCCTCAGTTTAAAGTCAGCAGGGGATAGGATTCTTCACCCTGCTTCACCCTCCATTTCATTTATCTTCAAAATTCTTCCAAGCTTAGTTGTTAGTAGCTGACCTAGTCACTAGTCAAGCCAGACCTCTAGAGTTTACCTTTAGTTATGATCAAGGATACTGTATAGATGGCATCAGTGTGGGTATTGGACACTACACACTTGTAGTTAATCGGTATCATCACAGTAAAAGCATTCAGATTGTAATGGAAAAAAAACCACAGAGAAAGCAAAAAGCAAAAGCTCCACATAGGCTGGGGCAGTGGTGAGTGGATATGGCAAATGTATTAGTGAATTCCTTTTTTTGTTTGTGTTTAAATCACTGTTTATTTAATCACCAACAAAAATGACTTGTGGAAAACTCAGAATCCCTGAAGGCAAAAATTTTGAGGCCAAATCCAATGCTCCCTCCTCCCTAAAGATCCCTCACTGCCTTCCCAAAGCCCCAGAAACTGACGGAATCTTCCCACTGACCGCGGTGTTATTTGGGATCAGGTGCATTCTTGGCCTAAGGCAGCAAAATGAAGCCACATTTCTTCTCAGAGACATCCTTTTATTCTGGTGCTCTGCACTGGAAATGAGCATCACTCCCGAACTGCATAAACAATACATAGACCAGAGAAGGGTGAATGGAAGCAGCTGGACTTAAGACTCGCAGAGTCTGACCTGCCCTGACTGGTAAACCTGTAAACAAAGGACTGCCTGAGAGAAGTGAATTAGAGCGGACTAAGAATTAAGGACTGAGGAGGGAAAGGGACACAGCAATGCAAGCAAGGAGAAGAACAACAGGACAGAACTTCTGCAGTCACTGGACATCACAAATTAAACAGGGCTGAACTGGGACACGTCCTGAATAATATTATGAATTATTAAGATTTAGTGTTGGTTTTGCCTGAGTGACACACCGAAAGCATTAGGGTCTTGCCATGTTAAACATAAAACTAGGCAGCAAAAAAAATAGTCCCTGATCTGATGCTTTTCCTGTTGATCCAAAACACTGCCATATGATCACACAGTAGCATTTGAAAGTAGCACTGCTGCAGTAGGCTCACTGCAAATGAGGACAGTTTTATTGCTGCTGAGGAATACTATAGTGCTTAAGTTTTTTCTTTTTTAGTTTTTATTGTGTGAAAAAAATAAATATGTGGTAACGGCAAGAAAAAAAGATGTGTTAACTTAGCACATACTTCTTAAAAATACTTCCAAAACGTTCTGTATCCCTCTTCCACTGGTAACCACTCTCTCTTTTCTGTGTTAATTAGGCTTTGGTTTACTTTTAACTTTAGCTCAGAATATTGCTTTGTCTCCTAATATTCAAGGAAAACATTGGAAATAACGAACGAACGAGTGAAATGGAACTGGGGCCTGTTACCTACTTTCTCTGCTTAGGTTTACTTTAAATGCATGGTTTCTTTTCTCGTCTGCTTCATGGAGGAGACTACATTAACCTTGCTTTACTTACTGTACTTCTTACAACTTTATATCCATCACAGATACCACTCTGGGAATGACATTTATTCATTAGCAGTGCTCTGTGCACTGACAGGAATGATCTGTGATTTTTTGTGATATACCATAAAGACTCATATGATCTTTCACTTTAGACAGTCACAGATCTGTCATATAGGAGAGATTATACATGATGGAAAGGCTTATTTACTTATGCATTAAAGGTCACATTCTTCCAGTCCTAGCCAAATTATTCAATCATGAGTTTTGCATAAACAAGAACTGCTGCATTTAAATCAATAAGGACAAGTTGCCAGCAGCTAAAATCAACAACAGCTTTCCCGCTGGTTTTGACTGATAGATCATAAATCTCAAAAAACAGTGAGTGTGGGTATAGGTAACTGCAGATTGCATCTGTTTTTGTTTACCACTCTTCCAGTTGTAGAAGATGATGGACCAAATATTCTTGCATGAGGTGGGTGAATATATCTACGAGCACCTGAAAATGCAGTCAGTTGTTGGCACATACTAGGTATACTTTCACCAGAAATTGTTACTCACCCTTGATGCTGTCAGTAGACAAGGTTTCTCCACAAATTCAGGAATGCTTTCTCCAGCAAGGATCTTGAAGAAGCAGGTTACCATGCTAAAAGACTCCAATTAGGGAGAAGACTTCCTAGAAACAACTTCTTTGATTGGGGAAAAAATACATTAATCAAGCAGAACAGAGATGTACTGTTGGAAGGATTTGTTGACTGAGAGTGGGAAAGGGTGGCTACAACAAGAAGCACTGAAACAAAAGTTACACAGAGAACTGCCCCAGTCAGTTAAAACTCTTGGGGGAGAAAGGCCAGCGCAGTGTAATAGCGGTAGCGGTCCATGGAGACTGCTGATCGATTCCTTGCTGCTTTCCAATCTTTCTGCAGGATTCTTGGCAATCAATTTGCTCTTTCTGTACCTGTCTGTCTTGTCATCTACACAACGAGCTGCCTTGCTGCACAGGGGTGCTGTAAGGTGCTTTGACATTAGCTGTCATTCAAAAAGGGCATAAAAAGTGGACATAACACAAGGCCCGTTAGGACTTACCTCTTTTGCACACAAGCTGTACTGAGCTCCTGAGTGCTGCTCCTGCCCTATGTCTAGACAGATGCCCACTGTTTAAGAAAAATCCTCCTCCTTTAAACTGTTTGTTTCAGGAGACTCCAAACAGCTGCACTTTTCTATCAGAATGAAGCCATTTAGTTGTTTTTGTAAGAACTAGTCCTTCAGTTCAGTCAAAACTGTACTTTTACTCCAGCCAGACCGATGAGTAAGGATCTGGCCCTGAACAGTCATTGCTAAAGCTCCATGCAAATACCTCACTGGTACTGAGATATTTTTCTGTGGCTGATAGCAAAAGGTCTCCATTTCACAGCAGGAGAATTGAGAAAAACTCTACCACCAGCTTGGATTATTCCAGCTTATTCATTTAGACTATTGCATTGTGCTTTTCTTTAATCAAGGACCTCCCCAGCTCTCCCAAGTGCATCACCTGCGTTAGGATATGTGAATGCTACAAGGGCCTGTGCACACCCTGCTTTCAGTGGATGTGGCTGGGAACTGTCTCATCATCCTCACTGCAGTGCCGAGACAGTAAGGAGGCTGCTTTAAGCCAAGATAATCAAAACAAGACAAAAATGTTTCTAATCAAAGGCAATGGCTGGTTCAGGGGCCATACCTGTAGTCTTGCAATAGCACATAGACCATGTGCTGGCATTTGAGACGAACAAAAATACTCGGTTCCCCCTCAGCAGAAGGCAAACCCCACTGCACAGATACTGCCCACGTTTTGTCAGCTTGGTGTGCATCACTTTGGGAGGCCATGCCATCATACTGTGGGGAAAAGCTGTCATCATATAGCCCATTTCCAGTGGGGCCTCTGCTGCCTATAGCTATGCCAAGACTGGTCCCAGTATGAAAGGCAGTCTGAAGAAAAGGGACTACCTGATTCTAGTACTTGAGGGATGAGCACTAGTCATCTAGAAACTGTAGCTCCTAAAAAGTGTTCCTTAGCAAGACAGATAGGGAAGGATTGGTAAGTCTCTGACTCAGCTGTGTGCTGCTGAAGGATCTTGGGGGGCAGAAGGAAATCAACCCAAACCACAAGCCTTTCCAAGACTTGAGAGCACAAATTATAGAGCTGCAACTTATGCATTACAACCTAGAAGACACAGTCCACAGGGAAGACAGTATCAAGACCATCTGACCTTGAGACTCTGCTTTGTTATCAGCAGAAATTATAGCTATGGCATAAGTGCTCTGTTTTGGCCATCCTCCCAAGGAGATACTTTTCCTTATCAGAATATACATACCCTGGTCTCCCTGCTGAACTGGCCTTTCTTTCCAGCCTGCCTGTGTTGATATGGAGAAATAGTGTGAAATGGGGACAATGGACATCGATTGCAATTGTATATGTCTGCCCAGGAATGTGGGTATGGTGACTGGTCATGGGTGCGGTGTCTGGTCACATAGGCACACAGCTCTGAGGAGACGCCTGCCCTTCTCCTCCTCTAACAAAGGGGCTATTTAAAAGAGAATGAGAAAAGGATGAGAGACATTCCAATGCTACCTAGAGGGAGGGAGTGCTAAGTCTCCTTGCTGGAGAAGACCGCTCCTTGCTGGAGACGCAAGGAGATGATCGGATGGTCACAAGAACATGAATGATCTACAAACCTGCAAGACCACCACATTCCAGGCAAAGGACTGATAAGCTAATTAACATACGAGGCGAGAGTAAGCGGGTTTAGGTAACGAATATGTATAGGTGTTAATTGAATATTCATTTGTTTTATTGTATAAATGTGGGATGGTTCGTCACTTCGGGTATGCACGCTTGTGGAGGAGCGATCCCCCGTGCATCTGCGCGCAATAAACATACCTACTTTATAACTTTCGAGTTATAGAGTCTAATTCTGCACGTCACTAAGAGAGAGAGATCACTCCTGCTTTCACCTGGTCTGCCCAAAGATGGTCTCATCCCCTCCCCCCTCCCTGTTCTGTTCTCACCCTTTCACTCTTGCAGACCAGTGGTCATTGGTGTTGATGACAGCAACGACTGGGGCTGGTTGGGAAAAGATGTCACTCTATAATCCCAAATGCCCTAGAAAAGAGCATATTTTGCCCTCAGTCATTGTGGGGCAAATCCACACCGGTAGCACCAAGTGCTAAAAGGGGAAGGCACACAGCCTGCTGATTTACTCACTTGCTCCACTGCACAACTCTCTGCGTAACTTCAGATTTATTTGGATTTTCAAATCCTGCAAAGCTCATAGTGACACAGTTTAAAAGCCAGCCTACCATTTTAATAGTTCCTTGTTTCACCTTAAAAATGGAATTCCCTTTACTTTTTTTACTTTCTTTTGCCTGATCAAAATTTTTTATCCTTGGCCACAGATTTTCTGAAAATGAAAATATTACAGGTTAAGATCCAGTGCTTGTGCCAGCTAAGAAGCAGAAGCAGCTGGTAAGAATCAGATTTTTTCTAAACTGCTGGGGGGTATTACATTTTGTTATCTTTCAGTCGGGAGAGCAAGCACTTTGTGAGAAAAACTGCCCTTAACAGTAAACAACGAGCTTTTGGAAGCCTCACCAGATTACAAGATTTCCTGTTAATTGATGAAACTGGAACCGACTTCCTGAGCCCAAAAGGTTGCACTTGAAGGACGTGACATTCCCTGTTACTACCATCACTACAACTCAACTTGCCTATACCTCGACTGTGGGCAAGAAAGAAAACAGAACAGTAATGCAGACAACCCTCTGTGCTTAGGAACACAGATACACCACGAATCAACCCACGGCGCTCTGCACAGAGGTTAACTTCACTCATCACACAGTGTGGCTATCCCTCTGTGCTTACTGTGGCTGCTGGTAACAGCACCAGCGCATATTTACAAGACAAACCAGCTCTCAAGACTTGTCAGTACCTCTGAAGTGCACACAACTAAGACTGGGTGCAAGTGAATAGTAATTTTAGTTTCAGTTACAGAAGACAGAGTTTGGACAAGTTTGACTCTATCTTTTGTACGTGACAGAGTCTTCCTTACAACATGCTCTTTGCAGCTCTTTTACTCCTGGTTTTAAGTGTCTCAAGGAGTTATAATTCAGAGTGGTACTTCACAAGGTGCCTTTCTTGGAGGGGAAGGAAAGAAAAGAAAAAGCAAAGCAGCTGTGAGACCAAAGTTACTGATCTCACACAGCCTATTTCCACCCCGCCTGCCCACAGCTATGGAATACAAACTATCAGGGCATTCTCGAGAATATACGTTTATGTATATTTTACCTTTTTTCTCCCCAGCTGCTAAGGTCTTGATTGTTCCTACTAAATAGACAGGAACTTTCAAGACCATTACTGATCCTTCTGTGTCCCTCAGCTCACATGACATTCTGTAGACTCTTGCATTCCCAGGAAGATGCCTGGGTCCCTGTACACTGGACAAATACGGCTTTGAGTAATTCAGAATCTAAATACATGCTGGCCTCCTGTGGGGCATGTTGCTACATCCTTTACACTGGCTTCAGCAGTTTCTCATTCCTGGAATAACAGGAAAATAAAACCTCAAGTATGAGGCTAAAAGTGGTAAATTTTCTACAGGCCAAAAGGATACCTTTTAATTAAAAATAATTATTACCTCCCCAATCTCAGATTTTCTTATGATTGATTGTGACTCCATCTCAAAACTTTGACCAAAAGCAGACTATTAAACAATTTACCAGTCTTGTTTTGCATGTTAAAAAAAATTATTGTGGGTCCAGGTTTCAAACAATTAAACATTCAACAAATCCTGCTTTGGCATTTAAACCAGTACCTGGTGCTCCTTTCACACCTCAGTGAAATCGCCAGGCTTTAACTTTGTTTATTTTTAAGCGATACAGACAGCAGTTTCCACTGTTTCCAAGTCCAGCCAGTTCATTCAGCTACTCAAACAGGAACTAAGCTCTTTAGAAAATCAGTTCATAACTTCAGATTACTGAAATTGTTCTTTCATCAGTTCTCTTCTGCTTCTTAATAAGTCTGAGATTATGTCACCCTTCTTCATATGGAGGAGGACTTCATTCCCAATGAGTAAGGTACTTCTCAAGAGAATGAATTACAGATCTCAGCCTGCATTAATTAGCTCTCTTTTACTTTGCTAGCATTAATAGCAGCAGTGCTGAAACAGTGCAGGTACAAGAAGCTGGTTTATGTGTATAGGGGTCTATCCATTCTGAAGGACACCAGCTACACATCCTGCTTGCAACAAAGGCTGACCTAGTGGCAATAAATTGCTGCTCTTAACTGAAGGCATTTGATTTCTGTTTGGAGCAGACTGCTGTTACCTATTCTGCATTTACATTTAATTCAAACGAAAAGGGAGTCCAGTGCAGGAGGCACCTGGGTTATGCTTTGCAAAACCACAGGAACTTGGAAAACCAAAGAACATCAAAATCTCGCTAACCTCCAGAGGCTGACAGGAATAATTCTAGGAGTAAACTCTGGAAAAGCAATGGCAAAACCCCCTGGGAATATACCACCTTTCCTGATGATTTTAAGATGACTTCTGCTAGTCTAGGAAAGAAAGAGGAAAGTAAAAAAAATTTAAGAAAAAATGTGAAGAGGTTGAAACCAGTGAGCAAAAAATACCATATACAGACAGCAAAACCAAACACGTGCTGTAGTTCGCAGGCTAAAGAAGGATTCCACCAAGGCAGAATGCTTCTGTGCTCCCTTCTCGAGAGGTCAGCCTTCTTATTAACACAGATGCATTTATCAAATCAGAAGCGCGTGGAAATGGGATCGGTCATGCTGTAAAGTGGATAAGGTATTATTTATTGCTTGTCTAATAAATCTACCAAGGAACCAACCTTCAATTACCTCCTCAGTATTCTAATTCATGAACAAAAGCCCAACGTAGACACAGAGAAACCCGGTATCTGGGCTGGAAGTCACATCTTCCCCAACAAAACCAAAACGCTGCGAGCCCAACCCAATTCCTCCCACCTATCCAAACCGACCCAAAAACCAGGCAGCCCCTTTCAATATTCATCCTCCCTTGCACTTCTGTTCTTACACCAGCTACTGTGGCACATTGAGCGGGCACGTACGTATGTGCACACATGCACACACAGCCCATGGGGGAAAACCTATGTGCATGAATGGAATGAGAAGATCTTTCAGCTCGGATTGTTAAGTCTGGCCACACTGCCAGCCATGAGCCTCAAAATGCGGAGTGACTCTGAATGATCTGTTCATTGGCCTGGCCTTTGTGATGCTTGAGTGTTTGCTCTCCATATTCCTTATAACAGCCTAAAGACCAAGAAGATTACAGTGGATGTAGTGAAACCAATGACATCTGGTTTTCTTTCAAGACAAAAAGAGTCAAAGCAAATTTACAATAGGAGGTTTCTGTTGTGCCTTGTTTGTTTTGGCTGAATTCCTGACAGTCTTCCTTGTGTCCACCCCAGAGGCAAACAAGCTAAGCAAGCAAAGCAGAAAGAGCAAAAGGATCTATATAGGATTTTTTCCCTCTGATCCCTGGGGAGAAGTGTTGTCTTTGCCCTTCCAGAGGAAAGCAGACACCTTACAGCTGCTACTGGTGCTAGGGCAGTTAAGGTCAGACATAACAAGATTACTTTGACTCAGGCAAACACTACCATTTCCCAAAGGAGAAATACCTTTAGTAAGATACACAGTACTGCAGACTTCTCTTTCTCCAAAATTCTGAGATGTATTGAGATCAAAATGTATGCAGGAGACGCTGAGCCCTCTGAAGAGTGTCTAGCAAGACAGGCTCTCGCCAAGGGAAGAGATGATCCCTGGAGAACGCTGGCTATCAGCATATTGGATTAAAACTAGTGCAATACAGTGACTGATTTAACTCTATTTTAACCCTGAGAGGCAAAAGGCAGCTAAGAGATAAAGAAGTGACAGGGAACACAAGTAGCACAGTGCAGTGGAGAAAGGGCCGGGAACTGCAATACCCAAGTCTTTTGCCAGAGTGTTTAATCTTTATTTTCTTAAATGCTTTGAGCCATATTGCCAGCCCTAGTGCCAACACAGCTTTTAATCCCGAGTAAATAATTTAGACTTTCTCTGCATTCAGCTTTGCTATCAACTGAATAAACCTGACACTGCTGCCCTGCTGGGGATTACATGGTACACAAACTTGGGGCAGGTCTTCTGCACCACTTAATCATACCATCTTTTGTGACTTTCACACTGCTCCACAAGAATGTGGCACCTGTGGTACCTGGGTGCTGGAGCCTGATCTGTATCACTCCTCAGAGGACAGTGGACTCTTCTCTTTCCTTCTAACAGAGGGAATTCACCTCTTCATGAATATACGAAATTCACCTCGAGACATCATAAATCAATGCTTGTGTTGTCTAGAGCATGCTGCTCTTTGGCTGCCTGTCCCTTATGCACAAATCTGCAAATGCTGCTTTCATTCATTTTATTCCTTCCGTGTTTTTGAATGGAGCAATTTTTTTTCTTGCAGGACTCTTGAGCTGTCCTACATTATCCTAAGCTGACAGCTGCTCTTGCAGACATCAGCAAATATGTATCTACAGACTTGGCAGAAGAAACAAGATTAACCCCAATGCACCTCAGAAAAAGTGTTTTGTTTTTTCTCCCTGGCAAACATACAAAGCATGTTTCATGTCAAAAACAGACACACAGAGTTATGATTAACAAACTGTAAACTTACCATTTCCCTTTGTTTAAAATAGTTTCTGGTGAAAGAGCACATCAAAAATAATAGTGCAGGTCCACTTCTAAAACCTGCCAACTCACCAAACAACAGATAAACACCTTCTTAGACCACCTGCGTGCAAGCTGCATGGCTCCTCCACTGCAGACAGCAGGGAAGTGTCAGGAACCAAGGTCCTATCTAGCGATCTCTTCAGTCTTAAGCCCTTTCACAACTGCAAATTCACAGGTTAAGGATAAGGTTTTCCAAAGTAGACTAGTTGTAGAGGAAACATCCAGAATCATTAGCTACTTTTGAAAGTCTTGCAAATAAATGCAACACTCTACTGTACACGACTGCTAGGTAGCTGACCTAATTTCAGGGTAATTTGACCAAGTCATCTTCATCTTGACCCTTCAGAGACAGACATGTGCTTTAACTGGGGACAGCTCTCATTCTCAAGTGCAATCTTAGTTTTTGTTTTTACACAACTTTGTGTATCTGCTGATCTCAGAGTACCTACGAAAGGACAGAGTGTGTCATTAGTCTGTTACCATGACAGAACCATAAACAGGATAAGCCTGGTTAAGTGGGATGGCCAGTGATCAAATGACCAGCAAACGAGAGGCACTGAGCTGGGCTCTGCCCTATTCATAAAGTGCGCAAAAGCTTATGAAACAGAAGACATCACACTTGGTTCTAAATAAAATAATCTCAAATTTGTAACATGCTAACTCACCTGAAAAGGGGAATGCAGTCCTCCAGGAAACAACTGCATTGTAGATATTAATGCTGTAGTCTGTGGTACAAAGAGGTCTGGGCTGTGAGCTGGAGACAGTGGATGAACTGACCTAGGAATTTTCTTTTAATAGAGAGAGAGTGCCCAGTAAAAAGGGAAGACGAGTCAGACAGAGAGCTTAGTTTAGTTCCTATTGTCGGCTTTTCAAACCTACTGATTAAAGAGCAGCCCTACTCATCTCAAGTGCTTCTGCATGGCCAGAGCTCCTTTCTGCTGATCTTAAGCACTTCTTAACACTACCTCTGCCGTCAGAAGAGATAGAGCAGTTGATATAAGGTACTTCAGACCTCAAATTCTATTTTAAAAAAAGGAAGAGAGAGAGAGAAATATGTTAATTATGGTAAGGCCAAAGAGTAAATAGGAGGATTAGCTCCAAATCTGTTAGACAAAATAAAGCTTCCAAAAGCATTTGAATACTCTGATCCTGACTGAGAGGCATGCTCTTGCCTTGGTGCGAGATGGCAGCAGTGCAGCCCTCATAACCAGACTGCGCAACTAGGCTGACATTTGCTTTATATTAGTGAACTGAAGCAAAGCAGCCTGATTTTATCATGACCACTCTCTCAGGACATTCCACATATGTAAAATGGGAGTGGACAGTGGGCTAGATTTCCTTCATCAGTATAAACTGTTCACTCCTACCCAATTCAGTGAAGCACTGCCAGCTAATACCTGCTGAGGATCTGCACAAGGACCTCAAAGTCAGTATTTCAGAACCCTTTATACATTGTTCTCCATAAAGCAATTCTCCTCTAGACAGTCTCCTTGCACAGGAGGCAATGTACACAATGAACTTCGCTCCTATATGCCCGCTCCTATCAATCATCAACAAAATTCTTTAGCAGATGCACAGAAAGCTGATGACAGAAGAAGTAATTTTATTCACTGAGTCAGTCTTGACACTGAAGGGCACTGAACAGCTGAAAACATTCATAGGGAGTTCCACTTACAATGTTATTCAGAGTATCAGTGATGCTTTTGTTATTTTTAAGAAGTGCTTAGATGGAATAGTGTTACCCCTTCGAAAGAATCAGTAGCAGAGGGGAGAATACAGCTAGCAAGGTTTACATAAAACTAACAGTCACATTATGCTCAAAAGCTTAAGTTTATTGCTCTATTTAATGACTACCACCAGTATTTTTAAAAAGAATGCCAGTTCTTCCTGTTAGCTTCTCACTGAAGGAAATATTTTAAATACAGCAATAAAATCAAGTGGTTTAAAGATAACACATTTTGCCGCACATTCATGCAAAACCTGCCGACAGGATTTTTAGAGGATCATGGATACAGAATAAACACAAAGGATGTGTACTGAAATATTGGGAAACTTTCCCCACAGTGATGAAGTTGTAGGCATAACATTTCAGGCCCTACCCTGCACCTGCTGACATCGATAGCAAAACCTCAGTGGGAACAGGATCAGCCCTTATCATTCCAAGAGCTGCTTTACCTTCCCCTGATCAGCAAGTGCAGTAAATTCTCAGAATCTCCTGCACTGACAGAAGTAGTGGGTTTTGGTTATTGTTACAAATAAAGAGAAGCAAAAATATTTTTAGTAGGTCATTACAGCTTCTATTCACCAAACACTCATCTTTCATGTTAGGGGTCCTGTGTACATCCATTTTTCTCTGCTTAATACAGGACTTACACATGTGCTTACCTCTAAGCATTAAACAAACCACAGCCTTATTGAGGTCTAGAAAGAAAAGCATGGGCAGCAACTGTATTATTGAAAAGGAAACACTGCTGCCTGGACTAGTGATTAGAATGGGCTGGCGATTATTTAAAGATGTTTTGAGGGTAAATTTATCAAAAAGCAGCCATCACGCTCAGACTGATTTTTTTTAAAGCTGCCTATAGGGTCTGTGTTAGTTTTAATGAGTGCTGGGCACTCGGTCACTCTCAAAGCTTTGAAGCAAGTTTAAATTCATAGAATACAAGTGATTTTATTATTATATTTTTAATAAGGATGAATTCAACTCACAAAATTCCTCAACTGATTTCAAACTTCAAATTTACGGGGAAATTGTATTCGGATTGTGGTTTGACTACATAAAAAAAGAAACTATTTGCAAAAATCAAATCTGGTTTCAGCCTTGAGATGGCAAAATATTGACAAAGAAAAGCTAAAGTGTGAAGAACTTACGTTCAGATTAACTTCTACTATTCACCTCATTCAGCCAGCTGTCATGGTACTGGGGTACACTGCTGGTAAGAGTTGGAAGTAAGAATTTGATTCATATCAGTTAAATATTTTTTCCCCTTTAGTTCTGGGTAACACTGCTGGTGGACTGCTTTAGGAAAAAATAAACAAGCAAACCACGTGTGAAATGTCATTTCAATGTTAATCTACTTGAATCTTTCAATGCAGAGGGGCTCAGAAGGTTTACGATATACACAGTATTCGGTAATTTTATATGTAAAAACAATCAGAAAGAAGCAAAAAGTTACTTTCAAGCTTAGTCAACACACGGCACATTTCAGCATGACAATCCAAAAAGTTTCACACTGTATTTAGATATATTAGCAATGTTCTTTTAAAAATAGCAAACTGAAGACTATTTTTTCCTGGTTTTTTTCTTGCTTTTGTAACAAATGAAGCTACTATACTTATTTACAGTATAAATAAGCTTTTTTGGTGAAGATCATGTCCCGTCACATATATTTAAGACAAGGTGTACCTCCGCTCTTAAATGTCAATGCAAACAAGAGCATAAAAGCAATATCAAAGTAAAATAGTATGTCTTTCTTTCCAGCTAAGACAGCCAGGTTATCATGTGTCTCTTATCAGATCTGAAATATATCTGAATGAAGTCAAAAGTTCTCTTGGTTTTAGCCTTTAGGAATATCATGAACACTTATTCTTCGGCTGCTCTAGAAAGCTGTTTTCCGTACAAGCTCATGACATGATGGACAAATTGATACTGTTCACAAGTCTGGATCATTCCTCCCCTGAAACGGAAAGAAAAAAAGGGGAGGGAAACAGCAGCCTTATTACATGCAAACATATGAGAAATGGCACAGCTAGCATGAAGCTTGTTACACACAAAAGATCCATTCCAAAGCTTCCTGAAATGAGTGAAAAGTGCCCCCCTGATTGCAACCAGCTCTCAGCCTGACCTCAAGCTCCATTTTGAAAGTCTTTGCTAACCAAGGAACAGAAGGTAGGCAGAGCAGGAAAGGGCTTTACCTTCATTTTTCTTGGCAGAGGCCCTCATCCAGTAAGGCACCACCATCATCATTTACCTTCGTGCTACTGGAGCACCTATACATACTCCAAGCACCATTTTAAATGCCATGAAAAGCAACCTGCACCCCAAAGCTCTAGACAAATAGATGGGAGCAGGGGGAACAAAGAGGGGAAGTGGCTCATCTAAGACTTCTCAGCTGAATTGCGGACTATAGAGGGCCAGGCCAGACAACTGATGGAGCGCGCAACTTTCCCATGCTGGAAAAGTGTGCCATTCCACGCTGTGCTTTTGGCAAGCTCACCAGGGAACTAGGGGATGACCAGCAGGATTTTGGAACAGACAATGGAACTTTAACAAAAGACGACTCAGATTTCTAACTGAACTGACCACCATGCACACCTTGACCAGTAACAGACTCCCAGCACAGAAATCTTTTTTGGTTCAGCTTTTATTCCAGCTTTTGCTGTTCTCTTTAAAACTGCAAACCTAAAAGGAAATGCAAGCAGGAGCAGAAACAGTTTGCTTTTTCATGTATCGTTAGCCTGTGTATTTCTGCAAGTAGCATATTCATCAACACGAGTACTACAGTGGGAGACAGAAATGAAAAAAAAAAAGAATGATTAAGTTGTCCATTTGAAGCAGATTTTACTAACATTCAAAATTCTGCTAAGAGCGCCTCATCAACAGCGATACAATCACTTGATAATCCATTATGAAAATAATTGTATCTGTGGCTCAGACTCCCAGAAGGTGTATGCAGAACTGTGCCAGCACCGGTGCTGGTGCACAGATCCCAGGCACACAGTGCCAAAAGGCGGCTGCAACAAGCGGGGTTGAGAACATGGGAACCTGCAGGCAGCCAGAGCCAACCACACTGTGTCAGCCTGAGGAAAAGCACACGTGGTGCATTTCCTCAGAAACTTTCACCAGAGGAAACTAATGAAAAGTTGCTTCCTCTGAGCCAAATGGACAGCAGACTGCTAGCACCCTCCTTGGGGACCTCCCTCTTCGATGGGGTCCACCTTAGCAATTGTGGGTCACACAGTAACCACACCAGTAAGAAGTAGATGAGTGGGAAAGACAACCTCCTCCTCCTGCCTCTTGCAGTTACTTTGTTAAGCAGCTGCTTGAAATAACACTTAACAATGAGTAGCAAAGGGCAGGGATCCATGCTACAGCCTCCCATCAATAAGCAAAGGTGGGAAACACGCACTCTGTTTCTAAAGAAACTATCCCTAGCTGAGCATCTCCCCAACCGCTCTACTTAATATAAGCTCACAGCTAATCTGTTTCTGAGTCCTTTTGTGCTGCACACAGCACTGAAATGTATTTATGTCAGTCCACGACACACAGGAAACATTAGTCACATCTGGCAATTACTCCCCATGCAACTCCATTAACGGTGAGGTTGAACCCTGAAGTTGTAGCAACAGAAGCACTAGCGTGGCCATCAAGTTTCAGACCACAGGAGAAATTTAACAAGAATTTATCTGATTCCCTGCTATGTGGTGGCTTCCTCCCCCTCCCACACACATGCACACTGTGACATGTGCTCACTGTCCAGGCTTGGGCACAGAATAGAGAAATTATGTTTTCATCCCTGTTTGCCACAGAAACCTTTCAAATCTGAGTTGCATTGTGGGAAAGGACAGCAAATGTCTCTCAACACTGTGGGAAGGATGCAGGAGCGATCACTTCCCCTCCTTAGTCATAGTCATACTAAGTTATTTTAAGACCAGTTAGTTGTTGGCCACTGCTGCAAAGCCCAGTGCACAGGATTTTTCCAAGGGATATGCGAGGGAATAAAGGGAAAGAAAAATTTCTTCCCTTCATGCCCAGAGTAACCTCAAAGGTGGTTCTCAGGGCTAATGTCAACCCCTCTACTGCTGTGCAGCAGTGAGGAGCATTGTGAGGTGCATTCCTTTCCGTCTGCTCTGGCTTGCATCTAACCATCTTTCCCTCAGTCTCTGGTGACTCCTTCCCATCCATCCTATTTTCTCTAGCCAGTAATGACCAGACGAGGAGAAGACAGAGAGGGTCTTCCTTCCTATAGCTGCTTGCACACCATCTCATCCTCTCACGCTGCTTTTGAAGCCACCCAGAGCTTTTGTGGGGGTTTAGTGAAAATGACAGTGGATGGCAGCATGACTTCCAAGAGCCTACAAGCCCCGTTTTTCAGCACGCCAGGAAACCATGCTCTTCTGTAGCAAGGACGGTGATCTGACTGATTTTCCATCCTGAGTATCTTCTCCAATGACATTTAAATGGCTTTTTCCTATGCCACCCCACTCTTAAGAGGTACATGGCTGCTACACAGGTCTCTGCAGCCTTCCTTTTCCTCCACGGCATCCCTAAAGTGATCTCTCTTCTTCAGCCTCTGAAAATGACTGCCAGCTCCCCTCTCCCTGCAAAGCTAGTATTTTTAATTGGCTTTCTGTATCATGCACATTTGTAAGCAGGTGTCTTCAGCCTTCATTTGTATGGTTATTTTCCTATGTAACATTTGTCACAGTGACAAGATATTTCAGATCCAGACAGATATTTCAGAAGGCCACAGATAATCAGCACTCACTATTTCTATTCTGGTTTTCTTTTCCTCAAGAAGCCTTTCCTTGCTTGGCCTGAAATCCATTGAAGTAGCCAAACCTCCAAGCCCCTGCAGGTCCCTATCTATCAGAGCCTCAGCAGGGCAGCAAGCATGTCATTTTCTGCCTCCCACTGAGCATAATTTCTGCTCTGAAATAGAAGTTCAGTGTGGGGCTGAGGTTCTTTTTTTTCCCTCAGAAAAATCTTTGGTATGTTTTTCGTGACATCTCTTCCCCCGACTACATTTATCATCATTACAGAGAGCACTGAGACATGTTTTGATGGCACTTGAAACCAGTGGAAGAGGAAAAATAACATCTCTGGTGCAAAATTCAAGTCTGTTTACCTCATAATCAAACTCAAGGTAGTGTGTTAAGAAATACTTAACTGGAAACTACTGAATTTCTGGAGATTTTCACAGCTCCTTCATACGCCTGCAAACACTCTAGACTGCATACTCTCCCCCTCCCCACAGCATCCCAAGCAGACATGCCCTTCCAACAGTGCTCCCAGCTCCCAGTATACAAGGCTAGGCTTCTTCACCTCTCCTGGGAGCCAAGTGCTGATCTGTGACGCTGAGCTTAAATGAGACTTTGCTTCTGTATGAACATGGGGCCAGCTCCTCAGCTGGTGAAAGGTAATTCCTTGCTGCACTGAGCTGTGCAGCCAATGCAGATGCTGGTGCCGGCTGTGAGTCTAGCTCAGTTCTAGAGCTGTTCATTAGGCTTACTGCTCATAAAATAGGCAGATGATAAGTCAGAACTGCTTAGAACATGACAACTTCCCTCAAGGAACATTCTCTCTTGGCCTCCGTTTGCCTTTGTTCTTTCCCTTTTCCCATTTGTTTCTCCTTAAAATAATGGGGAAGATTACCATTTTTCATTTTTCTGGAAAGGAAACAGGCTTTCTTACCTGTCTAACCGTAACTGGCAGGCAGTTCTCAATATGTCAACTATGCCCTCGCTCTTCAGCTGTTTACAGCAGACACTAGTTGCAATAAAGCAGCCAGTCCTCCCGATGCCTGCACTAAGGGAGGGAAAAGCAGAGAGAGGCAGTAGAGATGTCAGAATGGCTTTGGAACCTTCTTGTTAAACAAGCACCATTAAATCCACAATCAAACTCCATTATCCCTTTCCTCCCTCCAACCTTTGCCATGTGGGTGCTTGTGAATATAAAGTCGTAACTAGGAAAAGATACTAACTTCAATGGGAAAACACAATTAAGCAAAAGCCACTCACAGCAAACGAGTGAATATCTCACATACAGTGCTAAAAATGGACTATTAGGTACCATTTGACCCAATATGTCCTTGAAGCTGTCATTTAACCTTTGAAAATAAGCAGTTAAACAGTATTTCTTACTTAGACTTGGTTTGAGCAACACTTGCTTTCAGAGTCTGAATCTCAACGGTTTCTTTGAAAGCCATTTTCATTCATAGGTACAGTAAAAAAACCTAAACCTTTCTTATTGTTAGAACTAAAATATCAGAGCTTAAATAATTAGAGCTAGCAGCAGTATGGTAAGTGCAATGCCATTTGCTGATCAGATTGACAATCTAGTAATTCTCTGAATTAGTGTGAGATAAAACAAATTCACTATTAAAGCAATTTCTTTGTCTTTCCTGAACATCTTTATCTGATTCAGTCCTTGCTTAATGACCAGAATTGATATTTTTTCTTCAAGGGCACACTGCTACCGAAGCTGTGAATTCTTCTTATCACCTAATAAAAAACTAGCAGCAAAAGCTAAAAGCCCTTCTTATGCGTTAAATAATTAAGTGAGTATACTCAGGAATAATTACTTGACACAACTGCAAGAAATCCTGCTTCCATTTAAATTGTGCTCAAGCTGTAATACAAAAACACTGGCAACAAATGTACAAGCAACAATGGAGTTTGCAGTCAGGTGCTGCTTGAAAGTCTTAATACCGTTCTCTGACTGTATAAACAGGTTTTTTTATTCTGAGTTTATGCTTGCTGGGGAAACAGGTACACTGGAATCGTTTTAACTTCTATTACTGATCAATAAAAACAATTTAGGGGAAGTTTGGAGGATGGTCTTACTCACTTAAGAACTTATCTCAGTCTTCACATAATTGTGATGGCGGTACCCACCCAACTTGAAATTTTTGTCCCTGAAGCTCTGTACCACATGTCCTGACTTCTCTTTTCTTTACTGTATCTAGTTTGTTCATCACGACTTCAAATATTTCAGGGTTTCAGATGACTCGGCTGCATATGAATGTACATCAGTGATTTAAAAAAAAAAAAAAAAAAAAAAAGAAAAAAAGGGCCTTCATCATCCAATTGATGCCATAACCAAACAGGCCACAGTACACAGCTCTTGTATACTGTTTCCTATCCACAGACCTCAGCATGTTTTGCAAAGGGAGGGAACACCACCCATTTTCAGAAGATGCATTACTTTACATCAATGAAGGCCAAACTCACAGTGATTATGCTCTACTGAGGATCTCCCAAAGTGTCAAAGGAGCTACAGTACTCGATGTAACATAGGCCTTGGCTAACGGCTTGCTGCATAAAGCACTCTCAAATAGAAGCAATGTGTTAAATTCCTTCTTCAGACAAAGTGACTGCAACGGAGGATAATCTGGAAGGGCTCTGGTCTAGCAGTTACCACATAAAATACTTCATAATCCTATCACCATGTCTCTTAGTAGTTATTTCAAATTAAAATGCCCCATTTCCCCCCAAATTATTACTGGGTCATGGGACTGACACCATACAAGAGGAATGAAACACGTATGCAAAGCAAGAGTGACACGGTGACCAGAATCTTTACCTGCAGCAAATACCATAATACTTCAAGAAGCTCTTAAGAGAGTCACAGATTTCCAAGGGCAAAGGGGACCTTCTTACAAACCATTTCTTACTTTTGTCTTAACTCTCCCCAATCTGTCAAAATCTGTTTTAAAACACAGGCAGAAAAACTGGACATGTGGCATCATATGAACGTTTTACTAGTGATTACTCCGTATTAGCTTATAGGTGGATCTTTGATGGCACTGGGCTACCAACCATTCACGCCAAGACATTCCCACTGTATGATAACAGCCTGTTTAGCATGGCTTTTGGATAGCACCCATCTGCCATTTCCTAGATGTTGTGCAAAAATAAGTAAAATTCCTTAGGAAAATCCCAAAGGTCAATTTGGCAAAACATATTTTATTGAAATTATGGAAGATTACCCTGACAAGGTTACTGCATCACTTACAAGGCTTTCTACTATTTACCTGGAATAAGTGTTTCGAGAACTGACTTGTAGTTTTCAAGTAATCACATTTAACCTTTCTAAACACTGGCAAAACAGGACTTGCTTTTAGACCTCTGGAATTTCTCAAATTTTTGAAGAACTAGAATTCAGCTATAGTAAATTTTAATGGATTAGAGGCTGTGGTCCAATTTTTTTGAACACTCTTGGGTGGAAGTTATCCAGTATAGCTGATTTAAAAATGGTTAGTTGTTGCTTAACATGCTCCCTAGTTATCAGTGCAAAAGAACGTACTCAGTCATGTCTACAAGTGATAAGTACATCATCCTACTTCTTTCTGAAGACAGAAGTATCTATCGTCACCTTTTTTTTTTTTGCTCTGTGATTCATAATTATAATTTTCTCATCACAATTCAAACCACTGTGAAGATTTTGCTTCTTCCAGATAAGAAGTTTTCACCTTTGCCAGGGACTTTTCATAGATACTTCAGTTTTACCATCATTTGCATACATTTCTTGACAATTACTTGCTGCAATCAGTTTTGCCACCTATTTGTTTTGTGTTACACTTAAATTATTGCCTTTGGCTTAATAAGGATTTAAAAAAAAAAATATCAAAGAAATCTACAAAACAGGGGGGTTTGAGGCTTAAAGCTGGATGTTCTCATTTTTGTGCTTACATGTGTCTTCCTATTCAGTTTCACTCACAGTACATTAACCTTTGGTAACCTGGCCCTTTTATGATCATTAAAAGCATATTCTAATAGTAAGGCAAGTGAAATGAGACTGTTCTTACAAGTAACTGAGCCACCACCAGCTTCTGTGTTCAGCTCAGTCTGTATCTGAATGCAATGCCTGGTAATAAAAAATTATTGTCACTAAATTTTAGAAGTTCCAAGCATATTTCACAGAAGCAGTTGGACAAGACCTCCCACGTCTGACTGATGGGCAGTACGACTGTATCTGCCCTATGCCACTGTATGTGAAGAAGCCCTCAGAAGCCAGATTTTATTTACCTGCAGTGAACAATCACTGGGGCATTCTTCTCTTCTGCGCTCTGCATGGCTTCTTCCACCTCCAGAACTAGCTGCAACAGAGGGGGAGCTTGATCTGGTGTCTTCTGGTCTGGCCAAGACGTGTACCAGTAATGTTTCAGGTTTCTGACTTCTTCTCCCTTCTGCAATCCAGTTAAGACAAACACAAAATTTTAAAAGAACTTCCGGTTCTAAATTGATACTAAAACCTGGTCTGCCCTTTGTGAATGAGATGAGTAAATCAATGCTAAATGGAACAGGAGATCCAAACGGCAAGCTACACAACACACAAATCTGGATTTCAAATATCATGTCTGCACTTCAGTAAACTGCCTTTGGAACAAAAAAAAACCCTCCTCCCCCTTCCCCCACCCCTCAAAGTATTCTGCTCTTTTAGTGCCAAGAGCTGTGTGCAAAACACTCCAGGCAGTCTGTTCCCTCTTGACAGATTCATTCAGCAAACCCAGAGCTGTGCTTGTGACATAATTGCTTTCATAATGTATCTGACAGACAAGAGAGCCAGGAGCCGTATGTCTGTCTCCGATAGCTAGCTACCTAGATGAGGGAGAGAGATGACAGCTTATTTTTCTGTCTCTTCTGACAGACAGACTCATGTAAGTTTCCTGTCAATTCTACTCTTCTCTTAAACAAGGTGAGAAATTCAGAGAGAGGAAGGTGGGAATTGTATCCAGCTGCAGTCCCGGGCTTTTTGAGAGACAAACTCCAAATCTCTGTCTCAGCATGGCTACGATATAGCAAATGTGCTGTTACTTTTCTCAGTGCCAAGTAGCACTGTGTGCTTCCAATTTTGTGTGTTCAAAGTGACATCCTTCTGCATGATTTCTAAAGGTGCCAAACAGTAACATGAAGCTCAGGGAACTGGCCTTACCCTTTCAGCCACTACATAAGCGAGCTGGCTAAGCAAATGTCTTCAAAAGGTCCGGGAACAGAAGTGTTAGCTTCCACAATCTTCCCTTAAACACATAGCTGGCCGAGTTTAGGAGTGGAGGAAAAATCAGAACAAATTTGTCTCCTTCTAAAGAACCAGGCACAAAAATCTAGAAATAGTTTATTTTATCTGTATTCCTAAATCCCTCTAACTGTCAGTCGCTGGATGTTACAAGTGCTCTGTATTTGTGCCACTTTCCATCCCTCTTTTTGGTTGACAAAGCTTTTGCATAGTTTCACAGTGAAATAGACTGGGGAAGCGATCTAGTTAAATCTTTTTTCTTTCTCATGCTGGACTAATTTTCAGATGGATCAATCCGTTTCCCCCTTTGGCTTCCGCAGTCACATAAATGCTTGTGTGGGCACACGGGAGATGGCACAAACGCAGGAACAAGAGACCTGCACAAAAAGAGGCTGGCACAAAGGGAGGCTGGGCTTCACTGAGTTGCTTGTAAGTTCCAGCTAATACTGGGTTTAAAGTGCTCACTGAAGCACAGCCATAGGAACATTAAGGGTACATCTGGCTCAGTTTAGGGAAAGAGAGTCTTACTATCATAACACAGAGCCTGGCTTCAGACCATTTACTCACCCTAGTGAGCAGATATTCTGGTTAAGAGAGCATAACCAGTT
The DNA here is from genome assembly GCF_017639655.2 of Falco naumanni. NCBI lineage: Eukaryota > Metazoa > Chordata > Aves > Falconiformes > Falconidae > Falco > Falco naumanni. Next base: position 220,441 of record NC_054063.1, read on the forward strand.
GTCATGAGTTTGAGCTTGCTACAGTAAATCAAATCAACACTGCTCTGAAACATGAACATACACAGTTACACAGTTTCTGAATGTGTGACCATTTGTGAGCCACAGAAGTTATGAACGCTGGATTCTTAAGTGGGTTGTGAAAAATTGTAATGAAAACATTGTAAATAATACTGAGAGAAAAGTATAATTTATCTAAGAAAAACATGAATCAATAAAGTCACTCATTTGATTGAAACAGAAAAAAGCCAAAGTTCTAATGATGAACTCTGGATGTCTTTAGTTTTGTCTATGCTTCATAGAGTTTCACGCTTCAGCATAGAGAACCCTGACTCCTGTGGTTCTATACACTTCTGCTTTGACTTCAACAAAATATTCTCTATTGGTGCTTCCTTGAGACTGAGAAGATTTAGGAACACCTAAGAGGAAGCAAGATTTGATGGCTTGAAGTTTACCAACATACACACTGTAGTTGAAGCTGAGATCATAGATCAGTGGCTGGACACCAGCAAGTTCCTTTGAGAAAGGAAAACAAGCCTTGCCCTATTGCCTCAGCATTTTCTAAATTCCTAAAACTTCCCAGATCCTGTCCCTATTCTGAAAGAAGTATGACAGCCCACCCTGTAACACATGCAGTAATCACGTATTGCTGGTGGTGGCATCACATGTTTCTGACCACTCCTGTTTAAGGGAAAACTGGTCACTTCATGGCTTCTCTAGTTTTTACTACCAAGTCAATTTAGCATATGTATGGTCCAGAGCTGCTACTCCACTACTGCTGTTAAATGATAGATGTACACCTTTAGGCAATGGTAACTTAACAAATGGAATCTTTATTTCTGGCTCTAGAACTCAGCAGTTCACCTCCTAACATTTGGGACTGGGGGGAAAGAGAAACTGCCCCACTAGTACTGAAAACAAAACCATTGTTTAACTGGAAAAACAAACTGGGATGAGCTGCAAGTCTACAACATACTTGTAAATATTCTTTACTTCCCACTTGTCAGGGAGTGTGATTTTCTCCTTGCCACCTTTGCCAAAAGCACGAGTGACAGACTTTCCACACTCTCAATCCAGACATGGGATTTTATATGCTGGCTTTCTGCCTGTTAGCATATGGCTGAAAAAAAAATTAAAACTGCTTGGATAAAAGGAGAGTTTTTTTCAGCTTGTAAAGAAATCGTGATGGTATACTGAGGTCAGGGTAGATCTGGTAGATGAAAGATGTATGGAGCTTATGTAAGTAAGACTGTTATTAAAACATGTAGCGTGAGATACTAGAACGCAGCAATGAAAGCAGTTGTAAACTCTAGTACTGTAGACTCTTAAACCTGTGTTTAAGCTCTCTAGCCAGAAGTTGATAGAATTGTCACTGGTATGTAAAACTACATACACAGTTAGCTGGAAACATGCTAATGGAGAATGCTGTGGTGGAAGTGTTTGTAAAGGCTGTCAACAGTTTTAATGTCTTGGAATGGAATGGTCCCTTAAAGTATCTCGAAGTCAAGTTGGCCAAATGGCTCAAAGAATAAATTAGCACAGTACCTACTAAAAGGGTTTCAGAAAAGGTGAACAGAAGTGGTGCTACCACTCCACTGACCAAATGCCAAGCAGACCAGTAGTCCCACTGCTGAGAGAAACTGAAAACAGGTAAGCAAAATTAAAATGCCTTTTGCCCCGTTCTCAACTCCCTTACTTCTTACTAGTTGCACAAGTCATCTTAGGTATAAACAGCGGGTGGGCATCCAGCAGTCTGGCAGCATCCTAATAATGATCGTAAGAAGAGAAGAAGCACAATCTAAATATTTCCTAGGTCTCTCCCCATCCTAAAGAATCTGTAAGACACCATGCGGGTACAAGTTCCGCTTGTAATCAAGTAACCCTTTGCCTAAGCCCATGGCCCAAAGTGCTGTCTGTAGTATGACTTGTGAGGACTGGTAAGCAGCTACCCATGAGCTAACGTGTCACTCTAAATGACCAGTGAACACAGAGGACACAGGCACAGAACGAGTCACTGGTTTCTTCCACTGAGCAAACCCCATACTACTGCAACGGGCCCTGTAGCTTTCAGATTGTACATATGCAGTCTAAATCTCTGACTGCTTATTTTACTGTAGGTCTTTGTATGTCGGTGAACTGGGCAAAGCTATAATGACTTCAGTAATGAAAAGTGGTATTTGTACAGCAGGATACTGTGCAGAAGACTTCTACACAACTCTCCACTAACATCTCCATTAAGGGTTTAGACAGCTAAACCACTGTCAGTATGTTGGAATGATTTACCTTTAGGGTGATGAGCCTTAAACGGTAATCGTCTGCTTGTATGACTCTGTTAACTGTGATTTCTATTCCTTCGTAGGTGACCTGTTCCTCTGGCCAATATTCTGTGCATTTCTGTGTGCAATACAAAATAAATCTAGTTAAGCAGGTATCAAGGGAGGTTCATTTTTACTCCTGAAATTGGATCTAGCACATGCACAGATGAATGTGAATAAACTTCGTTTCTATAATAAGTACAAGTTTTCACTTTCTAAACAGGGACCACATTTCAGGTGATTTCTGCTGCGTTTGTAACAGCCTGATTGCATGATTAAAAATGCACAAATCAAGGAATGACTAACCACTGCTTTTAAATACAGACACCCTTATTTATCTTTATGCAACTGATGTGCATTCTGAAGGTTCATTAGAAAGGCCAGTAGCAATGTGCTTGTGTTTTGAGGTTAATCGTTTTCTTAAGGTAATAATTGTTAGTATAATACGCATTAGTTACCAATATTTCTGTGGTATGTATACACTGGCATGGAAACACAAAATAGGTCTTTCCTATTTTTTATAAAGGGTCAATGCTCTCTGAATATAAGACAATCACTTGCATAGGTTTTTTTGTACAAAAGAACATGACTGGGAATTAGATTATGTACCAAAATCCACTTCAAATGGACACTGAGAAACTTTCAAAGCTAAGGAACTGAAAGGAAGCAACTGCTGTGACAGCTATTACACCACTACATTTGATTTTGCCAAAAAAGTCAGAGATGCAGCCAGCACAACTTGGCAATTAGAAAAGCAGAAACCATAATCCATTTCCAAATCCACACTGTGGTATTGACACGCTAGAGATGAATAGGTGAGAATTTGTAAGCACTCCTATCCTGGAAGGAGGACTGAAAATGGTTGTGGTTGGTTGTATGTGGTTTCTCTTTAAACAGATCAATATGGAAAGGAAGAGACAGGGACTTCAACATGGTGCATGAACTAGTTCATGGACAAGGAATGACATGAACAAGGCAGGGACTGAGAAAAAGGGTCCCTTGTGATAACAGAAGCAGCAATCTTGTTATCACAGAGGAATAAGAATCTGCTATCAGACAAATCCAGTTAAAGATTATGCTTGTAAGCTTCCTCTTTTATATGGCTGTACACAACAATGAAGGAAGTGAGTTAAATCATTTTGCTCTTCCCCACCAAAAATAACTCTATTTCAGGAGAAAGACTAACAACAGAGAAGTATCTTGCAAATTTACAGAGTCAAAATTTGTGTGTGGGAGAATCAGTGTTGTTCTGTCTGCACAGTGCATCAGTTAATAACCCACTGGGAGTGTGGCCCACTGTGTCTCTGTAAAATTATTTATGCAGATTGCGGTTTTTCTTCCTGTACTCTTAAACTGCTGAATCCATTGCAAAAACCGTCAAGAGCACTAGCAGCTATCAATAGCACAGACGTTGCTTTGCTTAAAGGAGTGGAGTACGATTGCCCACTCATTTCTGTGGGCTGTCTGTCAGTTCAGATTAGATGTTACAGAGGGCTGAGATAAGAGCTTTTAATACTCACATTAGCAAAGTCATTGCACTGAGGAGGAACACAAAGCCTCTGTCACTAGCATCATTGCTGAACAAAGGTTTTGGTTTTGAATCTATGTACTTCTGAGTCCTGTTATTCATTAATACATGTGTTATAGAAGAAAAGGGATGAATATAGAAGACATTTATATGAAAGGACTTACCCTATATTTATGGCTGAGATTCCTGACACCACTTAATTTTTGAAAAGGTATCAGAAAATACTCAGCAGCTCTGTTACGACAAATGGGCTACAGCAAGGGTCAGTTATATAGTATATCAGCATTGCAGTGCACTGCATCTCAAGACTTACATGATGAGTGAAATAGTTGCTCAGTATGGATAAGAGGAATTCTACATTATTTTACATTCCTGTTACACAATCTTGCTATGAAAACTATAGCGGAAGAACTTATCACTGGACATGTCATTCAGGACCAATATTTCCTCTGCATCATCATCTTTAAACCTTGAGGTCCTTAAATAATTCTGGTGTACTGTCGTGACATTTTAACATCTCATTTGCCATAAACTGGCAACTCTGATCAACACATAAGTTATTACTTCAGCACTGCCTCTCAGAGGCAGATGCAAGTTTAAAATGTTAGTGCAAAGAAAAAGTGTAAAAAGTGCAAACCAAAAATACTGTATTTTGCATCAGCAATGCCTTGACAGTATGTGTCCAGTCAGCCAGCTGTAATAACCGACCACTGGTAACTTGCTAAGCATGGTAATTCTCTGTCTTGTGTCATGTCTTTTTTCTCTGAAGTTCAAGGTTAAATTTATTTACTTTGCAACTGGGGAAAAGCTAAAGGTTTGTGTTACAGGTTTGTGCACATGCATAATTGTGGACACTAAGCTTCCAGTTAGCAGTTAAGCCATTATAACTCTGTGTGCATGACAGAAGTATGCCCATATTCTTGGGCTTCTTACTAATGGCTTCTCAGGGACAAGCTTTAAACAAATACTGCTGCTGCAGCTTAAGAAACACCATTTGGACCTTTCCACTTGCTGCCAGCGGTGAGTGGGGATGCAGAGCCCCACACACGCTCAGATCACTGTCTCACATCTTACACTGCCAATAAAGGCAGACGTAAGTGCAACTACCTGCCTGTGAACTGAAGCCCAGACACATGGTTCTTGCAACTCTGCTATGGGGCAACTGTTTCAGCAGGTAAGTAATGAACAGCTGGAGGGCAGCAGTATTTTAAACTGCAAAAAAACCCACATCACGCTAGGTGGACAGCAGCTCTGGTTGCTGATTATTGTTAACTAGCATCTTTTGCAAGTCAGAAACAGCCTCAATGAAATGGGGCTATAGACACTGAATCATAATAAATGCAAGATAAAGCTGCACCAACTCTTTTGATTAAAGATATTCAACCTTAATAGTTACAGGGTACTATTGTTTTTATTCCTTTAGAGAGAATTTAAGAGTGTCTGCAGAGAGAGCTGGGTTTGATGAGGTTTTGCATCAGCTGGGAGAGGAAAAATGGCAAAACCAGCAGTAGGCTAGGTCAGACGGTAAAACAAGACTTACAGTAAACTGAACTGAAAGAGCAGCCCACATCTTCTCTGAGCCTGAAGAATTTAATGCTGGCTCCGATGGCTCAAGGCCACTGAACTAACTTCTGGTTACTGGCTGAGCATTTATGCCGGAAGTATCTGCTAGAGTACAGACAAGAATACAGACTATATGTAACACCATTACCTCATTCATCTCTTCTATATTGGTAATCATGACAATGATGGGAGAACGCTCCTGCCACACCATTCTCCAGAAATCACTGACAGTATTAACTATCGGTCCCTGAGTAGCAATATATACCTTTTCCTCTCCTCCATAGCCCTGCCAACAAAACAACAAGAGATGAATTTTAACAGGGATGTCCACCACAACCTTGATGGTTCAGTCTTTAAAACAGAGCTATCACTGGTTGAAATAGTGACTCTGTGGCATCAGTTCTTCTCCTTTCTATCTCCCGCACGTGTACACAGAGCAAAAGCACAACATGGACTCAAGTGCAACGAGTGTCCAACAGCCTTGGGGTGACTCTGGCTAAGTCAAGAGCCTTATTCAGTCTTACCACGTGGTCAGGCCAGCTGACAAGCAATTTGCATCAAGAAGGGCAGAAGTGTGGTTTTGGCTAGTCTGAATCTGTGGAGTTGCACTTTGAGGCTTGATTTTCAGTTAACATAAGCAGGAGAGAAGAGCAATCAGTTCAGCTAGGATGCCTTTTAAAGCCAGTGGAAGTTGCAACTCTGTTTACATTAACAAGGGCTGAGAGAGGCTAGGCAGACATCAGACTATTAAGCTCTTACCCTGATGTAGTTAGCATTGATGTAAGAGCTGAGGGGGTCATCCTGATCAGCTGAGGTAAGGCACACTCTGCTGTGAGGATCTGAAAGGTGTAAAGAGATAAGCTGCTCAGAGGACAGAAAAAAGCACACAAGATTCTTTTGTACAGCAAGACATTTACATGCATTCATGGCCATCACAAAAGACGTGAGTGGCCTTGGAGAGTTCCCATGTTAAAATGTTACCACAAAAAAACCAGAAAGGATGGCTGGGGTAATTTGGCTGCTTCTGATAGCTTTACCTGCTCTCTGAAGCCTACTTAAATTGTTCCTGTTGCAGAGTCAGTGTCCCAGAGTGACTCTGGACAGTTTTCCGCTCCAGGAAATTATTTCTCAATTTGTTAGGTGAACAGACTCATTCTGGCTTGTAAGACATTAGAACATTGTGAAATGACAGCAAACAGCTTTTCTCCCAAACCATAAAAACATTTCTTGCACACAGGCAAGCCAGATGACAGTAACTCTTTCCCTGTCTTGTCTTGCAGTGACACTAAATGCCAAGATACACTACTAACAAATACAATGGTTAGAGAAATTAAAGAGTATTAACAGTCTCTTGTACTCTGCTTAAGTCTCTTGTACTTTGTTTAAGTCTCTTCACTACAGTGTCCGTCATTAGGGCTGTTTATGAAGCATTATTCTTGTTTTAGTAAGTTAACAGATGAAAACACTCCACCTGAGAAGTTCAGTTCAATTCCACTGAAGTCAATAGGAGCTGTTCCACTGCTTTTAGTGCGAGCTGACACACATCCACCTTCACCAGTACTACACAGTTTCTTATCACTGACAAGAAACATCCTCCTGACAGAGGCCTCAGCAAACAGCAACAGCATGTATCACCAAGAGAATATTAAAAACAAACCACAGATGACTTCTTAATAGAAAGGTTCAGCCTGCTTAGAAACCAGAAAAAAAAAACACCAAACCCCCCAAAATTGTACTTTACCCAATCTCACACTAAGGACTAGTTACACAGTAACTTCTACAGTACTACACACACAGACACAGCATGAAATGCTGTTCCCAGACAGAACAGATTCATGTTATCTATTATGTGACAGTATGAACATAATCAGCAAAGCAAAGACATTACCAAAGATACTGTTTTATAGCACAGAAGTAGTGAAACCAGCTAGTTTCTTTAGCACAGTTCCCTCCTGCTCAAATTTGCTCACGTCTCTAGTGCTGGGGAGATGGTGAGACAAAAGATAAAATCTGCTTTTTCATCAGTAATTTTGATAGCCTGAAACAGGTCACACTTAAAACGGTGACATTGGTTGCCAGATGTTTGTTCAAATGTCACTGCACTGGGTAGTAAGACCCCTTGCATGAAGTCCTTTTGCCTGGGTTTTATGCAGTCATCTGTGGAGTCTGCTGAATAAGTAACAATTATGTGATTTTCTCCTATTAATAATACCAATAATCCTAGGCTGCCCATCTCATGGAGGCTCTTTAGGGAAAAATAAAACGGATCTGAAGAACTCTATCAACAGGTACCACATATTTTTAAGCAGAGGCTTCCTTTAGTATTCTTCAGCTGCAGTAGAATTTGAGTTACTTTTCCCTTCTGCATCCACTAATATTTAAACATTACTCAGAATATGCTTTTACTTTAAATTCTAATACTTGCCTTGTGATTTTTCTATTAACGTAGTGTTTACATTTTTAAAGTTAGTGTGTTAGTGAATAGTTGCAAACTTATTTCATGTAAGTTTGTTAATCCTTGGAGGCATGGTAGGGTAGGAACCAGTTACCTTATCTGGAGAGGTCAAAGGGACAACATGGCTGCTAGCAGATATCCATACAGCTGAGATGAAGCTTGCAACAAATAATTAGCCCATTGAGTGATCATTCTTAAAAAATACATGGTAGTGGGCCAACTGGCATCTGTTCACAACTCTGGAACAGGGTGTTCAAAATGGCAGCAATTCTGACGTCTCATTTTAAACATCCAATATGCGATACTTAAAATGGTCCCAGTTCTCAAAGTACACATTAGATACCAAATTCAGAATATATAGATTACTTCAAAACCTAGCAGTTTAGGTACCTGAAATCACTAGCCACTTTTGCAATCTTCCCTTTCCAGCAAAACTAGTAAATTCATACGCGAACAATTCACTTCAGTCATTAGCACATCAATAGTGAAATGTGGCTGAATGTTTTTACACTTCTGGTCCAAGGTGGAGTACAAAGTCATCAGGAGGGTCGCACACACTGGATCATTGGCTGCAGCTGCCAAGAGTTGTAAGTCTAGGTAAAAAAAAAATCTCTTCTGGAACCGTTTCCAATCCAGGTTTGCTGACTAAAATGGTAGGTATAGCTGAGGACATTTTTTACTTCTCTGCACTTATCTTTGCTAACCTGACACAGAACCTTTAAGGCTTTGCAGACTTACTGTGGCCAGCAGTGGCATATTCCAACAATGGCTTAGAGTAAAAAAAGAGACATGACATCTAATCACATCACTTTTCAAAGTAACTTTTAGAATTACAGAACTGAAAATGACACTTGTAAAAATCTGTACCAAAATTTTTCTCAAAACTCTACTCCTGGCTACATATAAAATAGCGTAATAGAACAGAAAAAGATTTTGATTTTCTACATAATCTTAATGCCATCAGGTCAGTTCCCAATATTCTCAGTTTGCATTTGAGGCATGATTCCGAGAAAAACATCAGCCAGGAAAATAACATGGCTAGAATTCAGTTCTTCTAAAGGAGTTTCATCAAACAAACCACCTGAATGAACACACCAAGTTCATGGGTGGAATTTTTAAAAGCAACACCAACTATTGCTGATGTTCAGTGGATCTTAGGTTCTTCACGCTCTGTAACTCTTTGTAAGTCTGGTTTATGCTTTGAAGCCATCTTTCTGCTTCATAAATATGGCCTTTGGACAATACGTTGTAGTGACAACACACTTCAAGCATTCTGGAAAGGAAAGTGCAAAGATCTATGGCATATAGAATAAATCACCTTGCCTCAGTGACTTAAAAAGCAGAAACTTACTTGGGAGAATTGTTTTGTAGCGATTCTTACGCACTAAGCCTGGAATATCATATTCCTTTGGATCAACAAAGTTCATTGGAATTTCCTGTAAAAACAAAAGAAAAAACAAAACCCACAAAACACAGTAGATACTACTATTAGGTTCACAGAAAGAATAAGAAACCCAAGCCCATTATGTCCTGCCTGTGAGGGAGACAAAGTGATGAAATCAACCAAGACACGTGGTACAGTACTTCTAGCAATTTACCACCACAATGTGATTGATGTTTCCTTTACTATCACTGGCTTTCTTTTCTGAAGTCCTTAATATGAAAATGCTCATAGTGACTAATTCTTGGAGTAATATATGCAACAGCATTAACATTAGTTTCTAGTATTATTAGAACTGAATTGCAAGTGTGGGCACGGAACCGAACAAAAGGTGGTATGTAAGATACTCTGCTCCAAAAAGCAATGGACCTCAGATACCATTCTTTCTGATACACATTCCTTCTTCCTCTGAGGATGGAAGGAAATAATATGCTAGTGACCCTCTGACAGCAACAAATTATGACACACATTATGATGGGCTGGCATACTGACCTGACTCTATGGAGCTGGGGGGGAGTCACTCTTTGTGCACTGCACTTAAAGCCCCACAGGCAAGGACAGCAAACAGGCGTGCAGGGATTACCTGCTCTCTACACTGCTGACACAAGGAACACACAAAGATGGAGGGGCTTCTTATTCTCCACTACTTGTCTCCTGCAAGTAAGCGGCCACTGCGCAACAGGAACAAACAGGAACCTTCCAGCAACCGGAGCCAGCAGGCATGCAATGAGGCGGGATGTGCTAACCAGGCTCGGCAGAGAAAGGGCTCACGGGAGCCTGGGACCAGAGCTGGTCATCCCAGCTGCTGCACAGCGGACATGAGAGGCCCATAATGCACGTTCTGGTAACAGAAGTCAGGGTTGAGTAAGACATGCTTCACTCTGGGAAGAAACTAAGATGAGCAGAGCTATGGACTACGTTAAATTCCGGAGCTTTAGAAGACTTGACCACCTGCATTCTTGTACAGCACTGAGTGTACTGCTGGACTTCAGCAGAGGCAATTGATAATAAAAATATTTTGTTGAAGTAATCTCCTACCAATCTGGGGAATGGCATGGCAACAAAACCTTCATGTTTTCCTCAATTCCTACTTGGTATTTAGTCACCCAAAAATCTTCTTGAGCCAAGCGGTATGGTCTGTTTTCGGGACTCACTTATTCACTGCTCAAGCAAATTCTAAGCAAAAATCGACAGGACTTTCGCCTGAGTGAAAACTCTAAATCTTGTAAGAATTTCAGGACTCAGCTCTGCGATTGAGATCCCCGCTGACTTTTCTTCCAAAATGAAACACACTGCTTCCTTTCTCATGGATCTGAACTTTGAAAATCAAGTAGGTTAGACAGACTGAAACCACATGATGCAGAGCTAGCTCACAGTAACTGTTTAAAAAAAAAAAAACACAACCAAAACAACTAGCTTACAATTTTTAATTACAGAAATGACACTGTGATTACAACAGCTATTTTTATCCATGCTTTTTCAGCCTTCATTAAAGAATGGAAATGGCTTGGATAGTTTGGCTGTTGAATGATTTTCTGAACAACAGGAAGACTAGTTCAAAAACTCTCAGAGAAACGAAGCATATTTTTTCCTACTTCTAACATTATTTTCTGTGCTTGAAAGCCACAGTGCACCTCAGAGACTGACGAAACTGTATGTGAACTTTTCAGCAGTCAATTGAGATGCTCACTAAGTGAACACTTCCTCCCTATAACAGAAATGGATGCTTTACTTCAAAAGAATCAGGGCTTGTCTACACAAAAGCTGCTTTTCTTCAACTTGCACAGCACTAAGTGAACTAAGGACCACAGATATCTGGTGGTCTGTTTTAAAAGTCCAGACTATTTCATCTCCCCTTGTACTTGTAAAGTGAAAAAAACCCTGAAACTGCACAAGAAGGGAGGACAGCAAGCCATAAAGTGTTTCTTCCACCCTTCCAGATCCTTACAGGTCATAAAGAGGACTGGCTGAAAGGGCTGTTGTGTTGCAAAACACCATCTTCCTCTCGTTCTGCTGAGGTTACGTGTTTAAGAGAGTATTTGACTTGGTAGCATTAACTTCTGTAGCTCTTGATCATGTGTTCTGAAATATCCCAGCACACAAAGACTGTGCCCTGGTTACCTCCCATCTTGTGCAGGAATTTACAACCCTACCTAGCAGGCATAATACTCACAGCCGCTACAGCAATCTGCACCCCCCCACAGCCTGGTATAACAGACACGGACACTCAAGCAATTAGGGAAGACACTCACTGAATGCAAAGATCCAAAAAGCCAGTCTACTCACCACACTGAAATGTATCTGGCCTTTATCCTAAACTATGTAGAAACCAAATTTTCAACTGTTTGCTTCATTTGTGTACGTAATTTTTTTTCTCAAAATGAGGTGAACAATTCTTTCAAAGAACAGTGGATACAGTGAGCCAAGGAAACATACTGCAGAATCCTAAAGGCAATAAATAATTTTTGTGCAGAAAAAAACCCAGTAATACATACTTTCTGTGGCTCCTGCTGAGTGACATAACCATTCTCTGCTTTGGTTAACTGGAGGACATTCAAGCTTGGGAAGTAGCTCCATGCCAAGTACTCAACAGCAAAGAGTATGCACTTGAGTAATTTCATCCCCAGGGCAACTCCAGACACATTTCAAGAAGTTATGCCTATAGTAAATCTGGCTTTTCTTCAGTAGTCCAATGAAAAAGTTTGATTTTTTTTTTGTTAAAAAGTAGCATGCCAACAGAAAAAAAAAGAAAAAAAAGAAAAAAAAGATTTGTGAAAACAAAGGGGGGTTTTTGTTGCCAGAACAAATTCTCTAGTTTTTTAGTGACAATATGACTGAAAGCTTTCCGACATTGTCATTTCAAGGGATGATGAGTTTGGGAATTCCATTAAATGCTTCATTGATGGAAGTGGAGTTTGTATGTACTAATTTTAGACTTGCAGAAAATAGCAAGGTTCACAGAAGAGAGACAACACCCTATTTTCCTGATGCTCCTAGAAGAGACAGGACAGATACTCACAAAGAACTCTGCCTGGAGTATGAAAGGATCCAGTGCTTTTTTGTGTAGTTCCTCTTCAGTAAGGATGTTTGATGCCGTCTGGAGGTACTCTCGGGCTGACTGTTCCCGTGGTGACATAACATAGCCAAAACCTTGCTCAGAACAGCCTGGGGTACACATATCCAGTGTGAGTGAAACATTTGAACCTCTCCTGCAAAACAGAGCAATCGAAGTTTGCTTACAACAGAACAGACTGACCCATAATTGTCAGCAATGGACACAGTCCCAGTGACAGATAAACAGCAACTTTAGAAAAGCACCCAGCTGGTTCTGCTGTTTACGTTTTGATTGCTAACTGTGGAAAATGGGCGACGCTTCTTGGGTAGACAAGACCAGAAGATTATGTTGTACACTGGAATACGAAGGCCAACAATTGTTGTTGCACTTTTGCAAACCACACCACATTTTTGATTGCCTAAATATGGACTGACATTTTAGGCACCATAGGTGAAAGTCTTGGTCTTCATTTTCATCAGGCCAGATCCTACTGAATAACCATTTATTAGTAGCACAGAAAACATCGGTAGAGTACGACCTTGGGATAAACATTACCAGCTCAACATTAATAAAGACATGAGAAGCCAACCATTACAGCGAATAATTTTTCTATCTGAAATACTTTCTTTCCACAACAGTACATCATAAGAAGGGTAAAATGAAGGTCCCAACATTTTTAACAGTTAGAGTAAAAACAGAGATGCTGCTGAGCGTAGAATTTGTAGTGGCTTTACTGTCAGTTAGCCATACCACGAAACAAAGTCAAAATGTCTGTATTGTTTATTGAATGCAGTTTTACATCATTTCTGAGCTTCTGTCAATCTCAAATACCACAGACAAAAGATTCAAATATCATCAGTTGATCTGTATTTAAGTATCTTTAACATAATAAAATCATTATAAATGATAAAATCATATGATTATTACTAGGGGTAATGTTCTATGCAACCACACAGTAAACTTATTTTTTATGACTCTCAACTGGGAAAATCTAGTGAGGAGATGTTTGCAGGAGCTGTTGAAAAAAAATCACATAAACATGCAAGCACAACCAGCTCACAGAAAAGACAGTAGAAGTTGTTACTTGGATCAGAGCCTTTTTTTGGATTCAGGAGTTCTTCCAAAAGAATCGACAGCCAGCCTCCTGCTATGATTCACAGTCATGGGAAAATAATTTTGGATGAAACATGACCACTAGTGGTAGACACTGAATCTTTAGTGACACCTTTCAAAAGATTTTGACCCTCCCCTCCTGTGTGCTGTTAAATAGCTACTATGTTCCTTCCTCAGAAACAGCTGCATTTGACAATGAATGCTTTGGGTTCTTTAAGGTAGAAGAGCTACACGCACAAAGATATTAATAGTTCTGCAGAACGAGGAAATGAGAGGGTTTCTTCTTAAGAGTGCTGTTTGAATTTAGCTAGTGACTACCCTTCTAACGGTGTAGGTGGTTAAGAATGAGAAGGAAGTAAAATGGAGAGATGGAGAAGCAGAATGGATGCAAAAGACGGACAAGTAGGCAAATCAACACAACACTCAACAAAGGAAGAGTAACCCGTGCTTGATGTAAGTGAAATCCGCCCAAGCACAGTTCAAACCTGAAATGATGTCTGGCTTCTCAAGCACACGTGTATGGTTGAAAAAGTATACACCTTCTACCTGATATGAGAACTTCAAGGAACTGCTTTCTTTTTCCCATCTTTACTTCTTTGACATTTTAATTGTAATTCATTACTTGAACCAATTGATATTCCCTAACTGATATTCCCGAATTTATATTCCCCAATTCCCTTGAAACAGTGAGTATCTTTCCCGCAGGCTAGCAGTTACCTGAGAAGAAGCATCAGCATCTTTAAAATGAGAGAGAAGGAATGAAATCAGGGATAGGCAAAACCACAAACAACTGTTGCATTTCAAGCCCAATCTTGCCCGTAATGAAAAACAGCAGCAAAACTCACTGATAGCAGCAGGTGCAGGGATAAGCCCCAGAGGTTACTGCAATCTCATATTTAAAGAATATCGTAAGAAAAGCTAGGAAATTTTATAGCAAATGCAACCATGAATAAAGTGAGAAAAAAATGTCTAAGCTCATGGAGTGCAAATGAAAAGCCTCTTCTGTAACATTCCCCTTTCACTGTGTCACGAAGAGCTTTGGAAACAGCATCATACTTTTTAAAATCCAAGTTCTGCCTTTGGTTTTAAGTTTGTGATATGAGAATTAACTATGGTTAGCACTTCAATTAAGGTTGAAAACCTAGAAATAAAGAAAGGTGATACTTTGCTAAGTTGGGTCCTTCAGTAATGTCATTCATAACATCATCACCTGCAGCAGAGTATCCTCACTGGATTTCTACCATCAAGATTTTGTTCTATTTCACTAAGACAACTGAAAGAAAACAAAACAGAAAAAGATCTTCCTTTTATTCTAAATTTGCCTTTTCTCAGCTGTGAATCTCTGAGAAGCTCTATTGCCCTGATGGTTCAAGCAGTGAATACCAGCTTACCCCAAAGTTTCATTACTGGGTTAATTTCAAAGGAATTAATTTACTTTTGGGCTAACCCATTTTTAATGAGAATCATTGTACATTACCACTTGTCCTATGGTTTGCTTTTGGAGAAAGGACTAATCCTCCAGCATGAGTGACAGAAAAAAATTAACAAGACCCACACCACTTTCATAGGTAAAAGTTTTCACCACCCTATAGTGGATTTCATGCTGTGCAGCTGCCATCATAGGGAATGGCAAGAGATTCATCAAACACAGATGGATATTTCAAAGGAAAGAAATGATGCTTTTGAATCACACTTGTCGACAGCTGTCTAGAAATTGTGTATTTTTTTTGGCTAATACATTTATGACTGGACTGAAAATAAGACAGGAAATAAAGCAGGTGCTTGGCTTTAAAACCACATTTTAAAGTGACTTTCATGAAGGCATTCAAGTTTCCTACTAGGTACAGAACTCCTAAATCCACAAAATCTGGGACCAAACTTTCCCCTATTAGTCATGTCTACCCTACCTTTCTTGCAAGCCCATGGATTTAACTGTTAGAGTAGCTGGATCTGTCTCCGCTTTAATGTCCATTATGCAGTCAAAGACCGGAGTCTCCGGGACAGGATCCAAATCTAGGAAGTCATCCTCATTTTTATCCTCTGTCCACTCTGAGTACGTGAATGAAGGCTGCCGGCTCACAGATTGGCGTCTGTCCTCTTGTAGTGGAAAGGGGGGGTCTGGACGGGCTCTGAGCAGATGCCAGAACTGGAGGAAACAAACATTTGAAAAAGCTTTCTGCTTGTTGCCAGGCCTTCCACGCAGCCTAGAGGATGGGTTTGTAAGGCAACATCCCAGCTCACTATAACGTATTAGAATTGCAGAGTACTGAAGAGGACAGGAATGTTCCATGCAGGAGTAGCTTTGTGATACGTTACATGGATTTACATCTACCCATTCAAACCTGCTTTCAGCCACAGAGGTTTCCACAGAGCTGGCCAGGCTTAACTCAGTGATACAGTGGAAGCAGATTGTGCTTGTGACACACCATGTGCAAGCCAATGTGATATCACTGTTCAGTTTCTTCCCCTTCCTAAGCTTGTTTACAAAATAAAAACCTACTATACTATTCTACAAATCATACTTCTCCTGACTTAATTGTTTTCCATCTAAAATTCAGATATAGCTGGGTTAAGTAAATATAAATTTTCCTGAACTGCACATCTTTGATAATCTGGCACTGTACCTCAAATTCACGTATAAACCAGTCATTTTTTAAAGAGGCCATGATTTTGATGTACCTGGTTTTGAGGCTCAGAATGTCCCTACCAGTTTTTGGCCTGTGGCAAAGACTGTTCTGTGATCTAATTAATTCATTTAAACATGATATAGACATTAAATAATTCATCTTGTGAAGTTCTAGGACATACAGGTAATATTAAAGTTTATAATATAAAATAATGAAAGGTTTGAAATAGCATGAATCTAAAAAATTGCTGTATCATATTGGTTTGCACGGATGCTGCGGCAGACTAGATTGATTTGGGAGATTGTATTGATAGACTGTTTAATCCTCCACACAGGCCTCAGTTAAAAATTTCAAGGCCGCGTCTAAATTCTGGAACCCTAGGCCAACTCCATCCCTCTAGCATTGAACTAGGAGCAATATCACTCAGGCTGATTGTTATACAAACTATATTGGACTGTCATACATTTTTTTGAGACTAAGAAGAACAGGTCTTATTTTCCAAATTAAAGCCTCTTCCAACCTTTTCTTATAACTGGCTTTTAAATGGTCAGTTGAATTTAGAAAATGTGTCATTAAAAAGGTCAAACCTCTTCCTAGGCTACTAAAGCGTGTTGTCTGGTATTGGATTTTAAATAACAATTTTCTTGTGCCTGTGTGTCTTCATGCACTTTCATTTCTCTGAGTGTAAAGAATGAAAGAAGTGAAGCCAATTTTAATTTCTGTCCACAGTCAGCTTTAGTGAAATGTTAAGACTCTCACAAAGCAGCAGTATTCATTTGACAGTTACTTCAAAATGGTTTTTTTGTTTCAGTTAATCAGAGTACATAGTAATTACAAAAGCAAACATATACTAGACTTCTGTTTTACACAGCTTTGGGGCTGAGTCTGAACCAAGTCTGTCCTACACGCTTGGGCTACCGGAGGGCAAGCAAGAAGCTCCAAGACATCATTCTATTTTCACTCCCCAAGATGACTCCTAGAGCTGGGCAGTCCCACGGGACTAGCCATGCTTCTTTCACGTACCGCAAAACTGTAACAGCTGGGCAGTTCACAGCGTGAAGTATTCGCTCAACAACTCTGGACTGCTGGACAGTGCTGCTGTTACTAAAGTCAGCGCTTGGGCGGAGAGCCAAGTGTAACATCTAGGTACCCGTTATACGTTACAGATCCTAGAGCTTGTACAGTGACACAGGGCTGATTTTTTCGAGTGATTTAACACACCATAAATCCAAAGGAACAAAAAGTTCACCCAAGAAACAAACCAGCTTTCCTTTAGGTTGAAGGAAGCGTGTGGTAAATAAGGAGCTGCCCAAAACACCAAAAGAAATTAAGTTATAGTTGAAAGTGATGGGGTTAAACTAAATAGTGGAAAAATTGTCAGCTCTGAAAACCTGTTCAGGAGGACTGGACAGCTCAATGCTGATTCTCTGCAGCTGCCTGGGTCTTAACACAGTGTTTTATGAGACAGAAAACAGACAGCAGTGCTAATACAAGCCTCGAGCACCCTATCCAGCCTTTTGCTTCCACTGTGACTGCCAGCTTCCCAATGCAGCCTGGTACCTGGGTGTTCTCTGAGAAGTGCTTCAAATGTCGGCTGAGGTCTGCTCTCCTGAAAAATTCACTCTACATGTATCAGAGTCACAATATCCCGATACAGGAATGAGCTGGACTTCAGCATGTGCACAGACCAGACAGGGCCTCTGTTCTCTCGGTATTACTTCTCAGAATCTGCTTGACCACCATTTCTCAGCCTTGTTATTTTTGTTATTGCTCAACAGTTATTGCTCTACATTACAGCAACAAAGCACCTGCGTCAACAGGCACATTTTCTCCCTTTCCAAGGAACTACTAAAGCATTACTGTTAAGTTACCACAGTTGATGAACTGAAAAAAATGCTTAAGCTGCTTTTCACTGGTATGTCACCTAGTACATACATCAGTGTGGGCCTGATGTATCAGGTCCATCTTTAGACAGAAGGGCGCATTTGGGAAAGAAAGATTTCATCATAAAGGCACGCTGCAATATAAAAGGCACCCTGCAACATCAAAGACCCCCTCAAGGTCCCTTCTAGGCAGCACATCACATAAAACCCATTATGAGTGAGGGAGATCGCTCCACTGAGACAGAGGGAAAATAAACTGTCTTCATGCAACTATCTGTTGTCCACCAGGCTGGGATTCTAGAATCCCTGCCTAGCTCCATCACTGCGTTATTTTCAACGTTCTGCCAATGACTATTTTATGCTTATTATTATTTTATAATTATCCCCTAGATACTGGTAGAAGCAGATGTTTTCAAATTGCAAAGCAGCATGACCTGAGATGTCAGAGAGTAAGGTAACGGGGAGGCGGGAGGGACAAGGCTCATGCGCTTTCTCTGAAGAGCCTCTTCTTCCTAATACCACTGTTGCAGGGAACTTACTGGGCAAGGACCATTGCTCTGAACTCACAGGATGTTTCTTATATTCTGATGCTTTGTGACTTGTTCACAGAACAGGCGGTCACACACTGACATTTGTGCCTCCACTCTAGCTAGAAGACTGTTAGCACAAACCAAAGGAATACAAAACAGAGCAAACTTGACTACATGGAAATTGTTATAAAAATGTTTTCTGTACAAAAGTTTTAACCAACACTTAAAAATGGGCCAAGTTTGCTCTCATCTACACTGGTATAAACATTCAATTACAAGGAGTTACCACATATGCAAAGCATTTCAAAATGAGATCAAAATTTTTGGCCACAGAAAGTTTTTATTTAATGTTACTTTCTGCGCTAAGAATAGATCAGCAATAAAGTGTTTCCATCCACCAAGAAATAGGTTGGATATGCAGAAAAATCACACCTGTGCTATTCTGATTTCCAGCTCTGAACATTTTGCTGCAAAGTTACCTGGAATTCACACAGTTCATCACAATTCTTAGATGTCTCATTTTTATTCTTTGGTATTTTCAAACACAAAAAACACCGGAAGTTTATTTTTTGAGCAGGAAATTCATCTGGATAAGGAACAGAAGCATCAAAAAAGCAGAAAAATGTGTAAACCTGGCTGACTTCCTTGTCTACATCAATGATCACAATAATGGAAGCATTAACACTAATTATTTTGCCTTGTGACTGGTTTTAAGAGGTACATTCACCTGATACATTAAACAGAAGTGCTGCATCTGAGTGAATTTAACCACGGTATATAGTATGATAAACTTCCTACCAGGGAGTGTGATCAGCAAATCAAAGGAGGCATTCCCCTCTCCTTGGCACTGATGCACCTGTACCTTGAATACCATGTCCTATTTTAGGCCCACCAGTTCCAGAGAGATGCAGACAAACTGGAGTGGGGCCAGAGGAGGGCTACAAAGGAGGTCTGGGGTCTGGACCACATGACTTTTGAAAAAGGTGGAGGGAATCGGGCTTGTTCAACCTGACGAAGAGGAAGGTGAGGTAATCTAACAGCAGCCTGCAACTACTTGAAGGGCAGCTCCAGAGATGCTGCTGCCAGACTCTTCTTGGTAGTGGCAGCTGATACCACAAGGGACAATGGCCACAAGCTGCAGACATCTCAGCTCAGACGCTCAGCTTTGGAAAATTCAGATCAGACATTTGGAAAAAAAACTCTACGCAAGAGCACCATGCAGTTGTGACACAGGTACCCAGAGAGATGATACATCTCCGTCCTTGAAGGTTTTCAAAACCTGTGTAGAAAAATAATGCATGGCTGGCCTTATCAGGTGTTGGCAGCAGCCCTGCTTCAAGCAGGACGTTGACTAGCAATCTCTACAGGTCCCTTGCCACCAACAGTCCCATGAATCTATGATGTACTTCATTATACTGTGCACGCAAATGGCATGCACACAGTACAGCTTCAGCTTCCTCAGCTACCCTGAGGGTACACTGCTCTAAGGACAGGAGGCGATCTGATCCACCTGCATGTTCAGTAACTGCATTCCCACTGTTCCCAGAATGGTACACAGGGGTATGAAAAGCCACGATCAAATACTTCCTCCTAAAAAGAAAAGAATTCTCCATAGCTTTCCCATCTATGACACAACTTTGTACCAGCTACCCAATCAATGGAGAAACACCACACACTCCTGCTCCCAAAGAGCTGACAGCTAGCTAGATTAATCGCAGTTGTGCCACTAATCTTGCTCTGCAGCTGGCGCCTTGGTGTTACATTCCTAAGTGCACTGGTGCTCTGGAACAGCTCTTTCTGCCACTTAAATCAATGGATGCTCTTCAGGCAATTCATAAAGCAGCAATATTAGATGGTCCTGTTACTGGACCACATCCCTTCTATTTAAGTGAAAATTGTTGGCCCATCTGTGGATGGAAAGAATAAAACCCATCCATGACTGTAATCCCCAATTCATCATAAAACTGAGTAAGGTTAAGTGTAGTCTTAACTCCTCTACATAAAGCAAGCAGGTAATTCTATAGAAATAGCCCCAAAGACGTTGCTTTACAATTATCTTGGACATCACCAACAACTTCAGGTGAATTAGACATCTTAAAAAACTCACTGAAAAAGATCATGAATATAGTTTGTACAGTAGCATAACTTACCAGAGATCCTACAAATAACAGTCCTAGAGAAGCTAAAGACAGCAGGATGTATAATACCACAACGCTCCCGATTCTAGTCAGGTCCTATGAAATGACAGAATTGACAATGATTCATAAAGTATTTAGGGGCACAGTATAGCATGTGCATGCATGTTCTTGGCAAGCTCTGTATTCATTCTTGGATTTCCCATGCAGATTCAGTCATACCATGCTCCCGATCTGTGGAACAGCCACCATCAACAACGAAAAAAAGACTGAATTTGAAACCATTGCTAAGTCTCAGCATCTCAGAAGGTCTAAAACTAGATTTCGCTGTGAAGGCAAACAAGAAAATCTGCTTCCTAGCCTCATGCATTGTCAAAACTGAGATCTGGACCCACCATTCAGTTTTGCAGCCTGCACCAATGTTTCATGGCCTGAGTCAGTGTAATTTTATTCTGTGGCAAAGGACTTCGAAGAAAGCTGAGTAGTGTTCCCATGTTTGTGGGTCCTTACATAGAACACAGCCATAGAGGACTTTTCTACATTTTCTACACATTCTGTGAAATACCATCAAGATAATTCACATCACTGACAGTGAAATTTACTCTGATGACTTAGTCATATTTAAGTAGTTCAGATTTCAGCCTATTCTCAGTAGCAGGTGCAAAATTCGGTTCTAATGGGCTTCAGTGGGCAAGGAATTTTACTCTGTTTCTGACCCATTTGTACAGCTAAAGAGAAATTCAGAGTTAAGAGCTTTCATTCGCTTATTTTAATGTCAGAAGATTTCTTTGCCTTTACTGTTTTCAAGTGTAAATTTGCACAGTAAATAGTGCTACAATAAACAGTCCTCAAAGATACGCTTGAACATCTGCACAGAGTCATAGTTGAGGTGTTCTTGTGGTGCATTCTAGGAATCAGCTTCCTCCATACTGAACATTTATTTTAAGTCAAAATCTTATAGATCAGGGATTTTCTGTAAGAAGCAATTTTTTAATGATTGACCCACTGCAAATAAGGTACAGACAATACTCAATGAAGAGCTCTGATTGCACATAATAAATCCAACTGGAAAAGGGCAAAGAAAAAGTGCTTCTTTCAAATAAACAAAAGAGCATCTGACGTGCAGCTCAAACACTGTTAAGAGAACACAGAAAACAGCCACTGTGTTTAGTGTGTACTGTACACCGTACTTCAGCCACAAGAGGCACCGAGTCAGATTTCCTATTTGTACTGCATAGCCTCTGCTACAAAGACATGTACAATGAACATAAGCATTCTGATAGCAAAATTATTTCATCTGATTTTTGAAAGTAGCTGCTTACCATTTAATTAAGGTTCTGTCCACACTAGAGAAAACTACACTGGGTATAATTAAACCAGTAATTTATCAGATGAATCATACTGGTCATTATGTCGCAGTGAGAAGCTAAGCAATTTTACTAGGGTAGCTTTGTAGATATAACTGAATCGGTACACCTAGTACACCTGAAATACTTTTACTGCACACAGATGCGCTCTAAACACTCAACAATATTAGAATTTTGTGACTTGACTAGGTATCTTGTGATTTGCACCCTTTATGGGGGTTGATTCATTTGTCCAGAATTTAAGCTTCTATCCGTCCTAATAAATTAAGTTCCAGCTCTCCCATTACTGTGGACTAAACCCTAGTGGGCCGATTTCTTACTGCTTTTTTTCATTTGTACATTATGAAAAATCTGCTGTGTTGATCTAACGTCACAGCCAAAAATTCAGCCCTGTATCTTGAAGATAAAATACGGATCTGTTTTCAGAAAACTCTTTTCTCTGTTTCAGGACACATACACAATGCAGACATCACTATATTACATGAAGTACATATATATAATACTTTTAATCAGAAAAGATATCAGAAGCACCACACAAAGGCTACTGACAACACCTATATAAATCAGGGTAGTAATGGGACTTACCTCCCCTTGATCTGACAAAAAACGTTTAAATGGGGTAAACAGGTAAGACAGCAAGTCAAAGGCATTCTGAGCTGCTGGGATGGTCCCATAAGTGCTGTACCACAGCATCATGCAGAGAAGCTGCGCAATCAATCAGAAAATACATAATGAGCATCTCTCATTACAGAAACATTCATTTTCATCTCAAGACTGCATAATTAACTATTAACTAATTTATTTCTCCTTGATTTCATGTTGATCATTTTTGCTGTAGTAAGTCAGGTATTTTCTAGACTGTAGCTTAACAAGAATAAAAAGACCGAAGGCTAAGTGTTCAGCTATTATTAACTAGATGTGTATCAGTGAGTTAAGCAAGCTTACTCTGATCTAAACTAGCAAAAGGACGGCTCATGGCAGCCTGTACATCGAAAGAGCAACAGGTTCCTCTGACTTCTGAACTTTCAGCATTATTACTTTTAGATCAAAATTGGTAATTCAATGAACTTGGTATGCTATTAAAAGACATATTCATACTATGTAAAGTTCTTACAAATAGCCATGTTCACATAGGCATCTCTGTAAACAGATATACACACACAAACACACACATGTTGAAACATTTAATTTGAACTGCTTAAGGTTCCTGCACACACAACAGTTAACATAAAGCTACAAAAGCAACGATGCTGTATTTAACACCCTCACAGAGAGGTATACTCATCCCCATATACGCTTATCCCCAACCATGAAGGGCACGTGGCAACTTTAAAGTATACAATTCCCAATCCACTTGTTAACAAGACTGTTATTTACCCCCAGACATACCACCTACAGAAAATGGATTTGTTGGGAGATGGGTCACTTGGCAAAGGAGGCATTAGCAGAGGGGCAGGGAACAGGGTTGGGAGCCTGGGACATCAAAAAGCAGAGGCTGTTTGCAAAGCAAGGCTGTGAGACAATGGCTGCAGAAATGAGAGGACCGCAGCTATGTCCACTGCTACATCTGCGATGCATGAGGAGGAAGCCTCCCAAACCAACAAAGCTTAAAAGAAGAGTCCCAGCATTTTAAAGTGATGACAAGCCGTCTTACCAGTATCTGTGAAAGGACAAACAGATACATGCTGTCTCCAGGCGTTAATCCATTCCACTGGGCAGCCCAACCAAGCAGTGCTGTTTTCTGGGAGGTTTTCAGGGACTGCTCCTTCTTGTTCAGCTTTCCTTGATGTCCTTCAGCTTCATCCATTGACTCCATAACAGCTGGATTGGAAGGACCTTCACGTGAAAATGACATGTGCAGGGAATGAACAGTATGTAACCCTGCAGCCACAGCAGAGGCTGCAAGGGCTATTGTTTTCTTAGAGGCGATGGTTACCTCTCAGTTCTGCATCGGTAAGCGCGGCTCAGGGTTGTGAGCGTCACACTCTATTAGTGCAGCTGTATTCACCTGCCTTCGTCAGAAAAAAGTGAGTGTGGGCGGATAAATTATTTTCCCTTTCTTTCCGGAGGTGCAGATTCTGCAGATTACTGTTGTTAATAAAATCTCATTTACATCGCTGCACCTTTTCGTTTTTACTTTTTAAAAGGAACCATCTGTGCTATTTTCTAGCTCCACACTTCCTGGCTACAAGTTGGCAAAGAACCCATTTTGTCCCTCCTGCCTCTATTTCCCAGTATTTGTTTGCTTTGTCTAATTTGACTATATATTTCTGAGGCAGAGACTGGTTCATGTTATGCGTCTGAAAAGCGCTCACGGGTTCTGGGTTTTGGCAGGGTGTCTTAAGGTACTAATAAAATAGCCTGTATACTAAACCTACTTCTTGGATTAATTCATACTCAAGAGCTATTTAATAAAGTTGCAATGCTATTCTATTCAGTGGAAATATGCACTGGAGTGGCTAGTCCCTCAGTAACAGTATTTTGAACAGAGTCTGTGTAGATAAATTCATTTACAAGCTAAAAGGCGTGAAAGATCAGGCCTGTTTGATGTAAATACTACTGATTTGTATCTTTCTACATGATGGAAAGCCTAAAGGCTGCCCTACAAACAAGACTATAGCCTTAAGCCTAACCCAGCCACCTGTGCCCCAGGGAAAGGCCACATCATCAGCCGTTCCATGGTTTGCTGAGGTCAGGTTTCTACAAATGTTCCTCTTATCAGACACTTCTCTACATGTCTCACAACAGTAACTCTAAGTCAGCTAAACCACCATAAGCTAGCCACCGCTCTAATTAGGCAAATACAACATAGGATCAGTGTGTCAGCTGAGGGTCCGGCCGTTGATACACTAAGAAGTCATGAAAATATCCCACTCTGACTTCTAAAGTACAAAAATGTGAGAGTGGACAGAAACATGACATGTTTGTCCCCACTCTGTGATTACTGTCCCTCCTGTCACTGAAACAGACCTTAGGGCATCCATCCCTGCACAAGAGAATAAGGTGTTCGGGAAATACTGCCTGCTCCCTCAGCAAGGTTCCCCATTCCCCAGCTGCCCAGCAACAAGAGGGTCACCACTGCCTAATGACTGGGGAGACCCAGAGGTACAAGGAGCACCTGCAAGGTACTACCTTGGGGAAGTACCCCCCAGCAGCTCAGTTACTGGTTTCTCATTTTCAAAATGTCTCCAGTCAGGTTACAATGGGTAGTGGCCTCAGGAGGGTATGCTTGGTATAACTGGTTATATGTAGCTCTTCTCACTGTCTTTACACGGGTATTTCTGAGGAAGCATAGAGAACACGCATCTAGACAGACATACACCCACGTATGTCATACCATAGGTATATGCTGACATTCACTATTTGCCCGGAAGGACTCAGTACAGTGATCTGCATAGACACTATCAAAATTTCATATTAAATACAGGTCAACAGCACGTGGATAAAATATGGAACTAAAGAGGCCAAATCAGAAGTGTCATCATTCCCTGCTTGTATTTCTCACAGTGGCAAAACTCCCTTCACTTTCATCTGTATATCTTTAATGCTGGAAGTCAACCACTTGAAAATAATCACTTTTCAAAGAAAAGCAAGTAGTTTCTGGAACTTAGCTCAAGAGCTCTTGGGAGTTCTACCACTGTCATTCAGGCTCCAGCCAGTAATCTACAGTCTGTGACAAACCCCTTCAAGAAACACAGAGAGCCCACACGCAGTCCTCAGTGCACAGGGACAGTGACCATATGCTTAACGCCTGACTTCTCATACCATGCTACACAGAGCTGGACTCAGTGTTCTCCAGAAGGACAACACAGAAGCCACAGTAAACAGCCACAGTTAAGGGTGCCTAAATACTTTCCATGCTGGCCTTTATTTTCATTTTCTATGATGTGCTAAAACCTAACACTTAAAGCTG
This sequence comes from Falco naumanni, assembly GCF_017639655.2. Taxonomy (NCBI): domain Eukaryota; kingdom Metazoa; phylum Chordata; class Aves; order Falconiformes; family Falconidae; genus Falco; species Falco naumanni. The sequence continues at coordinate 246,363 of NC_054063.1, forward strand.
AAAATTTTCAAGATTGCAAACGGCCTCATGTCTCACTGGATTTGAACAAGAATTCAGGGCAAAACCCTTGCTAACAATTGTCAATCTTTTCCTGCTATTTTTGTGGGATGTTTATGGTCTGTGTTTTGGAACAGAAATTTGAAATTTAGCAGGGACAGAATCTTGATGTCAGAAATCATTTTTGCCATCCATGAAAAGAGACATGCACCTGTGACTGAGATATAAACCTTCAAAAATGTCTATTTACATACAGTTTATTATGGCTTGCTTCTAAGGTCTCTAACCCTCTGTTTTCACTATGCACATTTTAAGAGTTACTTTTCCTTTACCTGCATTAAACAACGCACCTATGTCCCTAAGAATGGTCAATGAACCCATTTACTGTTTTTCCAAATCCTAACAACTTCCTTTCTTGGATACTCTTCCCCACAGTTCAAGATAAAATACAGACAAAGCAGAACTAAATTTAAAAAAAAAAAAAAAAAAAACACCAAAAATCTTTGGGAAGACAACCAGAACAAGGAGCCAGGTAATAACAGATTTCAAGCTCAGCCTTCAACTATTTTTTGTAAGTCATAATATTACATACTTCAGAAGACCTTTTTTTTTTTTAATTGACCAAAAGCTCTTTCAGCTGCCTTATGCAGCAGGTAAACAGAATTTCATATCGGTAACAGCCTGAGACTTTACAAAGTCACTTCTGTATAGGCTGGAAACAGAACTGTGACTCCAGTATGACAACGTGAAGGCCACTTAACCACATGCCTTCTGGAACAAAGATGTCAAAGTCAGGGGACTGCACTGTACCCGTAACCATGGGGATCTATGCCTCTCCACAGCCCAGAAGCCCAGTTCCCAGTATTCCAGTGTTGTCTAGCACCAGCTGTACAATTGTAGGAATCACATTCTCCTTCTTATAAACTGCCCTATAGGAAGGACAATAGACTACTACTAGTTTCAATTATTTTCACTGTATACAGCAGAGATCTGGTCTATGGACCTAGGAACCCAGGATTCCAGCTTTGCTGAATTGATACGGTTATCAACAGGTATTTTCACTAATACAGTAAAAGACAACAGGGGCAAGAACTAAAATAATGGACATCTGTCTGAATGCGTATGTATAAATATATATAGATTAAGATTCATGTCTTGGGTATACAAAGAAAGTGCCTTGGATTAATTAAAGTCCATTCAAAAACTTGCTACTCAATCACAAATTATTAGATTCTAACAAACATGATGCCCACCTAGGGTTCTGTATTGATTTAACTATGTCATCCTTAAACAATACTTCAATTACCATTCACACTTCATCTTGTGACCCTATATTCCTGTATTATATGCCCTAATGGGCCTTGGATTCTTTCAGTGCACAGATTAGGTAATAAATGAGTGAGGTATCAGTAAAATTTTCTTGTGTCAAGGTCAGTCTGAAGGTCTTGAGACAGCTGACAAGGGTAACTTACATCCAAGGAGGAGCTAATTAAGCCTCTCCTCTGCTAATGATTTGACTGACATGACATCCAACATCCATGTGATATTCTCCTGAATTCCTGCATCACAGAGATTGGGATTCAAGTTCCACAAGTACTTCTGCTTTGACGGAGGACTATACTTGCTAGAAAAAACCCTCTGGCAGAAGAAATAAAAGGTCTCTGACATCTGTAGCAGCCATAAGCTTGTTAAAGCAACTTGAAATTTCAGAACGGCACCATAAACTTTCTCTGAAAAAGGATGAGGTGAGGAGCTTTCTGGACCAAGCCAGTAACCCGTTCATCCTGCATCATTTCTTGAAATGTAGCCACCAGTACAAGCTGCCAAAAATAAATGGCACAACACTGCTATGGGATAATCTATACAGGGAAACATCTCTGTCCACGCACAAGGTAACAGCTGGCTTCCATAACTCAGACAATGCCCATTTTAAATCCCCTGTGCCTCCATCTCTTTCTTTTTCTGACTTCACATGTGGGTACATAAAAGGCAGAAGAAACAACACCTATATACACTCTCAGAAAAACATGTGCCTAGAGTACTAGACTTCACTGAAACACTAAAAGGCACTGTAGTAATGGTAAGTTAGTCAACAATGCCTTGGAGTAACAAACATGCCATGATCCAAGTCGAATGCTGCTGTGGGGTAGGTGAGGCGTCAGCGGCTCTGTAACTGAACTGATTCATACTCAGAGCCTTCAGGGAAACACAAAACAAATCAAGGAACAAGCCCCCAGGACCACATATCCTGGCTGCATTTCCTAATGAACATAGCACTTTAAAAGGAACTTGTGTCCCCTCTTGTGCATGGGTGCTAATGCTCCAGGAACTGACACACCTCTGTTGGCAGACTTAATTTAACAATGTATTTTTGAGATCAAAGACTACTTGTTCCTTATCAAAAGGATTTTTACAATATAAATAAAACATACCCCAGCAATGAAAATACAGTGCTCATACTGTTATTAGACTTTTACTTACATCCATCACACTGTGCCTGTAGGAATCATGCTTCTGGGGGATTGTGTGGTGCTGCCTTTTCAATGGAAAATACAGGTTTTGTTAATGGTGGCTTCTTCATTTGTGGTGGAATCCTCAAGCTCTGCGGAACTGCCTGCCAGACACACAAGACAAGGGAAAAATGGGCCTCACCTGTTCTGTCAGTTCTCAAGCTGCAGCAGTCAACACACCACAGCAGCTCAGCTGCATTGTCCCATATTTGTTTTACACTTTACACGTGTGGAGATCTGTATTCCTCTGAACCTGTCTGTATCTTCATGACAGCTGTGCACAGCAAGGGTTTACTCTATAAGAAGGGACCACAGTGTGGAAGCATTGCGAAGTGTGAACAAGTCCGCAATACTTCACATCTATCAAGACTACCAACACTTCACACCAGAGTCCTAAATCCATGTATAGCCTCTGCATCTTCAGATATCAAAATGCAACTGCCTACTCAAATCATTACCTCCAATTTCTATTTAACTGCTAGTGAGACCTGCTATTGATTAGAGAACAGTAGATGAATGTATACTACTGATACAGGTTTGCAAATGAATTGCTTATTTTCACATGCACCTAAAACGCATATGCAGGACACAGCCCTGTCATGGTACTTCATGTATCTGCTCAAGACCTTATTAAATCTGCAGGTTGTAAGACACGCTGATTGCAGGCAAGTGCAGATGCCAGCAAGACACATCAAAGCTGAACGAGCTGCCTCAGAGTACACATGAATGAAAGGTAGCTTGTGCTGAATGGTAAAAATACAGCTCATCTAATCAAAGACCGGAGCTTTAGAAGGAAGGTATTGGCTGAGCAGACATTTTCTTTTTTGATTGCCACTACAGTGCGAGAAGGATGGAAACAGAATAATTAGCTTTTGGACCAAAAGTCAATCTTTCTTTAGAACTGCAGTGGTATGCGAAGAAGAGAGTAAGAGGATGGGGACCTTTCATGCTTGCATAGCAAACACAACTTGTGTACTTCACATTCCTCTCTCCACAGGAAACCAACTGGTGGGTCACTATTCCACAACTCAGAAACTTTTACTGAACTTCTTTATAACCAGCCCACAGAAGCTGCATCATTACTGTTTACAGATGGGTACAATTCACCACCTAGGAAGTCAGTTTTTTTCTTGATGCTCTCTACACTCCTAACTCACCTGACAAGTTATATTAAAATCACACTCGAGATCTAATGAGCTGTGTTGAAAGCTGGGAATGCAATTTCCAACACTTGCTGTTACTGCAAGAACACACCTCTCTCTGGCTTCTCCATTATTATTTACTTCCTCAGTCATGATACAGTATTGACTGCTTCTATTCTACTTGATCCTTAACTTGCTGTGTTTACAAGAGTTACAATACATTTACCTTTCCCAAATGGCTTAATAAAACACTGACTGGGAAGAGAGCATCCAGTCCCCAAAAGTATCCAGTAAAAGAAAAACATTCCCAAATGCACCCTACAGCTACCTACTACTGCCTGACTGGAGATAGGAGAGATTTACAACAATGTAATTGCCTCAATACCTCCAATTCCACTCCGGAAAAAGTCCTCAGTTTTAGCTGCCAAGAACTTGTGGTTGGTAGATCTTGCATTTGTAATGCAAAACCACATAGAGAGCTACTTCAGAAGACATCAGACAGCTTAATTCAAACACTAGCAACAACTGAGACAGATCCACATATCCCATGAAGTTTACCACTAAACACCGCAAAGCACCAAAGAAATTTTAAAATCACTTTTGTATCTAACTGGAAGCCAGTTAGATTGATCCAGCGGTTCTTCGTAGCACTGAAAACTGTAATTGCAGGTTTCATCCTCCTCTCTGTAACAGAGGTTAACGAAAAAATAAGCCTGACATATCATTAATCCAGGCAAGAGGTCCAAGCAACTGTAACTACACTATCTCTCAACACATTACAGAGGAATGGAAAACTCTTCACCAAGACTCACGTCTACGTAATAGCAACCTGGCTGTCAGTCTCCTACTTTACTTATTCTGAGATTAAGTTCAGCTTACGGTTTCTAGTGCTTTCAGTTCACACTAAGTGCACCAGAATTAGCTGGGCCAAGCTACAGGTATTCACAGCTGTGAGGAACAGCTGATATTTATAACATTCAGGGATTCTACTTGGGAAAGCGGAATGTTTTTACTGAAATGATCACACTGGAAGTAGCTAAGAATATTAGTATTTAATTCACTCTGATTCCCGGGTTGATACGCCCATCAAAAGGAATTCAGCTGCTCAGGAGCTCTCAAAGTGACACTGTTTCAGGCTTTCTGAAGATTCAAGAGAACACCTCCCCATGCTTTCTGCCCCCTCTTTTTTTTTGGCAGGGACGGGGTGTGTGAGGTGGGTTTGCACGTTATCTACATTAGCTGAAAGGGAAGAAGTTAATCTGAAAGATCCAACTCTGGAACAGAAGTCTGGAAAATTCAGTGACAACAATGCACACCACAGCTTTAAAACTGAGTTAAAAGCTAAAAGTAAGTGCAACCACTGATATAAAACGTCTACCTGCTGTTGCTTAGTCTACAGGTAAAAACCTGCTTCAAACCCTCCCTTCTGAAGGAAAACCACAGAAACAGTAAAATACCACATCATTACAAAACTGCTTAGGAAGACACTGCAATGGCCCCTCCTTAATACTGACTGAGAAAAAGGTTAATTTAATTTACCCTTGTGTGACAGAGGAAAACCAACAAATATCATCCATTTTCCTTTGCACTTGCTTGATTATGAGTATCAGCTAGCATGCTTAAAGCCAGCAGCTTCATTCTGAGAAAGGGAAATCTTCTCAGCGGAGTTCTGCAAACAACAGTGCAGAGGGAAATGGGTGTAATCTACCAGCCAGGAAAAGTGCTGGAGGCTTGCACTTTTCAAGCTCAACTAGTAGCTTGAAAACTAGTGTCTGCTGCCTAAGCCAAATGATTACCAAAATGGAAAGACATATCAACAGAAAAAGAAAGCAAAGAGGAAAGTCATGCAGAAAATCCGTGAGCAAGCCAGGCAGTGAACTGAGGTCTGCGCACGCATTTCTAGTTCAATGCTTCTCCCCTTTCACTGGCAACATTTTTAAACTTGGGAGAAGAAACTTTCCTCTCTACTTGAAATTCAAGTTCTGCTGAAAAGAATATGCTGCCCCTTCTCCCTGCTGGTGGGCTGCACAGCTCCATCCGTACCCAGCCTATTCTCATCTCTGAGGGAGCAGGAAGCTGATGCCAGTGTGCGAGGAGAATAGCTGCCTTTCCACTCGGCAGCTCCCTGCTGAACTGCTGAGTCACACGTTTTCTCTGCATTCATTTTCACACTGCTCCCACTCAGTCCACCTGCCACTTCATCTGGGATGGGTGGGAGGAAAGAAAGAGAGGTGAAGTCAGAAAAAACATTCATGTTCACCCGGGACCATTATTACAATACCGCAGGGTCGCATATAAAAGCAAGCCTGCAAGCTGCTAGAGAGGGATAGAGAAAAATATCAGCTTGCAAGACAAACTGCCTCCCCCTCTTCTTCAACAAGATGAGACTGGCCAGCGAACAAGTTGCAAACCTCATTCAATTCCCAATCAGTCACTGATGTTATGTGCTTGCTGGTATGTTCTGCAAATTCCAGGCTTCAGATCAGGCCGCGAGGTTTTCCTTCTTTTCTGTGATTTAGAAGAGCTTTCAAGGTGCTGTGATTTTTTCAACAGTCCAACCGGTACAGTGTAGTAAATGACTGGCTGCCAAGGGAAGTGCCATCGTGGTAAGTGACAATACCATTTGGATAGATTCCAGTTCCTAAGGGCATCTTCACCCGAGTTGCTGCAGTGGAAATGTCCACCAGCCCCAACTTTCACCATTCAAGAAGATGAAGAGAAAGTCTCAGCCATTTTCTTGCAGCTTCTGTAAAAACCACACATAACAGGAGCCAACTCTCCTCCTACCTCTCAAATTCTTATGTAGGTTGGACTGTACATATAGAAATATACATTTCACTGAATTATCAAGGTAGCAATCTTTTCTGTAACTAGATTTCTGGACAGTACACATATTGAAAAAAGTGCCCAGAAGCTTCCTAGTTTATTAAATCAGCATCTAAAAAAACACTTCTGAAACTGACTTTCAGACTAAACCAGGACAACTGTGATTTATTTACAGACTAATTCTTAACCTACTGCTACTGTAGTTTTTCAGAAGAAAAACTGAGGGCTTGTTAGGAACTAAATAAGGATTTTGTTTCATTAAGCAGAATTAGCGCTTCAAAAAGTAAGCCTGTTTTTCCCTGTGAGAAAGCCTGTTCTTAAGTAATGTTCAGCCTTGCTTCCCAGTAATTCTTCTGGTGCAAGTCTGCTTGAAACATGCTTGTGCTGTACAGGCCTGAAGTATAAAGACAAAATCCAGTCTCAGAAGAGTTTAATGACATCACACTAACATGCTTTTCTATATCAACTTCTACTTCCCACCCCCTAGAGTGGCTGGCTCATCATCATGCTGCTCAAGAAACAGTTCATGAAAAAAAAAAATGTAACTGGAGGGGAAAGTAAATACAGGAAAGATAAAAACAAAACTCAAAACCTTCTCAAATTTCCCTGCCTCCGTACAGTTTGTTCTAAATAATCAAAAGAATTTGCAAAACACGTATTTACAAGACAGGACTCTGGTCTATCAAGCCATCCCTGAAGAGGGAAGGATGCAGCCTGCCAGCAGATAATTTGTTTCACTGAAGAGTCAGACTGGGAGATTCCATCTGAGCTGCCATCAACCCCTTCCTGGAAGAAACCAGATGCTCAAGCCAGCACTCCTTGCAGACCCGGAGTCCTACACAGTGCTATTGCTTGCTTAATATACCCAGCCCATCTAGTAAGAGAGAAAGTAACTTACTTGATCATCACATCAAGTCTCTAGTTCATAATAATTCATAGGAAACAGAGTTGTAAGGGCAAAGCAGCTCACAACACGCTTGGCTGACACTACTCTGAATCAGGTGTAAGCCTCACTTACACAGGAGCAAGAAGAAAACAAAATCATCAGGCTCTCTGCTCTAAAAAGGGGAGGTCTCCCAGTTCAGCAACAATGAACTGCTGGGAGCCAGCAGAGGCAGTAAGGAACTGTCAGATAAAGGACCCGTATGGGAAGTATATGAGAGGTACTGTACCACCTGCGGCGGTCTGATTCTCCTCCCGTGAGTAATGGGTACATTATACACTGCTGAATCTACTAATAATGGGGGAGTTCCTCTTAATTTCTGACACAAGATTACTTATGCCCTTGTCCACATCTAAATTGTATTCCCACTACTAAATCAAACAACAAGAGGTTTATTCATCTTAACGGGCTATACTAATGCTTACAGGTCTTCAACACAAGAGGTGTGGTTAAGCACTGTACTTTTCCCTTCTCTCGTGCAAAACACGTCAAGTTAAAGGATAAGCTATTTCTCACAGCAGCTAGGGGCCCCTAGAGCAGTGTTTGCTTCAAAACAAGTAAAATATTTAATATAGTGTCAAATTACAGCTCTGAAGTAATGTAGACCCTCTGCGGGCAGAGACAGTGAATATTAACTTCTATCACACCCACACATTATTAGCATTTGCCATCTTTCAATCAGGGCTCCGTTCAAATCTTTAGCTTTTTTTGCATAAAGCTCTTTCCACCTTTTCCATTAAACCCCTTACAGAAGGTCTGTCCGATTGCCACTTAACAATTAGATGCAATTCCCCCCAAAAAGAAACCCACCAAAAAACCCCAAACATTTCTTTGTTATGCTGTTTTCTTCAGTGAAAGTTATCAAGTGCCTGGTGATAATTCTGGGAGGTGCCTTGAGCTTTTGTAAACAGACATGCAAGTTGACTTTCAGTGGAGGTGGTTGTCCCAAATTATTTCCAGCCTGCAAACTCCCTTTAACACTGAAAATGGAAACCCACAAAGCAGCTCTGTAATTCCACACTTAAAGAGGTATGGCTTTGCTCATGAATCAGCCCTGCACAGACAACATAGCTAGGGAAAACTGTCAACAGCACAGTAACAATGCAGATTCAGACGTACAGGACTGAATTCTCTTTCTGAAACAGAATAACCAACTCTCCTTTCCCAAACCCAAATAACTTGTGACTTTAGCCTTTTAACTACAGGATATACTTAAATGTGCCTGAGTACATAATTAACAAATCGCAGCAGTTATTTAAAACTGGTCAAACGGCCCCTGTGATACAAGAGTAAATCTGACAAAAGAAACAAGCACATTCTGGTTTCATGCACTTCTGAAAGTACTTATTATTCATACTACCATCATCTGAATTGGTGTTAGCATGCTTGCATTGCTTGAAAGATTTTTCAAGCAGAAAAGCATATTTCTGCTCAACGTCTACAGTTTTAATGTTAATACCATTGTGTGTTCCCAATTCATCTTCAGTGACTTACTAGCATGGTATCCTGCAGGTATTGAATCTGCTTTCTGCTCTGGTGAATAAGAGAGTTTGCACCTTGAAACAGACAAGTGATATGCTGGCTTCCTGCCAGGTTCAAATGTGAACATTTTTATGTCATTCATTTAAGGATAGCCTACTTTACTAAGTGACTAAAATCTTATGCCCCAGAGACTTCAGCAAAAAACATTTTGGAAAGCCACTATTACATTCCACATTTATTTCAAAGACACTTTCTTCCCTGAGCAAAGTAAATTACATCAAGACCAGTCTCAACAATCATCTTCAGCTACAAACCCGATACCATGCCTCAAGGGTACTATGCCAAGTATAAGCATTTAACTTTCTTTCGTGCATTTAAAAAGGCTATGCTTGCACTACTTCCTCAGAAAGCAACGGTGTCATTCAGGTACTATAATTTAGGCTCCAGAATAAGCACTTGTATAGATAAAGGCACAGACACCTAGAAACAGGACACGCACACTCAGTTTTATCTTTGTACTAGAGTGCTATTTCCACCCAGGGCTACTCCACCATGGGCCCAAATGCAAAGCCTGCAATATTAAGCATCACTGCTTCCAGTTCAGTGCCCCACTACCTCTAACTGCAGTCTCTTCATGTTAGGGGCATGCTTAAATTATTAAAATGTGCTAAGTATAACAGCCTCATTAAACCCTCCTTCCCCCTAGCTAACCACATAGCAGCACAAAAAGCGAACAGTGAATGAAGAAGGTGGTAACAGTCCACTTTGTTTCCTCATGTCTCATCTATATGGGTTCCTATACTGCGCTCATCAACACGGATACACAGCCTTAAGTAGTGAACTAAAAAAATACAACAGCTTGCCGTCTCATCCTCTTCCCAGTGAGGGAACATGCACAGAGCAATGTTTTGCCTAGACAGATAAGCAGACATGCACACACAAGTTGTTACAGATCTATGTCAGAGAAGGTGTGACAAAAAAAGCACATGCTGATGATGAGCTCTGCAATTATACTGGGAAGATTTTGCACCACTTGCCTGCAGTCATGAGCACTCTACAAAACAATCCAAAGCAGCAAACCTCCCATGGACGCATACATCTCGAGGCTCTGCTTGATCTGAAGCAGCTGTACCTCACTCCACACAGCCTCGTGCTGAGTTACCTTAGCAAGAGCTGACATTAATCAACAGGTCTGCAAGGTGGTAAGCAAAGTTCAGTGGAAACACCATTTTGGATACTGCATCAGCATAGCATTTCTAATTCTAGCTCCAGGGCCAGCCTGGTATCAGCTAGCTCTGAAATTTTCATTCCCTACAGTGCAGAAATGCTCTTCAATACCTTACACTGAGACCACTCTGGAGAGGAGTTGAATATGATCTGATGTTGCATGGAAGCAGGTGGCAGGTACGCTGTATTTGTGGGAGGCACAGCTGCCAAGGAGGTACACTTAAAACATCCCATTGCTACAGGTATAAAAGGTCTGACAGTATCTCCTATTCTGAGGATGAAAAGACAGCAAGTTATTTTACCACCTCGTCTATGCAACACAGATGGGAGCTATTAAAAAACATGGTTTTCTCAGGCCTCGATTAATTTCTTCCTTTTCAGGTGCTCCGGATATTGTAACATCTACAATGCAGGTCACCGCAAAGGCACCAAACATATCTTTATATACTCCTATATATATATTATATAGTTGTCCCACTGTTCTGTTTCCATATTGAAATGCTGCTGTGTATATAACATATTTTGAAATACTGGTAGTCAATTGCCTTCCATAGTGCATTCTTTATGAAGTATGTTACAGCAGGTGTCAATGGGAAGCAAGATTTCATCCACAGTTGGATTCCTGCAATGCCATCCAGAATACTTCATTGGCATTAACAGGAGATGCCAAACGCCTCATACCAACTCTCTTCCCGCACTGAGGTATACGCGTCACTTTGATATAAAAAAGTTAAACCTGCACTGAATAATCTTGTAAATCTCATTCTTAGCTTCTAAGGACCAATACAGACTTTCAAACTTATCCCACCTCTGCCTTTCCTCCACAGCAGGCAGATTGTACTGGAAGATTTTTCTCCTTTCACCCCTCAATTCCCAGTGACAACTGCGTGCAATCCACTCTCTTGGTCCTTTTTCCTGAAGATAGCCTTAATTATGCTGGGAAGATCATAAGCAGAATGGGCAAGAAAGAGCTACGTTTTATGCATGGCCCAAGTAGAAGCACTGTTATCTGTTTCAGGTATGCTGAGCAGGGACACAAAAAATGAATCAAGGAAATAAAAAGTCCTGCTTTGGGGGGATAATTATATTATAGTCCATCCTTTCACTTCTACAGATCTTGAAATGGTCTTACCAACTGAAAAGACCGAATCCACACATGCATCCAATGGAAGCAGCACTTCCGTGGCATGCAGAAAAACCTCAATAACAAAGGAAGCTTCACCTAAGAGCATTTTCCCTTACGGAAAATAGCACAGACTCCTTCAATGTCCTCGCAAAGGACATTCAAACCTGCCGGTACCAGTGAGCAACACAGGGTGCTAAAATGGGCCATTTTCAGAGCCCCTGCACAAAATGTGACAAGAAAAAATACCTATTCTGAAAAAGCCTTCTGTATTTATCTTTGCCTCCCACAAAAGCCATACAACATGGAAGGCATTTTGTGTCTTCCAGGAGTGCCATCCCTCTTCCCAAAAGCCTGCAAAATTGGTCAGATGAAACTTCTACCTACTTCAGCAGGAATGTTGCCTGTACAAGGAAGCTGGGACTCGGCCTTGCAGTCTAACCACCTCCAGTCCTATTTCTGGGCTCAGAAGAGACCTTTTTAATATACACATAGGGAAGACAAAGGCATTCAAACTGCTAAAGACTTTGCAAAGTAGCAACTTTGGACTGTCATTTGAAGGTCAGCCTCCAACACACAGTATTTATCTGCTTATTGTCAAACAACTGCTGGAGCAGAAAGGAGTTTTAATAGAATATGTTAGTTAATCAAATCTGGAACATTAATGGGTTTTTCATAACACTGTGGTACTGCATCTATGAAAAGCAATGAAAAAATGGTTCTATTTAAAAGTGGTAATAGCTCTAGTCTTTGAACATATGCTTAATGAACAAATCTGTTAAGAAAAAAGGCCTGCGTGTATTGGAGTGGGGTAGTATGTTTGTTCTCACTTAAAGCGTGCCATGATGGCAATCATCAACAGCAAATGGCCTCTATTGTTGGGACTGAATAACATTCCATTCACCCATTTACTTTCAGGTGAAATTGCTTTCTTTCTTTTAAATAACACATTCGTTTAGCTAAACAGCTGAGTTGAAAATAAAGCAATGCCAGATTCATGTTATTAAGGACACCTGATAAGCGTTCATGCTCTTTGGTAGGTGCAAAGAACCACAGCGTAGTTATATGCAGGCAGCTTGCTACCACAGCATGAGGTGCAGCACGCGTAAGCCAAACAGACTACAGTGAAGAGGCATTCAGATCCCATGGTGAGAACAGTCTAACAACCCAGTGCTAGCACATATCCTAGTGGTGGGCGCAGTTTCAGGGATGAAGTCACATACGGTGCAACACAAAACCTGAACAGAATAGACTATGTAAAGCTCAGATGACAACCAGAAAGCTACGATGGCAAAGCACACTACAACAAACTCAATCTACTGGGTTTCCACTTCCATGAGCAGGTAGATGAACCCAATAAGCTGGTAGATATTTTTGTGAAATTTAAAGGCCATTTCCTTATGCTGGGAAGTAAGTATTGACAATATCCACAGTCAAGCCCCAGCTGCCAGGCTATTTTTAAAGGAAGCTTGACAGATGTTGCTAAAATGCACCCCAAAAAAGTCAAACTTGTCAATACTTACTCCACTCATCTTCTGTCCTCCCAAAAGCTCTTCTCATGGAGTACCAGAATCTTCCCTTTCTCCACTAAATCTGGGAGTTTAAGCTCCTCAGTTCCACACTGAATGCTCCTAAGGAAGCTTCGTCAATAGACTCCCCTTCCTGGTCTTTCCTTCAATAACATGCTTGAATATGGCTCTTCTGTGCAACTGAGCCAGGTATCAATTGGAAGGTGCATTTTGTGGTGAAAGAGCCATAACTCCTGGGTTGCATTCAACCAGATTTCCTACTGCAACACACTGCAGCTGGAAATCTAACAACTAGATGAGACCATGCCATGATCACTTCTGCTTTGACAACTCTTCTCAGGCAGCAGGGTTGGGAGACAGCTCCTCACTGCTTTTGGACAGTTGAGCATGACTCAATGCTGGCTCTCCATCAGCTTTGCTGACTTTTCAGTCCTTGCAGTCCCTCCTCTTTTCAAGAACTTTTCCCTGTGAACATGCAGAGCAAATCTAGATTAACAAAGATCAGAGACCATGAGTAGGTGGAAAGAGATAAGAAGATGCACAAAGATAAAGCAAGTGTCAGGTTCTTAAGACTTGCTTTCTGAGAAAGAGCTCTGATACAATGAAGAGAATATTACATTGTTAAAACCTCTTCTTTCTTGTGGATGGTATTCCTCTCCCATTCTCTTCTAAATGCTTTACTTCTTGAAATATTTTTCTTACTGAGGTTTCTGGTATTTTCCCATGGTGACAGATATGTCACCAGCATGCATAAGTAAAGTATGAAACCTCAATCTGCAGACTGGTAAGGCACAGGTCTAGAAAGCATGATTTGCAAAAGCAGTACAAGTTTAAGATACTGTGACAACGGACTTCTAAAGGGCTGTTTGCTTCAGCTAAAATAAAGTTTGCAAGACTGTTGAAGACACATGTCAGCAAGGTTTTGTTCTCAAAAATAACGAGCATTTTTACCAGGCTGATTTTCAGCATATTTTAGCATGCAGTAATATGAATAATTTGTCCATTAATCAACCACCAAATCCACCAACCCAACGAGTGACCATGAGGCATGCATAACATTTGGTAGGTAACTATGTGCCAAATTGAAATCACTGTACCATTCTGGATCCCACGTCCCTGAAACAGGCCCTTTGGTATTTCTGACCTCTAAAATGTCTGTTCTATGGCCTTAAATCACATCCTACAAAACCACTCTCATATGCTAACATGAAAGATGAGATTAAGCTAGACAACAGACTAGCAGCAACAAGCAGAGAAAGGAGAAGATAAAATAAAGATCATAAAAGCGCAGGTATGTTTAAGACTAATGGAAATTACAGTATCTGATGAAAGAAGAGATGAAAGACAGAAAATAAATACAAGGCCATAGAAGAGAAGCCCACAGGAGGAGTAGGAGTGTAAAAGCCTGGCAGAAGGACTGCACAGAGACTAAAAACAGCATCTGGCAGCAGCTCAAATCAAACAAGGCAGCATATGCAAGAAGTGCAGTACATTGAAAACTTCCTTCCTCTTGGGGATTAAGTAACCTCAGAGTTAGGGTAGAGAGTCTTCCCTCCATCTCCTCTGGAATATCTTGCTTTAAACTCCGAAGCAGGAAAAAATCCAGTCAAACTTTTCTGTGATTGTAATTTCCCATTTCCCACTGTGAGCTCTTAATGGAAATTTTCAAAGGCAAAGTTGCAGAAACTAAACACTGTTTGTGATCCATTTTGCTATCGGGGAACATGCTGGTGGGTACCTACAGAGGTACCAGATGCCAGATTTTCAACCAGGTAGGACTGGACTGTTTCACTTCTACTGAAACAACTTCAATAATTTTTCAGTAGATGGGCCTAACTTCCATTTTCAAAGGTGGCTTAAAGATCTATTTCATACTGAAAGACAATGAGACAATACAGACAATACCACGCAGTTGCTTTTGAAACTGAGACTGGCATGCTTTTCAAAATGCTACCTACCATATGCTTTTGCTTCCTTTAATTGTGTCTACAGATACAGCACACAAACGCGTGTCTACTTGTCACTCACAATTAATGCATAGCTGCAGCTGTGAGAACATCAAATACTACAAACTGGGCAGTCTGAGGACAGCCCAGCATTCCAAATCTTAAACTCCAGCAACGATTATGATATTTGCGTCTGCACAAAACCTGAGAAAGTCCCATGTGGGAAAGTATCACCACACTAATGGATTCTATTGTGTTTTACATGGGAACCTGAAAGGCAACCAAAGGATTCCAGGATTCCAACTTCCACTAGAACTTCAGCAGAAAAGAAGTAACTAGTTTCCTTAAATGCCTCACAAAATCCCAGTCTGAATAACAGATCTTTGGCATTAATGATTAATTAAATAAATAATCTTTGGTATTAAACAAAAATATATCCTTGATACTGCTATGCTAGGCTAACGGAGCTGGCAGACGAACAAACATACACCTGGGGGCAGCACCAACAGGTTTAAGCTTCTCTAAGTTACAAATGGTGGTTTACCAGAGTTACACCCCTTACTTGGTAGGAGGCAAGAAAACCATTTTATGCACAGGATAGGAGAAGGAAGTCCATCAAGTCAACACACTTGCCATCTGTCCAGCTTGAGAAAGGATGAAGTACAAGAAGAATTAAAAAGAAAAAAATGCTTAAGAACTTGTCCAGCCCTTCATAAAGGCATGCCACACCCAACAAAAATATCTTCCAAACATTATATTCCAAGTCATTCCTTTTTCTTTAGGGTCCTGACAAAGTCAAAATTTTGCTATAAGCATTTACCCATGCTACCCATATAGCAAATAAGATGGCAAATACATGTTACTCACATATTTAATCCATTGGTAAATGCTAAACTTCCCAGTCATAATCACATTTCTTTTGATCCTCCTCGTTGCAATTTAAATTTTCACCACTTTTATCTAGTGTGCTGTGAATACCACTTCTTCATGATTTGTAATGGAACAGGGGAAAAAAACAACCTTCCAAGAAAATGGGTAGGTTATTTCATGCCAGAGTGGCTTTTTCTGTGGTGCTATTTGCATTCCACATGCAAACATACGGTTAGCCAAACTCTGCTCATGTTACTATACAAACACTTCGTAAGCACAAATCTCTTTCTGAATCAAGCATTTGTTAGCAATGCCGACTACTGTTTATAAACACTACAGTGAAATCTTGGAATATCCATGTAATGAAAGCTTAACATTAAATGAACGGTTCCTCAACTTATATTTGTCAAACCATTAAATAAAGAAAACAAGCTCTTCTTCCACTATGTTCACAGAGATTCTTCCCACTGAGTGTATATTGCTCTATTTTATTTCTCAAACAGAAGCAGTATAAACCACACAGAGCCGACTAAGGCTTCCTTATTCACTGCTTTTCTTTCCTTTTTGTATGTAATCTTCACGAAGTCATCAGGATTATTTGTGCAACACCACCAAATGAAACAGGGATTACAAACTGGCTCACAGGAAACATTTACTCTCTCACGTACTGCAGATAGCCAATACCTTTTTTAAAGTTCCTTGGAGGCAAACTGTCTTATATAATCCTGAAAGAAACTACTAAAGCAGTAAGGACTGCAGAAATTTACCAAACAGATACCTGTCAAAAAGAAGAGACTGATTTTTAATTTAACTCTGTTGAAATCATGGTCCTTGTGGATCCAGACCTGTAGACATAGTGCACCTTAGCACTGCAAAATGCCTCATTTTCATCCGCTCTCTGATTCTTTGATGCTGCTCAGAGAGGGACTGAGATTTTAATCAGTTTAATTTTCTACAGTGTTTTGTGTACACACTGCGGAAGAAACTTGCTTTAACATAGATTTAACTGAAAGACTTCAACTTCAAACTGTCAACCCAAGTACACACTCCTTCAAAAACAGCATTTTCATTTTGCTCATCCCCACAGACTCATGCGACCTCTTTTATCTGTATCACGTTATCCACCCGCACCACAGCAGCTCATGGCCTATTGTCACACAGCTACAACAAAACTTTTCAAGTCTCCAGGAACACCATACAGTTCTAGTTCACCACACTTTCTGCTTCATGCTCTGTGTCAGATGCAAGCATCTACAAAACCTAACACGAGGCAGTTCTGTGAAAAAATAGCCTTCTGGTTACCTAAAAGGACAGTTTTTCAAGGTAGTCCATCATTTTATGGTTTCACCATCCCTCTTCACTGACTGGCACAAACACACCCTAAGTTTCCCAAGGTATTTTTCAGAATTCGAAAGTTAACACTACTTTAACATTTGCCCTCCAACCTACCACAACCAAGCAATGCATTAAATGTTTCTCACTAGCTCACGTGCCCTGCAATGAAAATGACAATATTTTCTTTGCATGTGTTTTGCTGACTACTCAACTTAGGCACTAGAACACCGGAAACCCTCAACCACAATCTACACAGCATTTTCTGCAATACTGAAGATTAGCATGTTTGTGACAGCTGAACAGAATGATACCCTTTTCTTAGCCAAATTTGAAACAAGGACCAGACTACAGTCCTATGACAATGCCTGGACAATGTCTTCTACTTCAAACATCTACTGGAGCACCTCCCATCAACTTCAAAGACATAGATTTGCATTTCATGCACTATTTCCTGAGCCTTCACTCAAATTAGTATCACTGATAATTTCTAATTGTCTTTGCCTCTTGTGTCCATTCAGCCACCTCAGACTAAGGCCTTTCCAGGGTACCTTTTCAGCAAGCATACCTGCCAGAGACAGCCTATACACACAGTTTCTTCCACAGTACTTTATGGATGTTTCCATGCTGACATTATTACATTAACACAAACGTAAGTGCACGACATTCAAGCTCACACTCAGCTGGAAAGATTTAACACAGGGGTTTTCTGGAACTATTCCACTTTATGTCACATGATAAATTATGTGTGATCTTTTCTTTCTTCCCTCCCACATCAGGTTTTCCCAGGCTAAGCTTTTCTGCAAGGCAGAACTACCCACATCTCATTCTGCAACAAAAACAAAACTGTTGGAAAAACTTCCCTTTGTATTGCTCACATATAAAGAGTAAGTCAGTATCACCGCTGAATTTAAGATGTTTTTAATGAACAACCTGTAGGCTATGAGCATGAACATACGATATTTTGGCCAAGCAGAATTCAATGGAGATGAGGAGAAGCAAATAAAGAAGGGAACACTTCTCTTAGGGCAGTTTCAAAGCCTAAGTAAAAACACAATGGGAAGAAGTGTAGCCCCATATATAAACCACAAGGAACAAAAAACCAGGAGGGGGAAGGTGGGAGCATTACTGTACCAGAATCACTCACACATTTATTTCCCTCCAAAGCAGCCATATTGGTGGGCAGGAAATAGGAAAGGAAACATGAAAGACCTCTGCATATATTCAGTATCTGGAAGAACCATACATGGAGGATTTAAAGCACACAAATGTAATCTATTTTTTTTAACTACCCAGTTAAAAATAGGATGTATGTGTGGTTTCTGTGTTGGTGGATGGAGCAAATTCACTGATGGTTTAGCTCCATCCTTTTAACTACATTTTACTACAAATTTCAGTGCTGTGATAAATTTGATAAACTCTGCTAAGTGATTTCTGAATTCATTGTTTTATATAACAAGCAGAACTGCATTTACATCTTGCTTTAAAATTAATATAGTCTATGACTATAAAGATCAAGTAAGCTATATGTTTTTATTAAGTTTGTTTTCTGATCCATTTTCTTAAGTCAAAGCTTAAAAACAGAAAAGATGTCTTGCTGGCAAGTCCCAAGGGGAGTCATCCTTCTCTTAACAGAGCAGGTACAATTCAAAACAACTAACAAGCACCATGAAAAGACTGTGGATAGTTCCAAGCCCACCATCAGCACCCCCACTGCTCCTCTGAAACTTCTGCTCACAACATAATCACTAGCTGTGCGCAACAGCTCCTGAGAAACAGGCTTCACTGCGCCCATTCCACTCCAGCAGCATGTCCACGAGGTGCAGAACTAAGAAGTAACCGTATTTCCCAAGTGATTGCCACTGGAAAAAAGGAATTGGTACCTCTTCACTCACTACTGAAGGACAAATTATATCCCCAAACTACATTGTAAGAAACTATGGACTAGGGTATTGTTTATTTAAATTTATGTTAAGTCCATATGTAAATGTAAAGATTAGACAACAAAAGATAAGATAACCGCCAGGTGTCCAGGATGCCGCTTGTGAAAAGATAGGATCACCGCCAGGTGTGCAGGATGCCACTTGTGAAAAGATAAGATCACCACCAGGTGTCCAGGATGCCACCAGGTGTCCAGGAACCGACAGAAACAGGGCAATGAGACAAAGGAGAAAGACCAGCAGGAGGCAGAAAACGACCCCCCTAACAACAAAAGCATGACTCCACTACCTCATAAACATGGAAGTAAAGATGTATAAAAAGGGACTGTTTGAACTGCTCAGTACGGCAGTTGGTGGAGCGCAGACTCCCCTGCCGTCCAGCGCTGTCTTTGCTCATATTCTACTTGCTATAATTAATACAATTTTAATTGGATTATGATCCATTGTGGTCTCAATTTATAACAATTTCTGGTGCCGTGACTCGGATAAGGAACAGTGGGCTTTGGTCCTCCGGGGAGGCGCCCCGCGACATTTCGCGGCCCCGCGACCAACAGCTTACTCCAACCTTACCGACGAACCTAAATTCTAGAATAATGAGCAAAGGAGAAACCGGTAAAATCCCATAAAAATTCTGTGCACGGGAGTCCGGACGAAGACGCAGGACGCGTAAGTATATTGCGAATTTGTTCGCAAGGTTTGCCGTTCGGGCGGGATTGGGTTTCCTGGAATATAACGAGTGAGAGGTTCGATATACTGAACCAAGCGAGTGCGGACTCTTAAGTACTGCGTCTCCCATCTCCCGCGAGGGACTGGGCCAGGAACAAGGGGAGCGAGTGAGTGTATGTTTGTGGATGTTCCAGAAGATGGGGGCGAAGGGCAGCAAGCCTTCGACTCCCATGGGAAGGGTACCCACTGTACCCAAGAATACCCCTCTGGCATATATCTTAGACAATTGGAGATATTTCCCTGGAACCCTAGGGAAAGATAAGCAGAAAGTGATAGAATATTGTACTAAGATATGGGGAGGGAAGAAGATTTCTAAAAATGTCTTTTGGCCAGTCTGTGGGTCAGAAAAAGATTGGGAGGAAACCCAGGGACCCCAAGCAGATATTAAATGGCCACTCCAAAGACCTAATTGGGATAATCAGGATCCGGTGCATAAAACTCATATGCAGGACCTGAGAACTATAGTAATTCAGGGGATTAGAGAAGCAGTACCCCGTGGCCAGAATATCAATAAAGCATTTAATGAAATGCAAAAGAAAGACGAGAGCCCCACTGAGTGGCTGGAACGACTGAGGAAAGCCCTTCAGCTGTACTCTGGGGTAAATCCAGACAACCCTTTAGGGCAAGCGCTCCTCAAAACTCAGTTTGTGGCAAAATCATGGGAAAAACTTTAGTGGAACACTTCAGCAGGAGAGGACAGATAAGGGTAAAAGAAATAATTAAGCAAGAAAAGCAGATGGCCAGCAAGGGCATAAATTACCTCAGACTGATAAGAACACTGCAAATGAGCAAAAGGTGAAAAGTACACCATGAGGAAGACCTACAGCCTTCCTCCCATAGACCACTGCCCACATTCTAAAGACCCCGGCCCACAATTTTTGGAAGAATCTGCACAAGCATGAAAGACTGATAAGCTAATTAGCATACGAAGAAAGGGTAGGCGGGTTCAGGTAATGAATATGTATAGGCGTTAATGGAATATTCATTGTTTCAAGCTTATTTGCTGCAGTGTTGCTTATTTTGGTTACCGGATTTATGGAATGTGGAATTTGACTTTGATAATTGTTACTGTGATTTTGGCTATATTTTTGATAATAATAGTGAGCTCTTGGTGTTGCTGTAGAAAGATACCTGTGTGTTGCATTTTGTAAGTAGTAATTCTGTAAGTGATAAGTGTGTTCTGTGAGTGTAAGCTGGGAAAAATGGGAGGAAAGCAGAGTGGTGGGATTTTAAAGAAAAATCCGCTAGGGTGTGTTTTGAGTCATTGGAAGGATATTGGAGGATCCGCTGGTGGAAATGTGAATAGGAAAACATTGATAAAATATTGTAATCAATGGTGGCCGATTTATAAGCTGGAATGTGGAGAAAAGTGGCCTTTTAATTAATAATAACAAGGTTATTAATAATTGTTATACTCATTTATTCTGGAAATGTGAGAACATTTCTGCATTCAGTATATTACAAATGTTGGTATGTGGTTATTGTCTTGAACATCCGAGGGGTGAATGTGAACCTCTGTATGTTTTAAAGTGTATATGGTGTAAAGAATTATTATATGTATGGTGGCGATAAGAAATTGAATGCCCTAACTGTAAGGTTTGGACGCCTTGGGATAAGAAAGAGAGAGCTGTAAGTGAAATTAGAGTGGTCTGTGGCTGGGATAACGATTGAGATAATATGGGGGGAAAACAAAGTGGTGGAATAGTAAGAAAGATTCTGTTGGGATGTGTTCTAAGTCACTGGAAGGAAATAGGAGGGCAGCTGGGGGAAGCGTGAATAAGAGAACTTTGGCTAAGTACTGCAATCAGTGGTGGCCCCTGTATAAGTTAGGGGACAGAGAAAATGGCCCTTAAACGGCACACTGAATTATAATGTTTTGTTAAAATTAATGTTATTTTTAAGGCGAGAGGAAAAATGGGATGAAGTAATGTATGCTGGTATGTTTTTCACTCTGAGGAATCACCCAGAGTGGCAAAAGAGTGTGGTATTAACCTAGCTCCACAAGATCTCTTAATATTAGCAATGCCAAAGGATCAGAGGGGAGGTTGTGGTTCCTTCTATGGAGCAACCAGAATGAAACACGTTGTAAGATAAAAAAACTTGTGCTAATGTATGTAAGATCTGAAGCCGGGGGGGGGGGGGGGGGGGGGGGTGGAGAGTAAAAAAAAAAAACCAAAAAAAAAACCAAAAAAAAAAAAAACCAAAACACCTGTGAAAGTGTTAAAGTATTGGTGTGAGTTTGTACAAACCCCCGTACCCCCTCGAAGGTGCGGCTGAGTCACGCTGGACGCATGGCAGGGTGTTTGCTGTTTGCCTGCGAAGGCTGATATGTAAGAACACAGACTTAAAGCAGCAAGTAGCAGATTTGCATTCAGGGTAAGAAAGAGTTAAAACAGAAGTGCTGCTGCAGAGGCAGGCTTGTGTAACCTGCAGAGCAGGAAGAGCATCTCCTGCCCCGAACCGTTCTGCTGGTGGGGAGGAGGGGGTTGCTGTTGCTGACGATTGAGCAGAAGGACCTGACAATGTCACCCCGATTGCTGCAGCATTTGCAGCACAACAGGACCGGTAACGGCCCCTCTAGGGCAGGCAGTGGGTCTGAGGAGAGTAAAGGTGAATCTCTGATGGGAAATTTAGATGTTTGAAAGTTAGTTGTGAATAGGACTGGATAAAGGTTCGAGTTGATTTTTACTAAGGTAATCGTGATGTAGAAAAGTTGGTGAATACAAAACCAACTTATTTGGTGTTAAACTTCAGTGAAAAGAATTTGTTACAGTTGTGGGAGCTGCTGGCCACCAAGAAAAAAAAATCCTGAAACCTTTAAAAGTAAATGTTGAGCTTATCTTTAATTCAACAGAAAAGTGGAAGAGAGGACCTCCCTGAAGTAAAAGAAATCTTTAACCAGGTATATCTGAAAGTAAATTCCAAGTAAAGGGAAAAATGCTTTCCCTGTTACAGTAAAAATGATAAACAGGAGGCCTGCCTAGTTCAGGTAAAACAATATCCCTTGGTCAGCAAGGCTGTGGGGAATATTGCATAAAAACTAAAATAAAATACACTCTGTAGTAGTTCTACTAATGTAAATCTGTGTTTTACCATGACTGTGACTTGTTATGGGATGTGCAGATGAAACTCTGCATTGGCAACGAAGTACAAGGAATAAGGTTGGTCAAGTGCCTCCTACCACAATCAAGGGCAAGACTGGGTTGGCCTCTGTGTTTGCCACCAAGAAGGATCTTGAGCTCTGCTGCTGGCTGCAACCCAGTAGGCGTTGAGCGGTGGGGACATGTGCCATGCCAGACCTTGATGTGAGGAAGGGCCCCCTCTGTTATAAGAGGGTCGTCCAGGAAGGAAGAACATAAGAGGGCCCATTAAGGCACTGATTTGGAAACTGGAAACCGCCTGGCCGACCATGAAGTCATTCAAGTAGCAGAGGAGGTAGGAAAGGAAGAATTATCCTTAATACCAGATGGTAAAATCCAAACTGTAAGTACAGATCAGGAGCCAAATTATTCTAAAGAAAACTTAAAGGTCATTCAGGACATGAATGATAAAATAAATAAGTGGACTTATTTGAGGGATGGTCGTATAGTGGTACCATCCAATTTAATATGGACCACAGCCGTAATAGAACATAATAAGATGCATTGGGGAGCTGATAATTTATATAAAAGTCTAAATCAGAAATTGATAGGGCAGAACTTGTATACTGTAATAAAACAGGTGACTCAGCGATGTGAAATGTGTTTGAAAATTAGCCAGGGCAACAGTGGCAAGTTGATTTTTCCAGACTCCCAAGAATTGAGGGGGTACCAATATTTATTAAATGAATGGACACCCCAACGTATCATACAGTATTATAAACCTGCAATTGGAATCCTAATGAACTCATTAACGGTGCTCGAGAACCTATCTACAATCTGAATCATATCATTCGTCTACAGGCTGTCTTGGAAATTATTATTAATCAAACAGCTAAAGCTTGTGATGTTAAATGCAATTTATCAACACAGGATGGTTCTGGACTACCTGCTAGCCAAAGAAAGAGGTGTTTGTGGTAAAGTAAATGTTTCCAATTGTTGTTTGAAAATTGATGACAATGGTGAGGTAGTTAAACAAATCACATCAGAGACAGGGAAGTTAGCCCATGTTCCCGTCTGAACTTGGAAAGACGAATATTGACTTGTTTTCCTGGCTTCTCGGGAGCCCCTGGGTAAAATGAATCCTATTTTATTTGTTATGTGGATTAGCCACCTTATTGTTTTTGCCATGTGTTGTTCCATGTTTATAAGATTAATTCAACACGTTATAACTAACATGCAATTTGCTATTATGGTTTCACCCGATGGCGTTAAACAACTGCGAGTAGTATGACAAAATGTACACACAAAATAACATTTTAATAGCCAACAAGAATTTGGAAACAATTAACTCTTAACAATTCAGATAATAATGTAAGCTGAGTAAAAAAAAAAAATAGAATAGCAATAAAAACAAGCGCCAGGAACGCAAAGACGACGATATGGAAACGCCTTTTATACTTTTTCACCTCCGCCATAAGTTCTTGATGTGAGACAACAGAAAAACGCACCCTCTGCCTAAACAGCAACAGGAAAAAAAGATATATATATAAAATTTTGATCTTCTTTCTAATGAACCATATAGGTTAAACTTTTTGAGAACACTCACCTTACAGAATGTTCAGAGGGCGAAATGTCCACTCTAGACCTTTCTTCTCTGGCAGGTGACGTGGTGGTCTAGTGGTGAAAAAAACCTTACATTGAAAACGGGGACCTGTCATTTGGCCATAGTGCCATGAATGTTACCATTAACAGACTTACCGGAGTGGTAAGCTCGGGAAATGGGTTTGGGACTTCATCTGGGCACGCAGTAGCCATTGTTGATCAGGCGAATGGTCCGTGTATACCTTTGAACATGCGCATGCGCGATTTTAAAGCCCCACAGAATGTGTTGGAAAAATCTGGAAAGACCGTGCATGCGAAATCCCTATAGTCTAGCCATGATAGTGACGCATGTTAAAAAAAAAAAAAAAAAAAGGGAATGTGTTAAGAAAAAGTGTTATTTTTAAGTTTTGGTTTTGTATGTTATTATTATATGTATTACCCAATTATGCCTATTGTAATTGTGACGTATTACCTTGTGAGTGTTACGATAAATGTTGGGATTGTGGAAAAAGGTTTGTTCACAGTGCCGAGAATGAAAGTAGTGTCTAATAAACAATAATAGGATAAAAAGAAAAAGGGGGGATTGTAAGAAACTATGGACTAGGGTATTGTTTATTTAAATTTATGTTAAGTCCATATGTAAATGTAAAGATTAGACAACAAAAGATAAGATAACCGCCAGGTGTCCAGGATGCCGCTTGTGAAAAGATAGGATCACCGCCAGGTGTGCAGGATGCCACTTGTGAAAAGATAAGATCACCACCAGGTGTCCAGGATGCCACCAGGTGTCCAGGAACCGACAGAAACAGGGCAATGAGACAAAGGAGAAAGACCAGCAGGAGGCAGAAAACGACCCCCCTAACAACAAAAGCATGACTCCACTACCTCATAAACATGGAAGTAAAGATGTATAAAAAGGGACTGTTTGAACTGCTCAGTACGGCAGTTGGTGGAGCGCAGACTCCCCTGCCGTCCAGCGCTGTCTTTGCTCATATTCTACTTGCTATAATTAATACAATTTTAATTGGATTATGATCCATTGTGGTCTCAATTTATAACAACATCAAATGGTCTAACACAATATGCTATACCTCTCTGTATAGTTCTCCTTATGCTACCTTGACACAAAGGGCTCCAGTATCTGAATGAGTTACCCCAGTACATAGAGTTATTATTTCTGTTAAGTGGAAGTGTAATGGACTCTGCATGCTCTCAAGTCCAATGCAAACAGAAGACAAGATTGATGAGATTCCAGCAAGAAGTGCTCAGTGCTTTTACAATAGCAGGCTAAGAAGGTGTACATGTAGTTACTGGGGTTCAGCTGACACAAGGTAACTTGATCACACACACATCTTAATTTTTAACATAAAGCTGTTCACAATGACAGTAGCCCCAAATGCTGTTCTTTGGCCTTTCTTAGTGCCTGCCATCCACCAATACCCAAATGCTGATATAGAAGTGTTTTCTTTACACACACTGCTGTGCAAGGAACTTGGTATTGTGACATTTCCAGGGAGGCCAAGTAAGAATTAATGCTGAACCTGCAGGCACGAGGCCTGTACCTCTAGGTCCTTGGAGCTTCTAGAGTTACCTCTTAAGCTACACGCAACTGTTTTAGTCTGCCTTCAGTACAGGTGCCTTGCCAGACTTCACACTTAATCCCTCTCTCTACACTGCCTCTAAATTCAAGCATTCCTCCTCTTCTTCCTCTTTCTTCCACCATGTAACTTAGGGACAAACATAATTTTAAACTGTTGAAGGAAATATTCCCGTCTATGGCCTAACACGTCTCATCTTTCTGTCCCTCCAACAGCATGTGAATGATCAGAAGAAAACACCACTAAGCAAGGACAGTTTGGAATCACTCCTATCTCTGAAAATGCATACAGCCTTATTCTCAATTACCTCACATCTTGCAGTTATCATCAATGCAAAACTGATGTGAAAACAATATTCAGCTTTGGTAGCGTTTTACACCTACTTTAGTCTGGTGTAGAAGAAACATGCTGCAATGTGCCCATGACTATTAGGAAAACCTTGAAGTCAGAGTACTTTTAGAGAAAGTCAGTCACCTTAAACAATACAGGCAATACAACTGCATGACCTTCCTTTTAAACCTCCTGTGTGTCCTTTGTTATGCTGACAGTGAACACTAGTCATAGGAGCACTTACTCATGTGTGTAAGTGCCAGCAAAATCAGGCTCTGAGTTAAGAGATTTCAGCACTTCATTTTGCTCCCTATGAAACTCTAAAGGATGTGTCACAGAGGACTGATAAGCAATTGCAGAACTTCTGGTAGCAAGTACTCAGCAGCACATTCAAACTACTTCACGGAAGCAAGAGTGACTTTATCTTGTGCTCTGCATAAGCAAAACTCTGTGGTTTTAAGCTACCAGGTTAATTTTTGCTGAAAACACTGGCAAAGCCTAGACACAAGCAGAAATTGTGCACACAATTACCTGGATGCACACCCTAGCACTGACAGAGTGGCAAAGCAGGTCAGTAGGCAGGAACATCATCATAAAACAGTAACACAAATCCAGAAGAGGGCTAAACCCAAACCAGTAAAACCGTTTATTGCTACTGTTTACTTTTTCACTGTTCTGGGAAGGATGTAGAACATATTCCAAAGAACACATTCAGGCAATCTGTAGCAACACTATGTTGTGAGATGTTCCCTCATTCCATCTATGAACCCAAATGAGACAAGATTACTTGCCCAAGAAGGGACTACACAGAGCCATACGTTCTCCTTTTGTCCTTATACTCCCTTTTCTCCATGTCAAGCATGGATGACCCTGAAGACAGGGCCAAGTCTCCTGGGGCACAAGAACAGAAACATATTATTAAAACAAAGTCTGCACAGAAATGTTTTCTGTCTTGGAATCTGAAAACAAAGTTTAATTAACCACCTGAGTGGAAAGCAAAGCGTGGCTTATATAATGCAGACTATCTGTGGACTCTCACCCCCGTCATTCTGCACAGCCCCTTGTAACCGCTAGTCCACGTAACAGCAATTTTTGCTGGTAAAATTAAAGTAACTGGGATGAGGGATCTAGATGCCAGCTTTCACAGAGATCAAGAAAGAAGAGACAGGTTTTTAAAACAGAGGAAATAGAAACAAATCCAAATGACACAAGCTACTACATAGTTCTGTAAAGGAAATATGGCTTTGTTGCTTCTTGAACTCCTAGAAATCAGTTTTTCATTAGATGGAGAGTTATTCAGTGCTACAAAGAGAGATTCTTGTAAGAATGAGATAAGCCAGTGAAAAGCATAATAAATTTGGAAAAAATTTAGCTCTGGGAATAACAGAGGTCTGTCCATTGAATACCTGATTATCTACTTGTCAGGCCACAGAACTGTAATTTGGTGGTTTGGGATTCTGTCTTTGGTTTCCAGCATCCCCATTTTTGGAGATTCAGCTCAAAAGACTGTCTCCCATTCTGTGTCTGCAGAGTTCTCAGCTCAGTGTGTCCTTAATATTTCTTGGGGAATTCAAATGACACTGCAAACACTTAAGGTTAGCTTCATGTTGCAGTTAAGATGATCTAACATTACACTGCTGCAGCAGAAGAGGGGTTTGTTCCCTCCTGTTCACTCTCCTCTTATTGCATCATATCCATCTATCTTACCTAACTATGCAGCAACAAGGCTGCTGCTTCAGCTTGCAGAACTGATGGAAAACTAATTAATTTGGGGGGTGGATTAGTCATCATTGGGGGAGTGAAAAGGGGACCATCTTCAGTGGAAGCTCAGTGCTAGATTAAATGCCAAGTTGAACTGCACTCTGCTTACAGTGATTTACAGAATTTCCCTGGGCGTTCAGCTCAGTAGTATCTGCATGTATGTTTTAAAAACTATGGCTAAGCAAGTATCAAATGGAATTCAACTCCTTTGTTACAGCATACTAATCTTTGTGAAAACCTCACACCCATTTTGTCAAAAAAAGAAAGAGCAAATCTTAATCAGGGTAGATAAATACAAAACTTTCCAACAACATTACCACTGCAAAAAACAGAAGGGTTTTTCCAGCCATTAAAAAAAAATTAAAAGGTAAACTCAGAGAATTACATATGACATGCACAGCTGTCCTAGTAGACATTTACAGCAATTACTTGAAATTCTCATGTCACTCGCAACAGAGATTATCAGCTGGTAGTTATAAAAACTTAATGTATATTAAAAACTGTGACCAATATTGTTTTCTGTGCATAGAGATAAACATCCTGCTCAAGGATCTGAACTCCTATTTAAAAGCAAAACCAAACATTAAGAATAAAAAAGCACTCAGTATGGTTCTGAGACACGTATGTGGCTGCATTGCATATTCCCTGCCTACACTGACAGTGTGGGAGCTCTGTTAGTCATCTAATGCGCATATTTGCTTGGCACAATGCCTTTACTTTCTTATGCAGGCAAGAAAGATGATCGCCTGTTTATTGTATTCTTACATCTTCATTGCATGTTCTTCAGTCAGTATGACCAGGCTTTCCCAATTCAAACTACAAGCTGTTAGAGGACAGACCAGTTCAAAGTGAAGCCCAAGGACTGGAGGTTGTTAAGCACATCTGTAGACAAGGGTGACTTTTAGCTTTATGCTACTTAAACACGTTTTTTTGGTGGGCCCTAACAAAATGTTTGTTTTACAAATAAAGGCATTTCATTGAATCGAAGTCTAACCTAGTTTTGCTTTCAGCTCTGGCACTGATCCTTTTATTATCTTCAAGGGCATTAGAAGGTCTCAGTTGGATTGCTTTAACTGTCCTCTCCTCCAGAATGGAGGCAAGCTGGAAACCTGAATTTAGTTTTCAAGTGTAGCTGTCATAATACCTCTTTACCCAGACTACAGCAGGATCACTTAGATCCCATCCTTCTGGCATCCCAATTTCATTTAAACCATACAAAACACATAAAAGAAAGGTGTGTCTTTTTAGTGTAATGTTGACTGTGAAACAGTATACAGAGGAACAGAGGGAGATAGAATTTCCAGGTGCCTCAGTGTTGTCAGACCTTGAAGGAGCGACATTTCCCTTCCCAATGGCCCTGGATGCTTACTTCATGTTACAACCTGCTTTGTTTGAATTAGCAAAGCACCAATTCAATTGCTTTCTGACACAAGGGAAGAAGTGTTCTGAGGGGAAGTAGCTCACGCTGCTTATAAGGTATCTCAGTAGTGAATCCACTTAACACCACCTACTGTATTTATGCCAAGAAATCATCTCACACTGCCCCACTCCACTGTGGAAACTGGCAACGCCAGCCTTCACAGGCAGCCTGGGACTGCCTTGCAGGACCTCCCCTACCCCTTCCTTACTTTAAGGACCTTTGGCAATACAGGCTGCCATGTCTCTGCTCTTTTTCCCCCAGATGTGCAAAAGTTTGGCTTCCTGAGGAGTGCAGCACTTTGCTGTAATGTCTGCTCACTGCGCTCAGTGTGTTAGTATCTAGCTGGAAGGAACAGCTTTTGACAAGCAGGAGTTCCAAATAGGTAAGATCTGGTCTGATCTAGTGGAGTTCTGTCTTTAAATTCTATAATGGTAAGACAGAAGAAATATGTGTGAGGCATTCACAATAATCAACCATTTCAAGTTAATTAGCAATTAATTTTGTGAGCAACTAAAGTCTAGCAAAGATGCATCTTGAGAGATTCTGGTCACAGTTACCCTGATGCAAAATCTAGATTAACTCCTAGAAAGAACATGAATCTCCATGACAGTTACTTCAGATTTACAACCAGCTACTCTGAATTTGTGCACTTGTTTTCACAGCCATGTGGGAGATCTGTCTCAACACAAATCAGCTCTGCTCTCCTGTAGATTCTCAAGGTACACAGAGTTACGTTTCTGTAAAAATCCAACCTCAGTGAAATGGGGAAATTAAAAATTATATGCTCTGATGAAACCTAAGCCTCCCACATAACAAGCAAAAACCCTGCTACAGAGCCAGTCACTACAAGTGGTCACAATATCCTCTCCAGCTCTCAGTCTTTAGGCAGTAAGGGTAATTCCCTCTCACTGGATTTCACAAAACAGAACAGCAATCATCAAAATTACTATTCTTCTGCCTAGGACTCTTAAGAGTATTAAGAATGCTAGATCCACAGAGTGCACAGCATTGAGTAGTCCTACAACCCTACCAAAATCCACATAAGTCTTTCATGACCATCTTTCTAAGAGGGTAAAGAGGGAGTAAACACCTTCTGGCCGTTAGCACTGACCCATGTGATACACACTGCAGCTGTGTCAAAGAAATTTTATATGAAAAAGGAGTCACCGTTCTGTCACACAACCCTTCACCCTTCTACCAGCTCTACTTAGCTCTGCCTCTCCGTCTCTGCACAGCCAGCACTTCCCCATTCTTCTACTCCTTAAGCTAACCACCGGGTTAAAATGAACCCACATGAATCTCAGTTCAAGTAGCGCAGCACTGCTCATGAAATTCTAACTTGATTCAGGTAAGGAAATGTTTGTATGCTTCTGGGTGAGCCAGAGTACAGGTTATAAAGTAACAAAGACCAGAAACAGATCACAGGCAACATACAAATGCAAGTGCTGTAAATTCTGAAGTCAACATATGTTCAGAGAGCTTGACAAATCGTTTGTGGAAACATCAGAGAGAAATACTTGGAGCCACTTTTGCTAGATGGTTTAAGTTCACATTAAGGACTTGCATCAAACTCATTGATGTGGGGACTCTTTTTAAGCAAACTATAAGACCTCTCCATACCAGCCTAACTTTAAAAGAATTGGACGCATTGCTACCTGCCTTCCACTGACAGTTACGTTCACAGTGCAGATCGTAACTGCCTCACCTAGTTTCATCCTTTGCAGGAACTGGCTATCTGAAGAAGCCCAGAATCCACTTGCTCTTCCTTTGTGTCATGCCATCAAGTGGGGTTGATAGGGTTACTCAAGATGATCAGGCCAACTCAGAACACAGACTACATGCATTCATAAGAATGTTTCAGAGCAGTATTTCATTTTGGAATATTATTTTTGCTCTCATGTGCAACATAACTCTGAAGACTATTTTACCATTAGATATTCATGTGGATTCACGATCTCTCTGCATCTGAGTCTCTATCAAAACAGCCTGATCAGCTTATGAGCAAGCATCATGCTAGCAAAGCATATGGCATGGGTAAAGGCAGCCAAAATTTTCAGGGTTCCCAGCACTCATACAGTTTCAAACAGTGTCAGTCAAGTACACTCACAAGCCAGTCAACCCACAGTAGAATACACAGAAGAATAGATGTCATCCCTAGATAAGTTTTTCTCTTCAGTAGTATTCTAAAATTTCAAAAAAATTAAGCTATTTTCATGGTTAAAGCTAGATTGGGTGTATGTGTGTGTATTTTGAATCTATAAAAATGCCTGAAAAGGGATAGTTGTTTGAGAGTGAAGCATTTTAAAGGACTGGGAGGCGGGGGGGTGGGGGTGTGTGGTGTTACAAGAAGGATTAGTTCTCACTTAAGTATTTAAACGAACTGGCTGGAAAGTATTTAGCAACAAATAATTTGGAAACAAAATGGTAATTTTTAAGGTGGCACACCCTGAAAGGTAGTATACAACAGCTAAATAAATGTGGATCTTTATAAAAGATGACAGTTTATCTAAGTAATTCTACACAAAAGAACTTCTGCATAGGCCAGTTTGGTTCTTACAATTAGACCTCCACAAAACTATTAAACTTTTATGAATTTGTCTACAGATACAAGTTATGTCACAATATAGTAGGATGAGTATTTTAAGAATAGCTATTCCCAAATGAATATTCCGTACATATAATTGTTTAGAAGGTTATTGCACAGTGATTTTATATGGACAGCCTGTAAGTAGTACACAATATTGTAGCATCCCACAATAAAAACAATTCAACGTTTTTCTGAGTTGAAGGAAATCAATCTAGCTTCCAGATGTACCAAGAACTAAGTAAATTCCACAGCACCCTATAATGCTTATCTCAACCTCCATAAAATTACTGGCCCGAAATAAGCTAGAATTACACATAAATCTCAGGTGCCTCTTCTGAACTTAGCTGAGCTCACTAACGGGTGACATAGGAATTAAACTGGTTACTGAAGGCTGGGCATGAATATCCTGCTTAATTTCTAGAAGACTAACTGGACACAGAGCAATGTATCTTTGCACTGTTTCTCCAGGATCTCCCCAGATGACCCATCCTCCTGCCTAAAAAACAGCATGAAAGTAAACCAAAATCTCTACATTATCAGAAACAAAACTGCTTTGTACAGTAGCAAGAGAGAGACTAAAACCCAAACTGGATGCCAATCTGCAAACTGCGATTAAATTTCCAGGAAGCTAACCCACCAAGGAGTATACTGCACCCTAGAGAGTCCTTAATGAATAGCCTCACATTTGCAATACGCTAGTTGAGGTTATGCCAGCATTTATATTATAAATCCCTAATTATATGTTATCACAACAATCCTAAATCTTACTGCAACATGATATATGGGGATCCAGTCCAGAAAGACAGAATCTGGGAGGGAGGTGGGGAGAAAAACATAGTACTAGAGTAGACTGGATTTCACATTTTAATTTGAAAATAGGAAAAAGAAAAAAAAAAAAAAAAAAAAAAAAAAGAGAAGCTTGGAATGATTTCAAGTTCCAAGACCAGAGAGCATTTTCGCAAGTATTTAAGGCTGAATCCTAGAGGTGGTAAATGCCCTTGACTCAAATCTCAGTGGGGCATTATGGCTGGTTAGCATCCCCTTAAATAATCAGGGACCCCTTGTCTAAGCACTCTATTATATCAATGGGCATTAAAGCGTGTAGCTGCTTATGGGGTCTGGATCATAGTCCATCTGTACTTGCTCTGTTATTTGGGGTTTAGAGAGCTTGATCCTGCTTCCATCACAGGGCTGATGATGTCTACAGTCCAGGGTCAGGAAGATAAGCACTATGAACTACCAAACCTGATGAAACACACAGTATATACTAAGAGCTTTATGTGCAGAATATACTTTGCATTAGATGGAGCATTACTCTCCCTTTGATGTTTACATGTGGTGTATTTCACAGTATCTTGGCATTGTTTCTTTAATTAGAAAATACTTAGTATCAAATTTGCGGTCCCTATAGCTTCCAACCCCATCAGCCAGAGCAGACTACATGCCTAACTCCTAATTCTTGGAAATCGATTGCAGTAGTGGGGAGGGGGAAGCAGCATTAGTGTTAAAAGTAGACAGAGCAGACAGAATTTCATGACGATCCAAGTCTGCAGTAAGTGATCTCAGTATTAAAGTAAGGCCAGTAAGTGGTTTCAGTACCAAATAGAGGCCTATCTGCCAACTGCTTCCATCCTTCACCCTCCTGAGGTCCATGCACTGGTGCCCCTAATGTCCTGTGATACCCCATGTTGTATCCTTCAGTAGTTGTTACCTTCACAGAGGTGCACATGTGCCCAAGAATAGCTTTCAGAGTGCCTCAGCCCTTGGCTACACCAGGTCTGTCCCACTTGTGAACCCCAGCAAACAGGCAGCGGGGCATGGGAGAATCCCCCTTTTATCCTGCCCCCTGCATTGTGGCTGTGTCCTCAGGTGAAAGCAAAATAGTATCAAGGCCCCTGGGGCCATGCCACAGCTTCGCTGCTTGGGTTTTGCCAACTCAGTTTTGATTACTACCGCTTCAAAGCGTCTACCCATGGCAAAAACAGTAGGTTTCTTCCAAAGTCCAGGGCTGCAGCTCAAAATGCAGTGGCAGTCTGTTACGACTTTTCTTAGAGGAAGCTGGGTATAACTCAGGTTCTATGTGGGGACTCAGGAGCTCCCCACCCTGTCCAATATAAGACTTCCCACTGTTGAGACAGTAATGTCTTAATTTTACCTTAATTGTATTAAGTATTTGGACAGTACAAGCTACAAATGGGCCACATACACAAGTACATTAAATACAACCACCCTCAAAACGCACCCATTTGAAATCTTAGTCATTCACAACATTAAGACCCCATAAGTCAACAATCAAGACACTCATCCTGACTAGCAATTACTAATCAGAAATCACACTGTAACTCAGAACTGTGTCTTTCACACACTGTCATCTTCCCTGCATAAACCATGGTGAGCCTGGCCTCCTTCCATTATTCCTCCCTTTCTACAAACAGGTTGAGTTTACTAGCATGGTAAGTTGACCTTAAGAACGACTCAATCAGAAAACAGACAATGCTCTAGAAAGAGAGCAGTTTTCTGGTTTCCATCATTGTACCAAATGGCATCTTCCTGTCTGCTGAACGGCCACCTTCTCAGGTCAAATTGCCCCACTGACCTTGGGGTGCTACACGTTGCTGAAAGGAGCTGAACTGGTCATCTCAAAAGGATGAATACAGCACCTCAAACCACCAGTGTATCGCTGCTGTATCCGTTTAGCTTACTGCTGCCACAGCCTTAAAAATTAATGAGTTCTCTAGGGAGTATAGAGGCATAATGCTCAAAGCAAAAGAAGCTTCTGCCAATACTGTTTTCTTCTCCCTAGACACCACTTCAAGTCAAAACAGAACAGCAGCTTTGGTCCCCCAGCGGAGCATCAGGATCCTTTCAGACAGAAAAAAAAATACCTATGGCTGTGTGGACAGCTTGCAAGCCATCACCATGCAGTTTGATCTTGTTCCCTCCTCCATCCAGATGATTTCTGCCATCAGGTTCAACACAAAGAGAAATTAAGCTTCATTTTGGGGTAACTTCTGAAGTTATCTTGGTCCAAGTTTTGTGAAGATGCTAAACCTTGCTTAGAAATGACGCGCATACAACTAAAGGGGGTGTTTAGTTTCTCCAGCTCTACCACTGACTTGATTTCACACTTTTCTTTTCCTGTGCATCAGTTAACACCCACAGATGCAATACAGCACATACACAGAAACACAGGTCAGCAAAATAATTTACGTAAGGCCCCTTCTTTAATGAACTCTCTCACACAAAGGGGAACATCAGCAGGTGGGGCTCTGCTTCTGCATCATATTCTTCAAATGTGAATACCTGGCACAGGCAGAGGGGGATAAGAACAATCACTCTCATCTTTTCCAGACCTTGCTTTTCATGGCATGACTGCACACAAAAGATGCAAAACAGAAACAGTTTCTTTTGCCTTCCAGTCCATTTGCTTCCCTAAAACCATTCCTCACCTAACCAGTGTCACTGAGAAACAGTCTGTGCAGAAAAAAGTTTAGAAACCCTCAAATAAAATTGGTTAAGCATTCAGAATTATCATCAATTAACAGCCTCCAAATGATGCAGTAAGGGATCAGTACAGCAGAGGAGCTTTAACATTTACACTCATCTAAGGACTGAGACCAGTTCTTGAACAGGAAAAAAATGCTTCTCTAGAACAAAGGACCAATATAATGCAAATCACTATGATTAGCAAGCAAGGCTTTATCTACCTGACATGTTAGCAAAATCTCAGATTTATGTTAATCTCTAGCTCTGGTGATTTAGGAAGCATTAGCTCCTAAAATCATGCAGCAACCCAAGAAGAAAGTTGGTAATCACAACTAGATAGACGCAATGTTCAGTATCTCAGGGAATGGCCTACAAATGGCTGGCTGGATTAATGTGGCAATTTCGAGAACCAATACTGGTTTCAAGATGGTACCTCCAAATACCCACTGTGTTCTCAGAATCGAAGAGTAAGCTGTCCATAGCAATCAGCTGCAAAAGAAGAACACAGACCAGAAGCAAATGATTCTTTTACGTATCCTGTAGTGGTAGCCATCAGCTCATTTCAGTTCATGACAATGTCCCTTACAAACAAGGGATTCTATAGCTTCTAGGGAAAAGCTGCTTCTTTAGTACTTAGACAACATCAGATAGAAGCTGCTAATCTGAGAGGATGTAGTGGATAAAGAGGGCAGCTTGCGCTTCCTTGGTTTGAAGCTTTTGCAGCAGAAGGATACTCAGGTCTTTGTGAAAGAAAGAAATACATAGCTAGAGGTGACACATGGGCTGGAGAGGTGACAGACAGATGGAAAGGATGAGAGCCATGCACAGAACAGCAGAGACTGGTATCAGCCGAAAAAAATGAAGGAGGAAAAGCTTGCTAAACACAGATAGGAGACAATATTCCAAACTGGAATAAATACCCTGTTTCAAAGATAGTAAATCAGCTTAGAGATCTGCTCTCAATTTCTACTTCTGTTCAGTATCAACAACCAAGGAAGTGGGATGCCTTAATAAAGCAAATTCCCAAATGACAGCAGACACTATGCCAGCTAGCCCTGGACTGCCTTCTCTTCTCAGTGTAATCAGCAAACTCACAGACACAGCTTTACAAATCCCAGGACACCAAATAAATGCCAGTAGGCTGTGACAGAACACAGTAAAGCCAGAGACAGTGTCAGCAGGACCTGACTTCTAAGAAAGCTTGCCAAGCAGCTGGGTACACAGGTCTCCTCTATCCAAACACAGGAACCAGCACCGTGCCTGAATCAGTATCTTGCCACTGGCACAGTTTGGGGGCTTAAAAAAACCTCTATGTAGCATTAAAGTAATGCCCAGCACTAACACAATGCAACAATTCTCAACTTAATCTAATACAAATTACTACAATGTAACATAATCCTGAAGGGTAACAGACTGAAAACTCATGTTCTGAGCTGCACAGAATACACTGCAGATAAAACACTGTGGCTTAATTACTGGCTCTCTCATTATCTGTCATCACTACAAAACTTTAGAGCACTGATTCCCCATTTGTGAACTGCTGCCCATTGCCAACACACAGAATTGCAGCAAACGGCCAAAACTACATTCAGTAGTAAGGTCTGTAGCGTTTCCAATCAGGAGTTTGAGAGGTAAGGGTACCAGAGTGCATAAGAAACTCAAAGGGTTTGCAAAGGCAATGGCAATGTTTTTTCCTAAAAAAAATCATGACATACACTGTTATACACG
The DNA here is from genome assembly GCF_017639655.2 of Falco naumanni. Lineage (NCBI taxonomy): Eukaryota > Metazoa > Chordata > Aves > Falconiformes > Falconidae > Falco > Falco naumanni. The sequence continues at coordinate 283,548 of NC_054063.1, forward strand.
ATGCTTAAAGCTCAAAAGAGATAAAAGTTAAGAACAAATAGCAGTGCCTGCTTCAGGGAAAAAACAATTAAGAAACTAGAGATTTTATAAAACATATATATCATGGAGAACGTTACACATGCTTGCAGGAATTTACTAGAAAGAACAGAGCACTTAAGGGTCTGAAAACATGGTTTATGCTAAAATACACACAGCATTTGGGCACTCAACTCCTTCTGTATGTCAGAGCAAGTTAGGCATTATTTAAGTATGGGAGAAGTCCCCCTCTAATTTAAAAGAAACTGTTAACTATTTCAATAACGTGGCCATTCTAAACATGCTCTGAAGTGCAGAAACAATCACCAGCAGAATACAATAGCCGTTACATGCTTTTTAGTCACAGGATTTGTTATAGTAATTCATGAAGCTCCCAGCAGTTTCATAACAAAGTAATCACATAGGCAATTTCACAGAAATGATCGTGTCTGTACCAGTGTTTTAGGTTATGAATGTTTGCAGGCTCTGATTTCCTTGTTTAGAGGAAGACTGAAACAAGCCAGCTACTTAAATGATCCCACCTCTCTGTGTTGCTATTCTCAAACTTAAGGAGCAAATGCTTTGGTGGCAGTGATCTGTACTGGCAAGGGAGGCTCTGCTCCTAAAGGAGGCAGTTACAGCCAAGCCTCAGGCTGGTAATATGCACTGTTACTGAGACTGAAAATGAGAGAACAGATGCTGCTGGAGTATGAAATGGAAGATGTTCTAGAAACGAAAATAAACAAATTAGCCATACTCAACAAGTCAAGGTACAGGAATGAAGCGCCAAGTCTCTGTTCTTAGGAATAAAAAGAGCTCTGCAGAACCGTCAGAAAAAAAATGTACTGTTGAATAAAATGGATTGCCTTTCCCAGAATCTCTGGATGATGCTAGAAAAAAAACATATTAAGTATATTTATCTTACCTGTATTTAAAAAAAAAAACCAAAAAACAATAAAAAGACAACCCCAAAAAGTGAACAAGCAAGTGTAATTCAGTGAACTGCCAGTAAATTTTTAAGTGGTATCATACATCCAAGGGAATGCTTCAAATAACATCCCTGGCAAAACAAGTATCATCTTGGAGGCTGAATCAAGATGCCTAGCTTGCTTCTAAGTGTTCTGACCTAACCAGTATGACCTAAATCTTGCAAGAGTGGAGAAAAATGAAACCTCAAGCCCATAAGGATTCTCACTGCCACTAGCAGCCTACAATAAGTCTGCCTGCCTTGTTATTTTATGGGAGTATATGCCTGTATTTTAAATAACCCAAATGTTGGTCAAATCCAAGACAGCACTATGATATGCAAAATCTCATTACTGATTGAGAAACACATGGAATGCGTCCAGGGAGACTGAGCTGCCTGCCTTTTGAGTAAGAACTGTAAGAACAGGTCTCCAGAGCAGCTGTGTGGAAAAGTTTCCAGTGTTTGTGTGTTGTCACCACAGCTGCACATGACAACTGCCAACCTACAACCCATGGACTGCTTGTGACAACCCAACTTTCAACAACGAGCTGGGATCAGCGAGCAGCTTCAATAGACTATTCCACTTCCCTCAACCGAAGGAGGAGCTTCTTAACTCCTCTCCCTTCCCCTCCAAGGCCATTCTACATGTGAAGCATAGCTGTGGTCCTGGCAAGCTGGTCAGAGGCAGGAATGGGCCTACCAAAAAAAATCCTTCTTAAAGACTGAAAGTAGTTAAGTATCTACCTGCCAAAAAAAAACCTGAAACCCCCCCCAAAAACCCCAAACCAGCTAGTTACCGTTTACCCCACCTCAGTTTCTTTAATGCTGCTTTCCAAATGATCTAAAATTTGTTACACTCCAATGAGCCTTCCCCTTACCCACACCTACAAAGTATACACCTCCACCTAAACAAAGTCTGTAGCATTGTTGGTTGCTAAAAATCTCCCACTACTGAGGCAGCAGGAGGAAGATAGTAATTGGAACGACCTGCTTTTACAGACTGCAAACATCTGTTACGAAAATAGTTACTATTTGTAGCACCTGAGAGGTACAGTTCAGAACAGATATCCTCACCATGCAAAATTCTTTAGTATTTTTTAGTAGTTTTGGTTATTCAATGATACCTGAAAAAACTCTCCGCATCTTTATAAAATCCCAGCATTACTTCCTAACAAACACTAAGATACCATCAGAGGCTCATGAAATCACTGGTGTTACAAATAGAGTATATTCTCCCACTGAAAAGGAGTAGCAACTATCTCCAAGGAAAAAGGAAATGCTTGTTTCTCAGGGTAGAAACCACCAGCATGTGGAATTAAGGAAAAAATGAGATACAGCCTCATTTTGTAAGTGAAGTATACATTAATCCAAATGATTTCACCATCTAAATTAATCTAAGCCACCCCTGCGAAGAGGTGAAATCCGCAGAGAATTAAACTATATATTAAACAGTAACATAAGTAGTATGCTATAGTTCCAATAATGGAAGAAGGTACACACAAACTTAGTACTGGTTAATACAAATGGTCCTGTAAGCTTTGTTTGAGTCTTTAAGGACTGGAAAGTTTCAAGTTTCTGCTTCTAAGAATGTCAGAAACAATACAGGTAGGTTATGAAAAAAAAAAACCCACGAATGACCCAGCAGAAGGAAGTATAGATGAAATAACTGAAGGTAACCGAAACATCCCAAATTGTATCTCCTCAACAAAAATATTCTTTCCTAAAAGCTTTCAATTTAAATTTAAGTGCAATCACAATTTTAGAATGTGTTTTAACTCACAGGTCAACACTGAATTTGTTTTAATGCTTCTTTTGACTCTCATCTGCGATGATTTCACAGGCTGGTGTGGTCCTACAGTACAAACACTCCACTAACAAGTACTTAGGAGCCTGACATGAAAAACATAACTTACAATTCATGAATTGCAAAAAAAACCCTGAAATACTTAATGTGTTTTACCAAAATTCCTACAAATAATTTACTATTTTTTAAAAAACAATTTCCTTCAAGCATCTTGTTTGTTGTTTTACATGCATCAACAGCCCCCACTGTCCCATGTCTGCTCCCTTTCCATTTATTGCAAACAATTTTATACTTTACTGACTTAAGTTTACAGACTAGTGGTGTTCTTACACCAATTTTCAACACTTAATTCTTAAAGACACATAACATAAGTTATCTTTACCTTTACCCCTTGCATTTGAGTAAAGGGTATACATTCCCAGACACAGAGAACTCGCAAGATATAGGGAGACCGTGATTTCTAGGTGTAATTCTCCTATCAGTAAACGTGCACTTCAAGAAGTAACAAACGTCACAAGAGTCACTTCTCTGCTGCACTAGTAATACAAGATGCATCATTACCTGATTAAACAGCTACAACTGTAAATAGGAAGTATTCTTTTTTCTATACAGACATAGAACAAACAAAGGAGTGTATATCTAAACTGACATTTAACTGTAACTTCTCATATCAGGTTTACAAATGAAAATTCCTATCTTTACCAAAGCACAAGTACTTTGAAGATCTCTCTTTTGTTACACTTCAATTTGCATTTTTACTGTGCTCCTTTTGTTGTTTTATCCTCCTTCAGGTTTAGATGAGATTTCACCAACTTCTGAATAGTAATTCACATTTAAGAGTCTGTCTACACAGGGCTACGAATAGCCATTCTAAATATTTAGGCACAGACATTTCCACATTCACAGTCTGCTTCTGTAGGAAGCGTGCACATGTGGAAAATAAGCTTGGTACACTAACGATCATGAATTTCCATATCTAAATTAGCCCTCCATTTCTCAATGAAATACATCTATGTCCTGCATCTCTCAAGGTCACATAAGAATGAAAGACAGGATTTGATCACTGCCCACTTACAAACAGAAACATTACTGTGCAAGGTTGCTTTCTGCATTTAGTGTTTCTTATAAGAACTCTGCAATGAAGGCAAAAAGATGTGGAAGCCAGAGATAAGATTCCTCCACTTTTTGAAATGGAAAAATCTAAGTCCACTGGACTTGTCCACTAAAATATTCACTAATACAGATTCCCCCCCCCCCCCCCCAAGGAGCAGTTATCAATCTTGAATCTGCCAAGTATAGTGTTATTCTTTATTTAATATTGGAGTTACAACTGTGTAATGTATTTCAAGCTATAATATGCAGTGTTAGTGTCCTAGCCTCCCCACATGTAACCTGTTCCCCACTGACAGGGGCCTATACTACAAAAAGCCCCAGTGATTAAAAAAAAAAACCAAAAAAACAACAACAAACAAACAAACCAAACCTTGCAAGGGTATGGACATCACCCATATGAAAAGTTTGCACATTTCATGTTATCAATGATTTTATGACCTTTATCAACTGCCGGTTTCAAATAAGCCTTCTACAAATGAACTAACAACTTTAGAACACACATCTTTCAAAATGGAGCCTCCTTTGGAACCAGTAGTTTCAGTCATGCTGTAAAGCTTACACCATCCATTTCCCAGATTTCCTAGCAGTTCTAGAAACAAAGCCATTCAGAAATGACTGATTTCTGAATGTAGATCTGGGTAAGTAAAATTACTTCCTCTAACACAGAGGGATTTGGCTCACACTCAGATGTTGAGAGAACCTAGTTGCTTCATAGTCACATTAGTGTAACTGAACAGTAACAAACATCTATACAGGTCCTGAAAGCAGACTCTAGACCGCTATTAAAGTTTCTTTAGAGCAATAACTTTTATTGTAAAGTCAAGGACATCTAGTCTTCCTTAAGACTTACAATTTCAGACTAGACTATGGTGCCATCTTATGCTGTCAGTGTCTCTCAGGAACTCTGGAGCTCTATCCTCCATCAGCTTCTTTAAGGAACATTCTTATGTTGCACAAAACTGCTGTCTTCAGAGTCCTGAGTGCTCACCAGCACTTTTAATGAAACATTATCTGTGGACAAACGAGCAGTAGAACAGTTCTAGTGATACATGAATTACAACATTTGAATTATTTAAAAAACAAGTGCAATTAAGACTAGTTGTGTCATAGCTTATGAAGTTTAATGAAGTGGCATATGCACACAGACAAGAGTTTGGATAGTGACATGTCAGCTCTGTGTGTGACAGCAGGCCAAACTAGTGAGCAGGCTCTGCATACTGCAGCTATGACTAACTCTTCATTGCAACTTTCAAAATCTGTCTGAACCTCTGGCACACACAGAAGTACCAAGTTTGCATACACAGGATTATAAAGATGAGTATCATCCTAAACAAGTCCATCCACATAAAAGATATTACATGCAGTTGTCAATATTTCTAGCACTTACTGCTATTTGAATCCAACATTGTATTTTCAACTCTTCTAGAAAAGATGGTCTGAATGACTTTATTGTACTGCAGAGATTAACAAGGCTAGTCTAAAGGTGTTTATCTGATGATAGATAAGGGAGATCACAATTTCCCCATAACTTAAGCAAGTCACTTAAGGGTAAGTTTGTGTCAAAAATAAAGAGTTCCTGTGTTAACATGTGCAGTTGTGTCCACAGGTCAGCACTGCTATAAAAACACAGGTCACACTATCTAGCTGTTATACCCATAAGCACAGCAGTAAAACACAGAATGAAACTAGTTATGATATGGAATCACAATGAAAACAAGAAACAATTATTATTATTTTTTTTATGCTAGGGGTCCGCCTCTTAAAAATACTAAACATTTTGGGGAGCTACCCTTGACCTTAAATCAGGGTCAGACTGTTACTTTCTATTACACCAGTCTCTTACTAGAACTGCAAACAGGGTTTTAAGCCACACTGGAGAAAGTTATGAAAGGCTGCTCCGGCCCCAAACAGGTTAGGAGTCAGGTTACATGCAGCAGATCACTAAGCAAGGAAGGGCTAAGAGGAAAAAAATAAAACACAAACCAAGAACATACAGAACGACTTACTGTAATTCTAGCTGGTGACAAATCAGGAGTCTTACAATGCAGGAGCTTGAATCTGACTTCTAACATGAATTATTACCATACTAGCTCTTTAAAGTGTTTCTCAAAATCACAGGTCAAGTTGGTTCCGTACCATTAAGGGAGGAGTCTGAAAAAAGCCGGAAAAGAATTACTGTGCCTGAGAACATGGCGAGATAAAAAAAAATCCTGCTGCCTTCCAGAGACATTCAAGACCCTTGCCCTTCTTGAATATCACAGCTCACTCACTATGTGGTAGCACACATACATCTAGCATACACATACTCTGCATCTCTTCTGGCCTTATTCTGCTAAAGACGTTTTAGTTCAAATCAGCTCTTCAGTTCTTAACTCTCATTTGCAGACAGTCTTAAATATCCTCTACAGCAGAAACACTTTATATCTGAAAACTAAAATTCCTCAAAGCATCAGCTTAAGTCAAGGACCCATGTCCTGTCATAGGCTGAATCTTGGGTCTCCTCAGTCACACTTTGCTATGGTCTGCATAGGGTAAGAAGCGAACTGAAAGAGAACCACGACAGAAAAATTCTCATTGATTGTAATGAAGATGCACCTTTTAAAAAGATACAATTCAGAAAGCCTATCCTACAAAAGCCTACAGGGCTCTAGCCTCCGCTGCCTCTTGTGCCCTTTGACTCAGCATCCCATGGAACAGTGCGATCTGGTTAAGCAACCAGGAATCAACAAAACCCAGGAAAATTTCCTGATTTTCGGTGAGGTTCTGTTTGTGGACAAGCAAGTGGAATTCTTCAACATAAGTCTATTAGGCAAATTTACTCATTTTATTCTAGAAACAGAAATTTCCCAATTTGTACATTAACTACACAACTTTTGTTGAACAAACTTAACTTCCCTATCTCACCTTTTCTGTTGACAAGCCCAAAACAGAGCTGAATGGCTGATCTTTCTAGGCAGATGCAAAAAGTTGGAACAGAAATTATTTTTTTTCCTCCTGTGCTGCAAACCAGTGTAATTACTCCTGTTGCAGCAACATCTGCCTTTCCAGATACTGAGAAAGCAGAGACTGGAAAGCATCCTACTACATAACAGAATTTCAAGATCCAGAAAACAAAACAAATGCTCATAACTAACTTTTCTGCCCTCCCTCCCTGCTTTTCTTTCAAGCATAAGCTACATAACAGAATACAGCTCTCCCACTTCAAACCAGTTTCAGTACTTAAAAGCTGGGTGTGTTTATTTGCTTTTCTGCCTTGTACTTTATCAATATTAATATCAAAAGATGCATGTTATAATCATTCAGAATTGTATTCTTGCGTATTCTATCATTTACCACACTGAATTGTTACTAAATTGATGGTCTTGCTATTTAAAGGCTCTTGTTCTAGTTTTACATGCATGACATCCAGCTGGCAACTCTCTTTGCAGCTGAGTTACAAGTATTTTAATATTTAGTCCTTAAACCACAACAATAATGCTAAATTAGAAGTAAAAAACCAAAGAAACAAAAAAAATCCACAACCCAACAAAATACTACGAAGAATAATGCCTATTTGAGGATAACAAAACCAATTAAACAGGCAAATGTGATGTGCCTGCCTTCCTGCACATACCTGCTGGAAATGCTGGGAACTTGTTATACGCAAATGTAAAATAAGAGTTCTGGTGTCCATTTTATCCACATTCAAGTCAACAGGCTAAATATTTTGTCTCTCAATGGGCACATATTGAGCCCCAGAACAACCCCTGGCTTTACACATACAACCCTAATTCAACTGTCAAATTCGTTATCAGTGAAAAGATTGGCAAAAGCACTACCTTTTGCTATTCCAAAGGAACAAACTGGAAAACAAGCGTAGGGCAAGCAGAGAGAAAATTTTCCTACTGCAAGTGTTCCACACAGTAACATTCAGGATTCTGTAACATGTCACACAACTTCTGCTAAATCAACAGGAGCTCTGGGTCTATCCAAGATTTGAACTTGGTCTATTAACTGTGTATTTTATACAACCAAGAAGTTATCTCAAACTACCTAGCAAAACACTGTGATCAAACCCAAATACTGATTCCTCAGTATATGCAACACTCATTAAATAAAAAGAGGGTAATGCAGCCACTTTTGAGTCAGTAATTTACTGCCCTACCTCAGGCACAGAACCTGACCCTAGCTCTGCCGACCAGGTGGCAGCCAGTGGAGCTCGAGCCACACCTCAGAAAGCCCATAAATAACGTTGCAATACAAAGGCTTAACCAACTAAATTAGTTTTTCCTTTCCACACACGACGTAAGAATTACAGTGTCACTAAAGCGTCAACAGGACAGCCGTACGTAAAGCTCGAAAAAAATCCTCTTAATTGCAAAGGAGCTGACCGGGCCCACGCGAAGCCCCTTCTGTTCCACCCGTCAGTAACTCCGCCAAGCCCGCCCCGCACCCCGCCCGCGGCCCCTCCCCGCCCGCAGCGCCGCCGTGCGGCAGGGCGCGGCAGCGCACCGCGGGCTGCTCGCCAGGCCGGCTCGCAGGCAGCGGGGCGCCCGGGAAGCCGCGCAAGGCGGCTGCAGCCCGCAGCCAACTCCCGGCGACAGCGGTGCGAGAGCAGCCTCCCGCAACGCCCAGCCCTCCCCAGCGACGCCCGCTACGCGCGGACACGGGCGCCTGCTCCGCCCGCCCCGGCGGGACACAGGGACGATCCCCGTCCGGGCCCGGCCCCCCCCCCCGGCTGCTGCGCGGGAGCAGGCGCGCGCCGGCGGCTCCCCCAGCCCCTCGCCCGGTCCCCGGGGCCATCCTCCTCCCGGGGCGCCGGGATGCTGCCGCCGCGTCTCTATGCGGCGGGACGAGGCGGGAAGCGGCTGCAGGAAAAGCCGGGAAAGGGACCTGCGCTACCCACCGGAAGCCCGGGAGCGGCCGCCGCCGGCACAGCCTTACCTCCGCTCCCCGGCTCTGGGGGCCGCCGCTGCCCGCCGCGCCCGCCTCACCTGCGCCGTCCCTCCCAGCGCCGCGCTCAGGTGCGGGGGCGCACAGCGGCGGCAGCCGCCCGCTGCGGCGGGGACAGCGGGCCCCAGCACGCCGCGCCTCCCCCCGCCGAACCCCCGGCCCTGCTGCGCACTGCACCGCCGCTCGCGCCCCTCCCCGCGGCGCGCGCCCTTCCCGCCTCACCCGCTGCGGCGCGCGCGCGCCGGCCGCCCCCCCGCCCCAAACCACTGCGACCGTTAAAACCGTTGTAACTTGCCCGGCGCCTCTCCTCACGCACCCCCCTCCGAGCAGGGCGGCTGGCGCCGGGACTGCGAGGTGCCATTCAGCCTCAGAAGTTCCCCAGCCCCGGGGAGAGCTCAGGGGGGCCGGCCGCCCCACGTACCGCCCCCCCTCGCCCCGCCGCGGACACGCACCGGGCTCCCCCCGGAAAGCGGCGGGGGCGGGCGGCCCTCCCCCACGCCTCGCCCGCCGCCCCCGGTAGATACGTACGCGCAGGCCGCCACAGCGCCCTGCCTCCCCGCTGCCGGCGGCACGGGCCCCTCCGCTCGGCGTTTTCGCCAGACAGAGCGGCCGCCAGGCCTCCCCCCCCCCCCCGTCGCCGCCGGGTGGGTGTGTGTGGAGAGGAGACAGGTAACGAGCGGGCGGGAGAGAAGCCGCCCCCGCTTCTCCCTGAGGCGGGAAAGGTCTGTGGTGAAACCGCTCCCGCCTTCCCCCCGCCCCGTCGCTGCAGATGCCCCCGGGAAGGGCTGCGAGGCTGGCAGCGACAACAGCCACCCCCTCCCCCGGGAAAGCTGTTCTCCCTCCTTCTCCCTCGCTCGCCTTCTTTTCAGCTCGGCCGCTTGACTGACAGCGAGCCTTCCAGCGGCCGCCCACGCGCGCTCCCGTTTCCCCTCAGCCGAAGAGGGAGACGGCGAAAGCATGAATGGAAGAGCTGGGCAGCGAGCGGGAGCGCCCGCAGAGAAGCCGGCCCCGGACCCCGGGGGCGACGGAGCGGCCGCTGCCGCAGTGAGGCCCCCGGTGGCGGTGGGGCTCCGCCGGCAGGCCCAGGCGGGTAGGACTGCGGGCCGTCCGTGGCCCTCGCCTCCGTGGGCTGCTAGTTCCCGAGTCCGAGTGAAGAGGAGCCGGCGGCCGCAGACTGTCCACGCTCCCCCCCCCGAGGAGGGGGGCGAGAGGCCGCTCTGAGACGCTGCTACTGTTCCTCAGGGGTTTCTTCCTGCCATTTAGGCCCCAGGTTCCCGGGGCCGCATCTGAACTTTGGGTAGAGCGGAGGTGGGCCCTTGGGGATTAGTGCAAATGCTTTAGTTAGTGTGGTTGACTTTGTGCTGAAGTGGATGAAGAGCATGCCTCTTGTCAACTCACGTTTGGGTGAAGAATCTCGGGGCAGGAGCCTGACTTCTCAAACCAGAGCCATGACCATAGTCTTTACATGTAAACAACGTGGCTGATTCCTCATCTCCAGTAAACCTACTTTGCTTCATTGAAGGCAAACCATTTTATACTGATAAAACCCCAGCACCTAATACCTGAATTAAGACTTGTCCAGAAGTAATAGGAGAGAGGAAAGCATCTCAAAGATTGCTTTAAACCCACTTGTTTTTTTCAGTGGTTACTTTGTACTGTGGGGTGGCCTGTTCGGGGTAATCCTGTTCCCCACGTCAGTGGTCCTTAAAAAAGTTGTAACTTGTTAAACACATAATTCACAACCTCTGACCGGAGAACAGAGGTTTTTCCCAGTGCTTTGTCATGAATATTGTTGAGTTTGATTTGTGACGTTAGTTTTACTAGCTTAATTTACTGGAGAATTAAAGGATTAATTGTTCAGGTAGTGGGGGCCTACTAAGTCAGCGGAACTACCTCAGTATCTATTCACTGAAGGGCAGTAATTCCTCTAAGTTACATAATGTTTTATATATTTTCTTAATTTGATTTATTGAAATCCTTGATTGGAAAACCCAATAGTATTTATCTAAATCTGTCCTACGATTTAAATTGAATGGGGCATTTTCCACTTCTGAAAATGCACAAATCATTTGTTATGTGCTGTTAGGTACATTGCATACTGCATTTGAGAGGTATCTGCATTTGCAGTTATATAATCAATAAACATGGGTTTTCATCCCATGAATCTAGAATCGGATTCTGAGCTGGTTTAATTCTGTATGCCTCCACAAATTTAATGCCTGCCAGAAAATTTATATCAGCTGAAATGTTAGTCTCTGAATTTAAAAAAGCTGCTTGGGATTCATATGATAAGGTCTTAGTAAGTTTATTTTTTTAGATTTTGTATTCCTGAAAACTGAGTGCAAAATAAAATATTGTCCTTTGCTACAGAATAGCAAAAGTAACATAATTTAGAAGGGTCAGTGCAATTCTTTATGTATTTGTTTTATTATGTTTGTGCTGTAGTTCAACATGACTCACCTACAGTACGTATCATTGCCACAGCTGTTGTAAACCTCCTTCTGAGTCAGAGACTGACTTTATGACCCAGGATTCTGGTGGTGAGTACTATCCTAGTGATTTTCCCAATTAAAAGAGAATTGCAAGTTGGTATCAGTGCAGTGTGAGTCAGTTTGATGTAAGAGGCAAAACTGGACTCATCAGTTACTACTGGACTAGCTCAGTATCCTCTTCCCTTCCAAAAGTCAGTGGCCTGAAAACCTGGAATGAGCCTGTGATGGGAACTCCTCTTGGAGTTCAGAAAGACTGCAGTGGAGCAGGGAGTTAGCTCTCCTTGCTCCCAAATGCTCCTAGCTACTTTACCAGCCATCTGCTGCTTGTTGCTGTGGGGTGCACAGTAGCTTTTCAGGGGGTTGGGCCTAGCAGAAGTAAGTAGTTGAGAGGCAGCAGGGTTTCTTTGCTTTACTCCGAGAGCCATTTTGCTTCCTAGGCTTACCAAATTTGGTGCAAGAGGTAAGACATTAAAATCACATGTGCTGCTACATGTAGGTCTCTGCTTTTTTTTTTTTTTTTTTTTTTTTTTGTGCTGAAAAACAGTCCAAATCTGCCCCAGCTGATTCTGAATAGCAAAATTTGGGTACCCTGTACTCTGCCAACTGCTTGCTGCAGAGAACATGTTGGAATCGGCGAACCAGCTCCTCTGTTAAAATTATGCCAGAAGGAAAGGAGCCAACATTTAGGGTTGGGTATATGGCTGAGCCATGAGTGCGTGATGAGCTTAAACTGAGGCTGGTTGTAATCTGGCATTAGACTTTGCTCTGGTGTTTTGTCACCCTGCCGGTCAGGGTCTAGCAGGATTAGTGCCTGGCTTGAGTCTGTGGAGGCCAATGGGAAGGAATCATTGCTGGGGAAGACAGAAGTCACTAGCCTGCCACAATTAGGAAGGGTGTAAGTGTGAGGTTGAGGTGAGGTTAACGTAATGATATGAGGGTGAAGGTTAGTGATTCAGTGACCACTCAGCTGGGTTTATTGCTAGCTATGCTAGGGACTTAAGCGTTGACCCTGGCAGCGGCTTGCTGCTAGGCAGGCAGAGGTTGCTGCCTTAAGGTTACAGCTGGGATCAGCGTTGAACTTTGGGTGAAGCACAGCTGATGAGCCAGGTTTGAAGTAGTGCTACCTAAATAATTTTGGGACATCCACTGATGTGATTGTGGAGTAGAGCTATAGCTGAAATTTGGGTTAAAGTTTGATCTTGCTGAGAGTGAAGCACTTAAACTGTGATGGGTCTGAGGCAGCTATTGGAGCAGGTAAAGGATCCTTGATAAGGGTTAAGGTGGGAATAGCTGGAATTTGTAACATTTGAAATTGGTATGCTGCTGTATTTGTGTCCTGGTTAATGCTGTAAGTCTCTTTGATTTTGTGGCTTAGGAAGTCATTAGAAAATCTAGTCCAGCAGGTTTATGAATTACTTTGGTTTATTTCCCTTTTGACCTTCCAACTGCTTGCAGCAAAAAGCAGTCAGGCCCTCACAACGTGCTTCTTTTGGTGAAATTCCTGTTAGTGAATGAGGGATGGGAGTTGAGACTGCTCTCTGGGACTGTCTTTGACACAGATATATACATATATATTTTTAAACCTTATGTTCATAAATGCAAATCAGCCTTCTGGAGTTAAAAAATCAGTGAAGGTTTTAGTTTTATGACAAGATAGGCACACTGAGGTCAAAATGTTACCTGGGATGCACTGGTGAGGTTGCTTCCTTTCTCAGCATTTCATCTGCAGCAAAACAGCTGACCTCCACTAGCAACCATGACTGAACATCAGCCTAGTTCTCCTTAGATGTAAGAGCAAACCCTGTATAATCACAGGTACCATTGAGAGTAATCTTTGTGGGTTTTTTTGAGGATCTGTGTCTGAGAGAGTAGGAGCAGCTTTCTCCAGTGAAAGCCCTCTCCAAACACCAAGGTGACACCCTCAGAAGGATGAGCTGTTCAGGTGTAGCTTTCACACTTCTTGTTGCCACTTCTTCTCTTTTTAAAAAGAGAAGGAGGGTCCCATTGACAGCAGAGAAAACAATGCAGTCTCCAATGGACTTGTATTGTCTTGGGGGAATGTAGCGAAGTAGCAGTTAATAAATAATGCAACAGCTCTGGGCCTTGCTCCCAAATGGCTCAGTTCTTTCAAATGAGCCAAACCTGCTGTATTTATCTGGCCACATTAATACATATGAGCTGCATCCTTCTTTTTGTACCCTTCGCTTTGCAGTGTAAGGAAAGGATGAATCTTGCCTCCAGTGGGAAGAGTCCAGTGGAACCTGGCAGGCGCTTCTATTTCTTTTTCCTCTCTTGGTTACTTCAGCCTATGTCTTCTTTCAAACAGGACAGACCTTATGGAGAGATGGTTGAATAAAAGAGCCACAGGGCTAACCAGAGACAGCAGAGAGAGCTGATAAAGTCCATTGTGCACTGATGGGAGAAACATTTCCAGTCCAGCTCAGTAGTTCTGCATCATATATGTGAGGTCATACAAAATGAATATAACCACACTTCCTTAAGGCTTCTCCAAACCATATAAGGACCATCTTACATTTGGCCTCAAAGTCCAGACATATCTGTCCATCTCTTTCCTGTCTTGAGGTAAGGCAAAGAAAAAGTGATGGAGATGGACTTACTCTGTCCAAGTGTCCTCAAACTAGCAAAATCAGGTCCTTCAGTAATGGAGGGTTAGTAGTTGTGGGGGTTTTCTATGTTATTCCAAATATGCTGAACTATTGCATATAGTTATGTTTATTTTGACTTGGAGCTATGCCCTACTGTGTCTGTTGATTTTTTTTTTTACAAGTTTAGCTTTCATATAAAAAAAAAATCTATAAATAAATGTCCATGGGACCAGATAAAATGTATCTGAGGGTGCAAACGTAGTGGTTTATGTCAGCAGAAAGCTGCTTTCTGCTGTCTTTGAAAGGTTGTGGCAAGTGGAGGAGGTCCCTGGTGACTGGATAAAGGCATATGCAGTGCCCATCTTCAAAAAAGGCAAGGAGGAAGATTTGTGGCACTGCAGGCTGGTCAGTTCCACCTCAATCCCAGGGGAGGTTATGAAGGAGACTCGCCTGGAAACAGTTTCTAGGCATGTGAAGAAGAGGTGATTGGGGAACATTAAGAATGGGTTTACCAAAGGCAAACCATACCTGACCAGTCTGATTGTCTTGTATGATGAAATGTTTAGTTCAGGGAACAAGAGGAAGGCAATTGATGTTGTTTACCTTGACATTAGCAAGGCTTCTGACTTAGTCTCCTATAGCATCTTTGTATACAGTTGGGGAGGTATGGAATGATAGGTGAGCTGCAAGGTGGGTGAAAAATTGACTGAGCCCAAGGCCTGAAGGTAATGGTCAACAATTCAAAATTTATCTGGTGACTGGTTAGTAGTGATGTTCCTCTGGGGCTGATGCTGTTTAACATCATTATCAATGACCTACATGAGAGGACAGACTATACCTTCATTTCACAAATTAAACCAAATTGGGGCTGCTGTTCAAGAGGGTTGTCAAGAAGCTGAGGAAATGGGCCAATAGAAACTTCATGATGTTCTGAGGCAAACGCAAAGTTTTGTGAATTTGTGCAGTCTTGTATTTTTGTACTATATTTTTGTATTGATAGAGTAATCCCATGTGACAGTACAAGCTGGGGACCATCTAGCCAGAGAGCAGTTTTGCAGGAAAGAAAGTGGGAATCCCAGTGTGTAAGTTGAACCTCAATCAGCAGTGTGCCCTTGCAGCAGTGAAAGGCTAACTGCATTCCAGGTTATATTAGCAAAAGCATAGGCAGCAGCTGGGGGAATTGATTTCTCCCCTCTGTGAGGGGCTTGTGAGGCTGCATCTGGAGTTCTGAGTCTCCCTATGCAAAGGAGAGACTAACAAACTGGAGAGTGTTTAGTGGAGGGGTCTTTAAGATGGTTAGGATCTGGAGTGTGCTGCTGTAAAAGAGGGGTTGAGAGCACTGCGGTTTTCTTTGTTTTAACTTGGATAAGAGAAGGCAAAGGGAGGATCATAGTGCTGTCTTCATCTACCTAACAGTGAGTAATAATGACAGAATCAGATTCTGCATAGCAAAAGAACAGGAGGCAAGTGCTCTTTAAGTTGTAGCAAGAACTGCATTCTGACCAGATATAAGGGAATTGTGACTACTTTCTCTTGCACTGTGAGCATGGTTAAAAACTGGCACAGACTGCCCAGAGAGTTTGTGGTATCTTCATACTTGGTGGTACTCAGAAGTCAGCTGGACTGACGTCTAACTGAACCCTAAGCGACCTCATTTAACTTCCAAGTTGGTCCTGCTTTTAGTAGGAATCAGACGAGATGACCTCCAGAGGTCCCTTCCAGCCTGAATTTAGAGGCCATGGTTTTAGAGGGTACTTTGCACTTAGTCTTTGTCAATGACTCTCTATCCTGGTTTTCCAAGAACGGGTTGTAAGGTTAAGGCAAGGAAACCCAAAGAACTGTGTGGAAGTGTGGTAAAAAAGTTAGGTAGCACATACTAAAAAGGGACTACAATAGAAACTTTGTGGCCAGAAGCTTTAGCAAGAGCCTGTGCAGTGGACTCCAGTTAGAAGAGGAAGGAAATGTATGTGAACCATCTGGAGGAACTGACTTGGGTTGGTGTGGAAACATTTTGTTAAACAGGCAGAATGCAGGGAGTTTTGTGTGAAATGCTGCCTGCTTAGCTGGTCCCTTTGTTTTGTAGTATCCTCCAAGTCTTCCCCTCTGACCACTTTTCTTGTATCTGTATGCATGATATAAATCAGGATAGATTTATTGAAGTGAACAGAGCCACGACACATTTGTTTCGGTTAAATACGAAACTAAAATCAGAGGGTTATTTTCATGCAGTAAACTTGGTAGGAGCATAAGGGAGAAATGTGATTTAAAATAGCATTTGGGAAATACATATAACAAAATGAACAAAAATATGCAGTGAGTTATGTCCATTGGTTCCTGGAATAAAAGTGGAACTTCTCTAAGGAAACAAACTGGGAATAGCTTTTGCTCATCTGAAGCTGGAGCTGCCCTCTAGGTACAGCATTTTGGCAGTGCCAGTTTGTCCTGTGGCAACGTTGTGTGCTGGCCCCAGGGGAGGATAGTACTTTGTGTTCACAGCAGTCAGATGGTAACAGAGAATCTGAAC